>NW_024870935.1:2697500-3292500 GCF_019054845.1 Dipodomys spectabilis
AGCTCAGAGTCCAGCCAGTGGTCCATGAGTGTCACAACAGGAATAATGGATCAAATGAGATATGTGGTGAGTGTTATGTCATTCTGTGAATCTCAAAAAGAAGAAATACATGGTTTGATAATTTGGGAACAATGTCAAGTTGCTCTCAAGTCTTTGACCATCCTACTTATAGATTACTATAAGTCCCTTGACTCAGTATATTAAAATGACTATTTACAAAGACAAATAATTGAAGATTTTTGACATAAGTGGCTAAGATAGATGCCACACTGTAAGGAGAATGGCTGTATGGAAAACGTTTTTCAGTAAGATTTTCTGATTACAAGCATCTTGAAGGCTTTGGAACTGCTCATTTAAAGGCACAGCTTAACAATTGTTAGACTTTTGGATTTTCTAATCCTCTGTTTTATGCCTTGAAGGAAATTGTAGAAATGTTCTGCTGAATTAAGTGTCATGTACATACATCTGCTACATAGCAATTTACATGTGCTGTATCCTTAATACAATGCTAGACTGATGCCAACCTCCTCTGGCTCTCTCAAATGTGACGCCATTGTGAAATGAATGTTCTCTAGGTCACAAACTGATGGTCCCCATGGTCTCATCTGGAAGACCAGATGAGCGGATAATACCGAAGTCACAAGGGTTTTCTCAATAGAAGAATGGCCCTAATGCTTGGAAAATAATGGAAATGGGGTCTGACTTTCAGGATTGGGCACAAAAGTGACTAGTTTCATTTTCCCTACTGTACAGGAGACTTGATCTGTCCCTGAATCAAGGATATACAAGTGGGGAGTTCAAAGGACAACACCGAAATCTAGGCAGCTTCATCTTGTGTTTGCAACTAACCCTGGTGATCCTTCATCTTATTTAACACCAACATGAAACAGCAGAATAAATGAAACAGAACTAAAATAAATCAATTCAACTTGTCTTCCTATAAATACTGTAACAGAGACAAGGATTCTCCCCTCTGCTTATCTCTTCAGTTCAGATTTAGTTTTCAAAGTTTCGAGAAAAAGAAAACATTTTTCAAAGATTCGTTATTTTCAAATGTCAGGAATTGATATTTTGAAATGTCAATAGAGAATTCTAGTATGGTCAGCATGGAGTTCATTCTCTTCCCTTCCCTTGATTGGAACTTAAAAAATCTAGATAGGAGACCTACCACAACAATTTAAGGACTCTGACAAACAATCAACACCGGAAAGACTGGCATGCCAGTCAGCTTATTCCTGCTTCCCCATCCCCTTCCTAGTCCCACAGCAGTCTAAATCTGCAAATAACGGAGAGTGTTGTCATGGAAACATGTCTCGGTGGTGCAAGTCTGGTGAAACAGAAAGCATGGTGGACTTCCTCATCTTATTTTCATCTTCTTGCTCTGCCTACTCTGGAGGCAGAGGCTGGTCCCCAAGCGTCAGTCACCTGGTATAAAATTGGCAGCAGCATCCAGGTTTACCAGTTTGCCTTAAACAAGGATAGCTTCTTCAGGAAAAAAATGTATTTTATTTCCCTCCCTAACCTACCTGGTATTTCTCTTTCCTTGAATCAATTGTAGGTGTCGTATCCAGAATTTGTAGTTGTAACAAATGGAAGACACCAGGATTTGACTTCACTTAACCATTCTGGTTATATATTTGAAAATAGCCATTCATTGAAAAAATTTTGGAGAATAATAGTGTAGAAACTTGTAATTCTGACCAGGAACAATGAACATGGGTTCCGTGATATTATGAAGTTGAGAATATCATGCAGAAGAAAGGATGTAGTAAGATAGATATATAGTCCTAGCTTTGGAAATGATCCAAATACCAACAAATGCTCTGATGACTGCTCTGTGGTGTTTGCCACCTTCCCTGGTCCCCGTAGGTTTCTGGGTGTCAGGTAAGAAGAAGGGGGGCAAACAACAAAGCAAAGGCTTTAACAACTGCAATGACTTTAGGACTCTAGCCCACAGAAGTCACCAGAATTTGAAGGTGAAACCAAATAAAGATGCCTATTGATTTAAACAAATATTCTTTTTTTTAAAATTTGGTCAGTTGTGGTGCTTGAACTCTGGGCCTGGGCACTGTTCTTTAAGCACAAAACCTTTTGCACTTAAGTCCAGCGCTCTACCACTTTGAGCTACAGCACCACCTCCGGCCATCTGGTGGTTAATTGGAGATAAGAGCCTAACAGACTTTCCTGCCCAGGCTGGCTTTGAACCCAAATCCTCAGATCTCAGCCTCCTGAGTAGCTAGGATTACAGGCATGAGCCACCGGAACTTGGTCAGAATATACTATTTCAAATATCCTGAGTACAAAGGCAAATTCGTTATCAAATAAGAAAAAAGAAAATGTTCAAAAATGTTCAAGGGAAAAGAGAATTAATAGATGCCAAACACACAAGATTCAATAGGTTAGAACGAGCAGATACCAATGCTCACATAGTCATTACAACTTTGTTTCATTAGAGATGGATGAAAACCCTTGAAAAATGGAGGCACTGAGATTTTCAGAATAAAAAGGTTATTTTTAAATGAAAATTTAAAAACTGAAACAATACACAAAGAAAAACTTACTGGATGGACTGAGTAGCAGAATGAAAATCATAGAGAAAATTTGGTAAACTTAGTTACATATTAAGAAATAATCCAATTATAGCCACATGGAATAAAAGTATTGGAAAAACATTGAATAGTCTCAGAGCCCTGTAGGATAACACCAAGTGTCTACTATCTATGATCTATGTCACTATAAAACCATAAGGACAGGAGAAATCTTTCATAACTCTTCCTCTAAAACTGACTTCACAGTATCTAAAAACTCCTCAGATTTAATGAAAGGCAAAATCTGCTGAGTTAGGAAGCTTTGTGAACCTCACATACTACAAGTTCACAGAAATATACAACCAGACACATCTTCAAATAAAAGATAAAGGGAAAAGAAAACTAAATAACCTTATAAAATAGGTAGAGATGGATGACATGTAATGTGTGTGGGAAACAAAATCTTCTCAGTGTGGATTTCTCATCATAAACCACTGAGCTGGACACAGTTTTTAAGTGTTGAAAACAAATGTCAACCAAGAATCTATATCCAGTAATCATGCCATTCGGGGATGATGAACTAGACATACTTCCAGGGTCTGACTTCCAAATGAGTACTAGATTTTTAAAAAGCTAGAAAATTTAGCAGCACTGCTCTTTGGCAAAAGACAAAAAAATTACATTTGGCCATGATAAATTAAACAGGACTCTAAACATTCATATGGTGAGACCAAAGGTAAATATTCTTAAGAGAGGATCACAAAGGCTCAATAGCTATGTGCACATGCTTACATAAAATGTTGCTTAGCAAGATGAAATCCAAGAAATGGAAATGAGATTTTTTTTTTTGGGGGGGGGGGTTGTTTTTTGCTTTTTGGTGTGTTTGTTTTTTGTTGTTTTTTTCTCCTTTGTCACTGTTTTTTATTTCTGTACCACTTGTCTTGTCTGTAAGTTTATCTGTTTGGGGGAGGGTAAGGGAAAGCACAGAGATGGTAGGACAAAGAGTGAACAAATGCAGCAGTGCTACTCACTAGACGTTATGTTGAAAGTGAGCTACACAACTTGTGGGGGAGCAGGGCCAGGAGGGAAAAACTGGGAGAAAAATGAAGGAAAAGGCAACACTGCTCAAAAAAGAAATGGACCCACTGTAACAATGAGACGTACAAAACACTATGTTGAAAATGAACTTCACAACTTCGGCACGGGTGGAGTGGTAGTTGTAGAGGTGGGAGGGAAGGGATGGTGGGGGAAAACAAAGGAGGAGGCAACAATGCTCAATAGGAAATGGACTCAATACCCCACTCATGTAACTGTAACCCTTCTGTACAGCATTTCTACAATTAAAAACGTACAAAAAACGAAATGTACTCATTACCTGACCTATGTAACTGTAACCCCTCCTCTGTATATCACCTTTACAATAAAAATAAATTCAGATGAAGCATGTGAGAGGTCCAGACTACGATGGAGAGAGCAAAGGGAAATCCCATGAAGAGTTTAATTATTCTGTACCCCAACTGCATCATTATATAAAGCTACACATTGTTAACACTCAGAAATATATAAAGAGCGAATCTAACTTTATCTAATTTTTAAAAATGAAAATATAATACTAGAAATTATTTCCTTCTTTTTAAAATAATAATAAGGCCAGGTGCCGGTGGCTCATGCCTAAAATCCTACCTACTCAGGAGGCTGAGATCTGAGGATCATGGTTCAAAACCAGCCTGGGCAGGAAAGTCTGTGAGACTCTTTATATCCAATAAATCACAAAAACTAGAAGTGGTGCTGTGGTTCAAGCGGTGCAGTGCTTGCTTTGAGCTAAACAGCTCAGGGACAGTGCCCAGGCCCACTGTTCAAATCCCATGACAAAAATAAATAAATAAATTAATTAATTAATAAAAAGCTTCAACAAAACTGTCCAAGATACCTTCTGAAGCAAATACACAGCTTTAAAATTAGACATTGTACCAATTACCTTTGTGACTGCTTTATGGCAAACTGAACACCAGAACACTAGATGCAATTCAAAGAGGGACACAATGCCACTAGATGGTCCCAATGGGAAGTTTAATGAGCCAACAATCTGGGACCTGGTGCTGTAGCAAAAAGGACATTTTGTGAAATAAAATTTGATTTTATTTATTTGTTATTGTAAAGGTTATGTACAAAGGGTTACGGTTAAATAAGGAAAGTAATGAGCATGCGTCTTTTCTTACAATGCTACCCCTTCCCTTGTCTTCTCCCGCTTTCTTCTTCTCTGATTCCTTTCCCCTCCAAATTGGAAAGTTCATTTCCAACAAAGTGTCTAGTGACTGCAGCTGTTGCATTAATTCACCATTTGTCCCTCCATTCCTGTGGCTCCTCTTTCTTTCCCCAAATCAGATAAACTTACATTCAAGACAAAGGGTACTGAAATCAAAGACAGTGACCACAGGAATAAATCGGGGGGGGGGGGGGGGAGGGACAAAGAAAAAAGAAATAACTGCAAACAGTACAATAAAAACAAAAACAGAAAAAAACACAAAAAACCCCTCGTTTCCATATCTTGGAGCTCATTTTGATAAGCATCATTTCACATGGTAATATGTACATAGCTTTTGAGCTATTATGATCCTCTGCTAGGACTATCCTAGGTGTATACATATTATTACAAATGAAGGAAACCATGGAGCCTATGTTTCTTTAGGTCTGGCTTACTTCACTTAATATGATTTTTTCCCAAGTATTTCCATTTCCTTATGTATGGGGCAATGTCATTCTTTCTGAGGGAAGCATAGAATTCCATTGTGTATATATACAACATTTTGTTGATCCAGTCATTTATTGAGGAGAGATCTTCACTAGCTATACAACAGACAAGGGCCTCATATGTACAATATCCTCAGAACTCAAAAAATTAAACCCTCCAATAACAAATCCTCAAAGAAACAATCACCTCATTAATAAGTGGGCTAATGAACTAAAAAGAGACTTCTCTGGAGAGGAAACAAGAATGGCTAATGGACACATGAAGAAATGTCCAACATCTCTGGCCATAGAAGAAATGCGAATCAAAACTACATTGGGATTCCACTTCAACCCAGTTAGAATGGTCATGATCCAGAAAATAAATAATAGATGCTGGCATGGATGTGGCCAAAAGAGAATGCTACCACACTGTTGGTGGGAATGCAAACTGGTTCGATCACTCTAGAAAGCAGTATGGAGGTTCCTAAAAGACTAAACACAGAGCCCACGGATTGGGAGAAGATCTTCACTAGCCATACAACGGACAAGGGTCTCATATCTAAAATATACCTGGAACTCAAAAAATTAAATCCCCCAACAACAAATCCTCAAAGAAACAACTGCCCAATAAATAAGTGGGCTAAAGACTTAAAGAGAAACTTCTCTGAAGAGGAAAGAAGGATGGCCAATAGACACATGAAGAAATGCTCAACCTCCCTAGCCATAAAAGAAATGCAAATCAAAACAACATTGAGATACCACCTCACCCCAGTTAGAATGGCTATAATCAAGAACTCTAATAACAACAGATGCTGGAGGGGATGTGGACAGAAGGGAACCCTACTGCATTGTTAGTGGGAGTGTAAACTTTCAACCACTTTGGAAAGTAGTATGGAGGTTCCTCAAAAGACTCCACATAGAGTTCCCCTATGACCCAGCAATCCCATTTTTGGGCATTTACCCAAATGATCACAAACAAGACCACACTAAAGCTACCAGCACAACTATGTTTATTGCAGCATTATTTACCATACCTAAGATATGGAACCAACCCAGATGCCCCTCAGTAGATGAATGGATCAAGAAAATGTGGTATATGTACAGAATGGAATTCTATGCCTCCATCAGAAAGAATGACATTGTCCCATTTGTTAGGAAATGGAAAGACTTAGAAAAACTTATATTAAATGAAATAAGCCAGGCCCAAAGAAACATAGGTCCCATGGTTTCCCTTACTTGCAATAACTAGTATATGTCTGAGTCAAGCAGAAAAGGTCAGATAAGTTGATGTTAGGGAAATGAACCCTAAGATATGTATTCAAATGTTTTTTTTTCTTTCAGGCCATTGTTTCTAACACATTCATAAGATGATTTCTTTGTTTCTTCGTATGTCCCTCCCCCACGGTATAACCCCTGCTTTCACTGTATTCGATGTCAGTTTAATTTGTGGAGGGGAAAGGAAAAACAAATCGTTTAAATAGGGATACAGGTGGACCCACTGCAACAACGAGATGTACAAGTCGTTATGTCGAAAACGAACTTTACAACTTTGGGGGGGGAGGGTTGAGTGGGGAGGGTGTGGGGATGGGGGGAGGATTGGAAGGGATGGGAAGGGGAAACGAAGGAGGAGGCTACATGCTTGATAAGAAATGTACTCATTGTTTCTAACATATTTATAAGATGATTTCTTTGTTGCTTTGTATGTCCCTCCCCCACGGTATAACTGCTGTTTTCACTGTATTTGATGTTGGAATAATTTGTGGAGGGGAAGGGAAAAAACAAATTGTTTAAATAGGGATGCAGGTGGACCCATTGCAACAAGGAGATGTACAAGATGTTATGTGGAAAAACGAACTTTACAACTTTGGCATGGGGGAAGGTGGGGTGTGGGGGTCAGCGGGTGAGGGAAATGGGAAGGGATGGGAAGGGGAAACAAAGGAGTAGGTAACAATGCTTGATAAGAAATGTACTCATTATCTTGCTCATGTAATTGTAACCCCTCTATATGGTATTTTCACAATGAAAAAAAAGACTAAACACAGAACTTCCCTATGACCCAGCAACCCCACTTCTGGGCACTTATCCAACTGACCACAAACAAGGCCACACTTAACGCTACCAGCACAACCATGTTCACTGCAGCATTATTTATGATAGCGAAGATATGGCATCAGCCCAGATGAAAAATGGCAATTAAACAAAGCATTTTATTCAACAAAGAAGTGTGGAGAGGTAATCTTGAACAAGAGAAAAAAAAGGAGACAAATTCCTTTTGCTTTTGAGTATTGTTAATGAATCTAATTAGTAAGCCTCAATGGTCCTGCAGAAGCTTTGGGGACTTCAGCATTCATATTAAAAATGAAAAGGATGTTCTGGCAGCTCCAGAGCCAGAATGCTGAGATAAAAAGTGTAACACAGAAGCAGTCACCTGCAATCAGTGCAGAAGAGCTGACTGGAGTTGCTGCTGGACTACAAAGTGGTGTTCTTTCTTCTTCTTTTTTTTTTTCCCTGCAAGATCACCTTTTGCTGCAATCCTCCAGCTTCACAAGAAAATGCAAGGATTAGGAAGAGAAATAACCTTCATCTAGCTAGGAACTACTGAGAGGTTAGAGCTCTGAAGGATTAGAAGAAAGCACAATGTAAGACAGTATGTAAAATTTGGATCAGCGAGTTGGCAGTTAAGTTCAATGCTAATTAAACAGCATCTATACAATGCCACCAGCAGAAAGCTGATGATGGCTTGCATTTCTAGATACTTCCAGAGGGGAGGGGAGGTTTTCACCCTTATACAGGGCATCTTTCCAGAGTATGTTGAAAAGAGTGCAAGTGTGCCTAACAAATCTGAAGGTCACATTTCTGTTCTTTGCCAGGGACTCTGCGCCCATGTTAGCATCATTAAGCAGTGCCTTCTTGCAACCAATGGTTATTTCCTAGTCTTTGTTCTGCTTCTAGGATCATCCCTATGAAAACCACTTGTTCTCAGTTTTAGTAACTCACTGCAGCTCACTTTGGCTGATAGCCTCTATCTCAGTGACTCAGTGCACCAATAAAACACTGTGTGGAATCCAAGGTGTGCTCAAGATACACACGCATAAATTGAGGTTGTATTTGGTCTAAATTAGGTGAACTTTCAGAAAAAGACAAGGAGCATAGGCCATCACAGGATGATGCTAGAATCTCAGAAGCTCTTCACAGATCCTCCGGAAGCCACCAGGCCCATGGCACTACAGAAGAGCATGGGTCCTTGATCAAAGGCTTTGCTTTGCTGCCTCTCATTGTAGTAGGGAGAAATCTGCAAAAACTATAGAGAATTTCCAAAAACAAAAGTAATGGTGGATGCTAGTAAGAAATATACCACGACCCAGAAGAGATGAACAGAATCTCCACTGGTAAGTCTGTCAAAATGCAAACTTTATGAAATTAGTCTCATGCTGGTATATAGATATTGAATAAAAGGGGATGTAGGTTTTACTGGTCATCTAGTACTGCTGAAAAAAATCATCATGAAGCACTAATAATAACAATTACTATCATATAAGAAAATGAAAAATGGAAAGTAGCAGGAAAGAAACATGAGTTCGCATACTCATTCATCAGCTCTGAGAATACCATGGTTGGACCGACATCACTTGATGGGATACATGTTTTTGACACGAAGCACACAATGTTTACGACATGAAACTTCAGTGAGTGAATTCACTATCTCTCTCAGTGAAAATAATTTAAGCTACATCAAATTAGAATTGCACAAACTTAGGCACATCACAGATCTTTTGTATGATCAAAACAAGATTGATGGCTGGGTGCTGGTGGCTCATGCTTATAATCCTAGCTAGTCAGGAGGCTGAGATCTGAGGATCACAGTTCAAAGCCAGCCCACACAGGAAAATCCATGAGACTCTTATCTTCAATTAATCACCAGAAAACTGGAAGTGGTGCTATGGTTCAAATGGTTGATCAAAAGAGCTCAGGGGGAAAAAATAAATAAAAGCTAAGGGACAGGCACAGGCCCCAAATTCAAGGCCCATGACCCAAACCTAAAACCCAAACCAAGATTCATGTATTATTATTTAGTCAACTATGGGCATGAGTTAGAACATTCAAAGTCTCTTTTTTATATAATAATCTAGTTCTGTTCATAATTGCTAGTGTAGTCTCAGATTTCCATCTTTCATAGAATATATAGTACATAAAATCTGTGGCTGTGTTCATTCCAGAATATCTATCCAATGAAAAGTGAAAACAATCCATTATCTAAATGTCTTTTTCAAAATCATATGGTAGACACATATACAAAATGCCCTTATTGGCATTTTTCTTTCAAAAAATTGCTAGTTATTCATACCTAGTCAACTTATCAAAAAATAAACTAAAACAATAATTTTATGTCATAATTTAAATGAGAAAACCATAGAGTTGACTGGAATTTTTTCTAATTTTTATAGCTAACTAAGAACTGAATTGACAGTACTATATTCACAGATTCAATTTCTGAAGCTATGTACAAAAAGAAAAAAAAAGAAAGAAACTAGCTTCTCAGTATTAATTTACAAACCTTTATTGTGTAAGTCAAAAAGACCATACATTCAGTCCAAAATCAGAAGCCTGAAAGCAAGCTAGTTAGCCTCATTCATCTGGTCTACAAGTAATCAGAATATTGGCTATAAACTCAAAGTTCTACAAACCAAACAGGAAACCTAAACAACTTAAAAGAAAACAAACTTTACAACTTTGGTGGGGGGGAAGAGTGGGTGGGGGGTGGGGGGTTATGGGAAGGGATGGGAAGGGGAAATAAAGGAGGAGGCAACAATGCTTGATAAGATGTACTCATTATCTTGCCCATGTAATTGTAACCCCTCTGTACAGTATTTTCACAATAAAAAATAAAATTTAAAAAAAACCACACACAAAAGAAATCTGAGGTAAGGACTGTGGAGACACATGGCTTAGATCACATGGCCTCAGGCATGACAGAGCCTCCGGCTTCTCTGACTACTTTGCTACAGTGTAACTTACTGAAACACCTAAGTTAAGCTAGTCATACATGTTTAAAAACTAAGTAAAATTATATGTGGTCTATACACACAATGGAATTCTAGGCTTCCATCAGAAAGAATGGCATTGCCCCATTCATAAGGAAATGGGAAGACTTGGGAAAAAATCATGTTAAGGGAAGCAAGCCAGACCCAAAGAAACACAGGCTGCACGGTTTCCCTCTGCTGTAATAGCTAGAATATGTCTAGATGTTCTTAGCAGAGGATCACAATGGCTTGATAGTGATGTGGATGTGACCGTATAAAATGATGCTTATCAAAAGGAACTCCAAGGAATGGAAGCAAGACGTTTGTTTTCTATTGTGCTGTTTGCACTTATTTTTTTCTTTCATTTTTCTTCTTCTTCTTCTGGTTTATTCCCTGCTGACACTGTTTTTGATTTCTGTACCCATTGTCCTGGATATAAGTTTGTCTGTTTGGGGAGGGGAAAGGGAATCACAGAAACGATGGAGCAAGGGGCGAACCAATGCCACAGTGATTCTCGACACTATATTGGAAATTAACTTTACACCTTGACAGGGGAGTGTGGGGGTGAGTAAGAGGGAATGAAGGAGGGGGTAACGCTGTTCAAAAAGAAATGTATTCATTACCTTAACTTATATAATTGTAACTTTTCTGGACATCACCTGTACAATAACATTTAAATAAATAAAGAATGCCTGCTTTCTGTAGATCAACTGTGTGATCAGATATTCCAATCTTAAAAGAAAAATGAATTAGAATAGTGATTTATATTCTATAGTTTGAAAATATGCAGATATGCATATATGGTATATCACATGTTAGTAAGAATTTATGAAATCTAAATACCACTGGGATGGTTCAATCATGCACCCAGTACTCATAGGCTGGATTTCTAACCCCTTCTACCTCTGATCATGACTGCATTTGAAGACTGGGGAGGTAGGGAGGAAGGTAAGGTAGGAGGAAGTCAACCATAGTGGGTTCTCGTTCTATACAGCTACCACCTTTATGAAATGAGGAGAAAGAGGAGAAATGAATCAGAAGAAGAATGCACATTGTTAACTCCCTCTCCGTCAGCACCCTTATGTTGACCTTTATGGAATGAAAATAGGTTTCTGTTGTTGAAGTCACTTTTCTAGGTATGTTTCTTGTGGAAGCTTTAACTAACTAACACAATTAAAACTCAACAGCATTAATAGTTATGTTAAAGCTGAATGCAGGTGAGAGCACTTCTAAATTAGCAAATGGAGAAGTTGCTCTGATTCAGACTGATCTTCCCAGCTTTCTCCTCACTCACCTTCATTTGGAGTAGCTTTTATTTCTATGGCTACATGTTTCTTAGCAAATTCACTCTTAAAATGTGCCTGTGGACACTACACATTCTTTTCAACAGCATATTGAGCTAATAAGAATCAACTACACAAATAATCTTACCTATTCCATCTCCAGGAGAGAGTTAGTAGAAGTTTCTGACATTTACAACTGAGTAATAAGTTATCCACTTGCTTTATAAAAATTATTAATAGTATTATTGGTATTTATGAATTTGTCTGCTTAACAAGGGAAATAAAAGAAACTATTCTGAACAAAAACCACCGGAGAACTCTACATAAATGTTCCTATTTCTTGAAGTCAAATATGATCATATGTAAGTATAGAAACTAAGATCAGATTATATTAAAATTTATTCACTTTTAAAACTATCTCCCAATTTGTGTTTATCATTCATTTTGGAGCCTCCTTCAGGATTTTGCATAATGAAAGATCAGTTTTAAGAAATCTCAAATAATTTAATAAAATTCCAGCTGATAAACTTATTTTATTAGCGCAGTAAAAATCTTTTATCAATTTTAAAATAGTGTGTGATGAAATAAAATCCCGAGCTACTAAAACGCCAGCAACATTTCTTGAAGCTTAAATAGCTTGTGCAAAATCCTAAGCCACTGCTGGAAAAAGCCAGAGGGTTATCAAGGAATACTGTTTATTGTTTTTCTCCACCCCACCGTGCTCGTCTCAAAACCTCTACTGAAGGCTGTTCAGCCCTTAGATTCTGAGTGCTTTTAGAAGGTCTCAAGCACATTTTCTCGCTGCAATGAAATATTAGTTCTGACCTTCAAAAGACTTTGGCAAGCAGGAGTAGAGCCAAAGAAAATAATAAAAAAGAAAAAAAAGAAGCAAATTATAAGACCTTATACTTATATAATTTTCTTCAGATTTCACACAAATTTTTCTTTATCTAGGATCATGTTCTTGATTTGGGTCCTTGGCTTTGGTTGAGATTATTCTAAGACAGTGGTTTCGGGTGCACAACTCAATACTTCTAAATGTGCTTGAACATGCAGCCCTCCTGCCAGCACTGTTAGGAGCAATATAGGAACAATCAAGAAGCCCTATATTGTAGCATCTCAAATACTGATTTCCTCATTTAGAAAACTGGCGAGGAGGGTGGGGGGAGCCAGCAACAGCAGAGATAGAGAAATTATCCATTTAAATCACCTACGGAAGGCAAGTGTCATGAAATCAACTCAGTAAATAGCTGCTTTGAAGGAGTGTAGGCTCACACTCACGACTGAACCGTCTCCAAGGACAGTGTGCTTCTACACATCACGCAGAGACAGAGATCTTAGACTTTTCCACAGTCTGGGCTGAAAGAAGACCTTCCTGAGGGCTATTAATTCCATTTCTCATGCGACTAGTTCTATATTCATAATGCCACGAATACGCGTGGCCATCTGTGTCTGGAAAGTTTTATTTCCCTCTCAGAATCCACTGGATACAGCAGCTGTTTATTTATTGCACAGCTCGGGCCTTGCAAAGCAGATCTGATGATCTGTTAACACCTAAGTTTCAGCTTCTCTCAGAGGAGGAAAAAAAAAATCACACTCACACAGTCTCATTAAATTCACCTTGCCTTGCATAGGTGCTGAAAATAGTACTCCTCACCCTTATTTGTCAGCTAACGAGAGAATTCTTATGATTAGAAAGTGGAAGAATTGTTTCTACTTTCAGAAGGTGTTAAGTAGTTTTCCCAACGGAAGTAATTTCCAGATGTCCATTTTTAGGACTGTTCTTTCCCAACATTTTCCTTGCAAATGTATTTTTAATCCTCTCTTTCATTTGATTGCTTTGTTTCTAATTAATCATTCTTTAAAAAGATGCTTCGTGGGCTACTTATCAAACAAATGGAATGCCCACAACAGGGCAGTTATGCTGTGATTTTACTGATATGTAAAATGAGGTGAGTAAGGCACTTTCTCTATTTCCATAGCCAAAAATAGGCCTTGGGAATAGCATACAGTTTATTTTACATTTTCCAGTGTAGGGACAGATTTCAAAGGACCAATGCATGAAGTGATTTAGAAATAGCATTTGTTAGGTAGGTGAAGTAGCCTAGTCCCACTTAGACTTTGCTGCTTAGTACAAATAACTTCTATTTATTTATTTATTTTCTGGGTCCGGTTGTGGGGCCTGAACTCTGGGCCTGGGCACTGTCCCTCAGCTCTTCAGCTCAAGGCTAGCGCTCTACCACTTGAGCCACAGCCCACTTTCGGCTTTTTTTCTTTTTGCTTATGTGGTGCTGAGGAATTGAACCCAGGGCCTCAGGCATGCAAGGCAAGCGCTCTACCACTGAGCTACCTTCCCAGCCCCAAATAACTTCTAATAGACCATAATGGAGGAAAACTTAGACATTTTGCCTCAAATAAACATGTAGAATAGAATGCAATATTCATGAAGGCTACATATGGCAATGAAGCCTACTGTTTCAAATTTAAAAATGGCTTGACCAGTCACATTTTTAGTTAGAGACCAGTCTGTGTGAGCCATTTTTTTCCTTTAATTGTCATCTTAGACTGTTGTGAGGAAGGATATGTATCATAGTCTTCAGTATGCAACTCTTCCTTCTTTATAGAGTATATTGGCATGCTCTCTGGCTTTATAGTCTAATCCTTGGTTCCCTACATCGTGTCTTTTCAGCCAATTAGTGCTCAATTACTGCCAGTTATCTGAGCTACTGAAACCAGGTAAGACCTCATGATTGAAAGAAGAGTGGACATTACAGGAAGGAATCAGGCTTTTTGGAAGTCTGTTCTCGGAGTGGGGCTAACAGAAGCAATCAATCATCCCAGGAGGTTTAGAAAGGCTCTTGAGGTCTCTTGTTGATACAAAGTTTCTTGGAATGAAAAAAAATGTTTATAACATTGTAGCACTGAATCTACTTAAAGAGAAAAGCTGGTGTAACAAAGAAACTTTTAAGAATATATAATGTGTTCTTAGGTGGAGCCAAATTTCTTATCTTATCTCATCATTTCAGTTCACATAAAAAATGGATTCCTATTCTGCACAGTGATGGTGTAAAGGGCATTTTAGGCAGTAAACACTCTCTTCTCACAAAGACTGTCTCCAATTTTTGTCAGCAGCTTGGTAGAGCACCATCATTTGTCAAGAGGAGAAGAGGCCTCGAGGAATTGTGCACTGGGTATTTTGTCCCCAAGTGAGCCAACCAATCAATAGCAAGCCCAGTGGATGATCCGCCCCCTCCTTGCTCATTCATCAACAGGTTCATTAGAGTCCGAAGTCATTTCAAACAATGGATATTTACTGAGCTTCTCATTACTGCTCATGTTTGGTGGCCATGAATTTCTGTCAAACCACATTTCTTCCATCAACCATTTAAAAATAATTTGTGTTAGGACATGGAAAGACTTGGAAAAAATTATATTAAGTGAGGTAAGTCGGACCCAAAGAAACATAAGCCCCATAGTTTCCCTTATTTGCAATAACTAGTATATGTCTAGGATAATCCTACCAGACGAGCAGAAAAGTTCAAAAGCTATGTACATAAGACCATATAAGATGATGCTAAGTGAAATGAAGCGCAAGATGTGGACAACAAGATGTTGTTTTAATTTAATATGTGATTTTTTTTGTTTCTTTTCTATGTTCTTCCCCCTATGGTATAACCCCTATTGCCACTATATTTGATTCTGGTGCCCTGCATCTTGTATATACATTTTTCTAATTTGGGAAGGGGAAGGGAAATAATAAAATGCCAAAACAAGGATACAAGTTGACCCATTGTAAAAATGAGATGTTCAAGACACTATGTTGAAAGTGAACTTTACAACTTCCAGGGACAGGAAGGGAGGTATTGGGGAGGTGGGGAGGGAAGGGATAGGAGGAGAAAAACAAAGGAGGGGGTAAAAGTGCTCCATAGGAAATGTACTCATTACCTTACTCATGTAACTGTAACCTCTCTGTACAGTATCTTTACAATAAAAAAATTTAAGAAATCTGTGTGTACTTGTGGGTTATAGAAAATGTTTGGTATTTTTCTTCAAGACATGTGAGTCTTCTCAATACTGACACTGTCAATAGGGAAAATAGAGGATTACCATGTCTTATGCCTCTAAGGTTCCTGAAATCTAGGAGTAAGGTATAAAGGACACAGAGAGAAAGAAAGGAAGAAAGAAAGAAAGAAAGAGAGAGAGAAAGAGAGAGAGAAAGAAAGAAGGAAGAGAGAAAGAGAGAAAGAAAGAAAGAGAGAAAGAAAGAAAGAAAGAGAAAAAGAGAGAGAAAGAAAGAAAGAAAGAAAGGAAGGAAGGAAGGAAGGAAGAAAGAAAGGAAGGAAGGAAAGAGAGAGGGGGAAGGAAGAAGAAAGAAAGAAAGAAAGACAGAAAAGAAAGGGAGGGAAGAAGGGAGGAGGGGGGAAGGAAAGAAGGAGGGAAGGGGGAAACGAAGGAAGGGAAGGAGGGAAGAAGAGAGGAAGAAAGACATTGCTTTTAAAGATAAATGATAAGGTTTCTATTTGCTAATATTCTGTATAACTTGAGCTTGAAATACATCTGCTTGAAATAACCTGAAAATTGAATATATTACAATTGCAACAGAGAAGTTGATTTTTAGCAATTTGTTTTCAAAGGCAAAGTCAAAAGTAATTGAAAATATGAACATGGAATAATTCACATCAATCAGCTGCACAACTTACAAAACTTTCTAGACATCTTCTCTTGTTATAAATTATTCTATGAATCTATTTATGCTTGGTTAATTTTACATTCTATTCAACTGAAAAAGATGCCCAGAACACTTAGCGTATGATGGGCCAACAATAAGATATGAAGTAAATTTCACTAAAGAAAAATGTATTAACTTTTCATTTTCCTTGAAAGATTTTGAAAAAGTTTGGTCATTTATGTCATTTAAAGTGACCATTGCATTTACTAAAAGCAACAGAAAGAACCTTAGCAGTTTAGAATTTAATAGAAGTGACCATATTGGAAAATCACATTCTTATGGTAACTGCATATTATTAGTTTATGTGGCTTTGTTCAAAACACCAAAATTAAAAATTATGGATTGCAACATTCTCTGACTGAGCATAAGAGAGTAGACCTGAGTTATTTTTCATAAGTAGAATGCAGAGCTGTTAGCCTCTCTGAGCAGATACTGAATCAGTCTTGGCCAACCAAAGCATTTCCAGTCTTTCTTTTTTTTTCTTCTTCTTCTTTTTTTTATTGTGAAAATACTGTACAGAGGAGTCACAATTACATGGGCAAGATAATGAGTACATTTCTTATCAAGCATTGTAGCCTCCTCCTTTGTTTCCCCTTCCCATCCTCCCCTCACCCCACCACTCAATCCTCCTCCCCCTTTCCCCCCCACCAAAGTTGTAAAGTTTGTTTTCAACATAACGACTTGTACATCTCATTGTTGCAATGGGTCCACCTGTATCCCTATTTAAACGATTTGTTTTTTCCCTTCCCCTCCACAAATTATACTGACATCAAATACAGTGAAAGCAGGGGTTATACCGTGGGGGTGGGACATACAAAGCAACAAAGAAATAATCTTATAAATGTGTTAGATCCAAAGCAGTGACACTGCACTGGTTAAAATAGTACAGAGAATTACTAATAGTTCCTGCATTCATAGTATTAGTGGAGTAATCAATATACAATTTGTTTAAATTAAGGCACAGTGTTACAAAGAGCAATGGCACTGACTGACATGAGAAGCCAATGAGCTTTCATCAGCACATCGAGAAAGGTCAAGAATTTTTTGTCATCCATCTTAAGACTTACCGGAATTTAAGAGAGAATTCTCAAGGCCAGAACTGTTCCCCAATTAATCCAACCATAAGTCTATATAAAACACCACGATTTTTCTAAGACTAAATAATCAAGTCATAGAGGGGTTTGGCAATGAGTTGGCTTTTTGTCAATGATTAGTCATACTTAATGTGGATTTTTAAGTCTGTAAATAAATTGTGACTTTTCCTGACATTTCTAAGAAATAAATTATGTAAAGTATGCAATAAAGTATAATATTTTGCTTACAAATATTAACAAAGCATCATTAAAAGTCTTTATCCACCAAGTAATATTATGTAAATGAAAAGCCTTAATAAAAGTATTTTGTTATTCACTATCACTGCCTCCAAATACACATATCATTTGCTATTTCCTCTGTTTATTTTTACACATCCCATGGCTACTCTGTTATACTTTCCTTGTGAATAGCACTGCCATATATACCAAAGAGAACCTAATTAATATTGCATTTCAAATAAAAACATATTTTACTATATGTGTCTCAAATGTCACATACAACAGTCACATCAAATCAATTACACATTATTTATATGTAATTCTGGTTTAACTGCATTTTCTGTGTCCTCATTTGCCAGAACCCTAAGCCTATTATCATATCCAGTCCTTGTCATTTCAGGAGTGTTAGTAATAGTTTTTTAGAATGTCCTATATAAAGTAGAGACCTGATTAATTATTCAAAGATTTTTAAGCAGTAAGGCATTTAAAATATTCAGTATAATCACTTTGAAGTTTAATTATATATACGTATATGTATACTTTCTTCTGAAATTATATATTTTTCTCAGAAGCACTGGTTGTTTTAAAAGCATTAGTGCTGATCTTTTAGTGTGAGAATATATACTTCTTAAATATTCATTTCTATTTATGAGGCAGTTGTGTGAAGGGTTTCAAGGTTATGTATGCAAAGTTCTGAATACGCAGTGTGCTGCCCAAGCTCCATTATCACCAGGCACGATGTAGACTAGTCTGAAGTTACTTCGCCTCATTGGCTTAGGCTCTAGTTCCTTTCTGCTAGCATTGTATTTTAGTTATGTACTTACCTTATTCTAGTTTAGGTAGTTCTCTGGAGAGGTTTCAATTCGACATGTCAGCTTATGGCTACAAAGCATCCTGATCAATGTCTCGACTCCCACCATTCTGACCCCATCTATCCCACCTCCACCCCTTCCCGCAAGTTTCCAAATACATACATCACACGTTGTGGCCACTGTCTCTCCATTCTCTGCTACCATTTTAAAAGTCAAGACCAAACCATTAACTCATCAGACTATTTCTTTTTTATAGTGTTTATGGCATTGTGTTGGTCTTCTCATTAAATGATATGCCTTGAGAAAAACAAATGTTGTACCTCTGTACCTCTTAGTGTGTTCCCTTTCCAGTTAATCAGACTTAGTTAGAGAGGGAAGCTGTGGCGGAGGAGCAGCTACACCCTGGGGCTGCAATCATTCTGTAATGGCAGAAGGTAACTATGCAGCCCAATCTCTCAACAGTCTCTAACTGCTTGTTAGGTCAAGACCAAAAATAAACTGAATAACAGATGTTCAAGTGAAGCCTTTTCCAACTTACGGTGCCTTTGGGAAAATATGTATTTTTTTTCTAGGCCATAGAAAGTAGTTGAAATCACTGAAGTAGATATCCTGTCGTTCTAGAAAACTAGGGAAACTTTTGGTCCTATTATCTTAACTTTTCTCAGCTGATAACCTTCTAATATTTTATCCTCCCTTTTTTAAATTTCAGGAATAAAGAACAGAAAATGGCTATTATAAAGTTTTCATATAACCTGTATCTATCTGTAGTAGATGAACTATGTTGAAAATATATTTTCTGTGCACTAATTTTTGGCTTTTTCTTATTCTGAAGAATAAGAAATTGAATAAGAAGAAGTTGAATTGACTGTTCAGTATCTGAAGCCTTAAAAGTCAAATTCACTTTGAATTATTTCAAATTGCATTAACTTTTTGCCAAGTGTTATACCCTATATATGGGTCATACATAATATTACCCAAATTAATTGTTAATATGAAATAATAAATTTAAACTGTTCTACATTGTTTCTGTTTTGTATCTACTTCTACTAGCTTTTCTGGTTAGAAAATACTGATTTTACTTGTGAAAGGACATTTCAGTCATTAGTTAGGATGTTGGTAGAATTGCAACTCAGTGTCCACATCCTTCTCTCAGGAGATATAAGTTCTTGACACACAGTAGAACAAATAATTCTTCTACCTTGGAATGTGTCTGAAGGAGACACACAAAAACTGAGTATCTTTTTGAATCTCTTAGTCCTCGTTTTCAAAATCCTAACACCTTTCTAGGTTCCTCTTAGGGGCCAACTCTATAAACTTTTTCCTTTATTTGAGGAGCTATTTGATATATTCCAGCACAAATATTTAATTGAGTGTAACAAAGTTTAGTTGCTTGAAACTAAAGACCTTTAAAAGCACATGCTATACATTTATTTAAATTTAGGAGGAAAAAAGAAGATGCGGATTATAGACAGTATGAGCTGGCTTCCATGACAATTCTTGGGGCTAGGTGATTGAGATCAGGGGTGTTCAGGACAATTTTCTCCTGAGGCCTCATTTTAGGTTTATAGATGATGGCTGTCTTCACCGCATGTCTCCACACGGTCTTCCTTCTGTGTGCTTGTGTCCTAATTTTCTTCTCTTAAATGAATACCAGTTATATTGGATTAGAGCTTATTTTAATGACCTGATTTTAACATAATTATCTCATTAGAGACCATGTCTTCAAACATGGAGGCTTCAAAATATAAATTCAGAGGGAGAGAAATGCAGAGATAAAAGAAGCTAATGCTACTGCATGACTACATTACTGGAGGTTTCAAGAAAGAGTAAGAAAATTCACCATGAGAAAAGTGGTAGACAAATGTTGAGGTGTAGGAGGACAGCATCTTCTGAAATCTACCCAGAAATACAGTCAGATTTGGTATTGCTAACAAATTTAGTAATGCATTGTTTGTAAGAAAGACTTGAGCATGTCTTTATATAAGTAACATGCATGAATGTATAATAAAAATAATAGCTCTAAAACTCTCATTGCTTGGCTGTTGACACATTGTACATTCCTTTTGAAAGCTGTAATGTGGAAATGTTACATTTACACCCACAGATTGCCCACCCTGTGGGATTTTTCTATAATTACTCTGAAACACTTTCAAATGTGACCCTCAGTAGGCAATCATTTCACATCACAATTCAGTGTTGTAAAACCAAATTAGAAGTTTAATGAGATACTGTTTGCCCTATCTATACATGATGAACTCTTCTCATTTGTCTTTAATGGAATTCTAATTTATTTTCTTAAAACTTACCATTATAACTTAAATTGACTTCATAAAACACTAATAGGTCCTAATCTGAGGTTTGAAAACTACAACAAAAATGGCAGAAATGGGACAATTATATATTGTTTTGCAAACTGTCCATTTTGTCTCATTATTTATAAGTCCCCTGCAATACCCTGAATATGAACAATGTAGGTAACCTGAAATAGAAGCCATATTCCTACTAAGAAATCCTCTCATGCCAAGCCTGATAGAAATCACAGGACAACATTCCCCTCGATCTATTTGCAAGTTCTCACATTAAGATGATCGAATAGCACTTTAGCACCAGTGGAAATACTTTAAAACATGCACTGGCTAACATGGCAGCCATAGAATACATGGCGTAGAATACGGATCATGAGGACTTAAAGTTTTAATGTAACTAATTGTGAATTTAATTAATTTTGAACTGAACTGATTAGTGCTTAGTGGTTGCTATACTAGCGAGCCCCGTTCTGGGGATTACTGGACTGCCAGAGAATACTCATCTAGCATTCTAACAGGCAGCTAGTCTCTTCTCAATTTCAGACACAGAATCACAACAGAAAAACCTCATTTTTTCTCTTCTCCAATGTGCATCCTTGAAATACTGGTAAATGTTTATTGTAAATGGAAACATCCATGTTGGTGTGTGCATGTGTGCATGTGTGTGTCTGTGTCTGTGTGTAAGTCGATGGTATGTGGTAAATTTTAATTTTTACTTTCATTTTTAGTTATCAGTGGGAAAGGTTAAAAGAAATAGTGTGAGATTAAAATGCATCCTATTATTCTTCTGAAATTTGAAGGAAAATTCCAAACCAAATGAGAGACATAGATCTAAATTGGCATAAAAGAGACAAGAAGGGGTAAGTAGCCAAGGAGGGGGAGACATAAACCATGAGTGGAGTCTTCATGTTAAGAGGAGGGCTCAGCCTCAGAGCAGAATAAAACATTCATGGACGTTGCTCAGTTTATATGCATATGTAATCATTTTAGACATGGCTTATTTGATTCCTGATGTTGAAATTGAAATAAGAAGTTTAAGCAACTATCCCAAAGTCACATTTGTTACTGAGAATCTTGAATTCCAGCTCTGTAGTAGTTTTATCTTCATAATCCAGAGCCTGCAGACACCTGAAGACTTTGGCTTTACGAACAACATCAAACGGACAAATGACCAATAGAAAAGCTGAGTGTATCTATGTTTTCTCATCATACTATTAGTGAGAACTGAGTTTGAGCTTAGAATTTTACTCCCGTGTGTGTATTATGATCTGTGGACCAACACTCTTGTTCACCAGGCATTGCTATCTTAGACTCATAAATGCAACGATGGGGGGCGAGAAGGTTCAGTCCTCGACTCTTACAAGGATTATGTATCATGTACCTTTAAAATCCTGACACAGTGGTCCAGGCTGCTCATTTGATCTTATTCCCATCACGTTGTATTAGAAGCCAACGAGGTTCTCAAATTATATGTGAAGTTCACCAAATGTCTTCTGAAAGAAAAAAAAATCATTTGTCTTGAGAGTCAGGTGACACATTTTCAAATAATGTGATGGAAATGTTCTAATGAGTCTCTATGAAGCCAAGGCAAAGGAAAGCTTAATTATAGATAAATATGAATAGCTGCTTGCCACAAGTAGGGCATATCCTTGTCACGCACTTGAAGCTCAGGGAAGAATAGTAATTAATGTTTATGGGAAACTCAACAAAATCGATTCCTTTTCTACAGTTAGTCTCCCAGGAAGAGTCCAGCTTCAACTCACTATTGATGGATAGGCTTTTTGAACTTGAAAAAAAACTGCACTGCAATTATTTGGGCTGTTTAAACTAGAAATGTTTCCCTGGGGATCAGCTGTACAATCATCATTTGCCTGTTAGGGATAGTGCTTTGATCTTGATTAAACATCACGGGTCCATAGAGCCTGCAGGGAGAAATAGGCTATGTGTGACAGAAAGCTCAGGAAATCATTGCAGGTACTGAGTAAGTCTAGAAAAAAACTTGTTGCTAGATGTCCTCATGACACAGCCACTCTCTAGTTGTGCCTTAGTAGCTCCAGTGAAATTCACCAATTATGTGATTGTTCTGAGCGTGGCAGCCTGTGATCTCTCATGTGGATATCTTGGATACACAAAAGATCAGATATTCAATGAGTGATTTCAAAGTCTGAAGGAGCTTTTGGCATAAGTTGTCTTAACGCTCCATCTCTCAGTACTGAAGGGAAATTAGGAAGAGGAGTTTACAAGTATGAATCTTCTCCAACTGTGGCTGTGGTGATTCTCTGAGGAACCCCATACGTTCCAGGTATGTGGGATGCAACTGTCCCTTTGGTCGGACTGAGTTTGTGTGAAAGTTATTTGGGACGGTTCTCATTTATGGAGCCCAGTTTGGCATTTTCTGTGGAAACCTATTATGGCATGGCCAAAGGACCTGTACTTTAGCCTTCCATTTTTCAAGAGTGCTGCTTGAGTCATAATTAAAGTCAGCTGTAAAATGCCACATAAATTGGTCAAACTGTTATCCATGAGGCTTAGGTTCCAAGAAAAATGTATTTTTGGTTTATAATATGTAGGTCATTTAAAAAATGGAGAAGACTGAAAAAAGGTTGTGACTGTACCTCATCTATATTTTATAGAACAAATGTTTCAGCACTTACATTTTGTACAACTTTTAATTAAATCATGCACACAGTTTTATGTAACTATTAATAAGTCAAAGTATTTCTATGCAGAATTAATGTGCTTCCGCACTGTTATAATGCCCATACTCTCAAACTTTTACTGGGATAAGTTCACTAAGATGACTTTGTATATAAAGAATATTGCACTGAATGGGATTTTTTTTTTGCCAGTCCTGGGGCTTGAACTCAGGGCTTGGGCACTGTCCCTGATCTTCTTTGGCTCAAGGCTAGCACTCTACCACTAGAGCCACAGTGCCACTTCCAGCTTTTTCTGTGTATGTGGTACTGAGGAATTGAACCCGGGGCTTCACGCATGCTAGGTAAGCACTCTACCACTGAGCTACCTTCCCAGCCCCTGGACTAATGTTATGCTTTAAATTTTAGTTCCATTTGTGTGGTAGTCAAGTTTACATTCCATGACTAATCACGAGTAATCTAAGCTCCTCTGTCTGGTTTATAGGGCACCTTATAGCCTGGCACTTATTCACCATGCTTTTAGTTGACACATTCAAAACAGAATAAGGAATAAAAATAAAGAACAGGCATACAAGGAGGAGAAATAGAATAAAAGAAATAGGTGGATGATAATAGATACAACAGGAGCCAGAAAGTAAACTGTGTAATCTTCTTGTTTTATTTTCCTCATCCCCCAACTCTCTGTGGCTTGACAGTAAAATGATGGTAAAACACAGGGCATAGCATTTTGTGTTAGCTAAGTGACTGAAAGGATGATTTAAAAGTAACTCTACCTACTACAGGAACCATCAAGATCTCAACATGAGCATTAGTGACAAGAGTATGTACCTAACATAAAAATACACTGCTACATTTTGGTAGTATACATTAATTTCTTGCTGATATAACACCTTGTAGATGTTTCTGCCCAGTAGATGCCAAATCCTTCCCTTAGTCCAAACTTCAATTTTACAGTTCCACTCTTTTTTCTGTCTCTCTCTCTTTCTCTCATAGCTTGGAAATCCTCGTTCTTTCTTTCTTTCTCTGTCTCATAGCTTGGAATCCTTTGTGTTGGACAATCTGATGAATCTAAGAAGAAATGTATGGACAGGGTGCAACTTACTTTCTTAATTTCCATTGTTCAATTAGAACATTGAAACATATCACAATAGTCCTCATTCCTTGGGCAAGAATCAGTCACTTAGATGCAGGAGGAAGAAAGGGAAACATGCAGATAGTCAGTTACTTCCTAGCCCCATATACTTTCCAGCCCCCGCTACTTCTAAGTACCAGCAGTAAGGAATATGTGAAAATGTTTGAATGCAGCTAGTAATACCTGTGTCACCATTATTGTATTACATGTAACTCCAGCAACTTGATTCCTAAGATTAAAAAGTCCTGATACTTATTGCCAATAGCACTGGCAGCCATATGAAAAATTCAAGCAGCCAATTATTTTTTCTTCAGTGAAAAAAAAATGGAGTAAAAATAAGCTACAGAACCCTAAACCCACTGACCTATTTTCTTGTTTCTGTCATCAGTTTATTACTGCTTAGATTATTTTCTGTTTTAAAATTATGTGGAAATACAACCCAGCTAGAATTATATAATTGATATTATAGGCTTTTGTGATTTCTCTTATTATTTTATTATTCTTTAAAATATTTTATAGCATTGAAAGTAGGAATATCTAAATTCATGCTGTTAGGTAAGAATAAGAGGTGTTGGGCTGCGCACAGATGGCTCATGCCTATAACCCTAGCTACTCAGGAGGCTGAGATCTGAGGATTGCAGTTCAAAGCCAGCCCGGGCAGGAAAATACGTGAGACTCTTATCTCTAATAAAGCACTCAGAAAACTGGAAGTGGCGCTGTGGCTCAAGTGGTAGAGCGCTTGCCTTGAGCTGAAAAGCTGAGGGACAGTGCCCAGGCCCAGAGTCCAAACCCCACAACTGACAAAAATAAATAAATAAATAAATAAATAAATAAATAAGAGATGTTGGCCTGGTATGCATAGTTGGGTACAGAAAAAATTGTGGATGTTTCAAAAGGATAAAACAAACAATTTTGAGTGCTTTTTATCATAGACAAAGATAAATTTTAATACAGAAAGGTTTAAATGGATTTAAAATTATACAATAGAGATGCATGTGAAGTCACCAAAGAACCTTAATAATATATATATATATATAATTTAATGTGTTTGTTAAAAATAAATTTAACGTAACTTAAAATTATTTTCAGTGTTAAATCTAAAAGAAGTGACAGACCCAGCAGTCCCACTTTTGCGCATTTACCCAAATGTTCACAAACAAGACCACAATAAAGCTACCAGCACAACTATGTTTATTGCAGCATTATTTACCATACCTAAGATATGGAACCAACCCATATGCTCCTCAGTAAATGAACGGATCAAGAAAATGTGGTATATATTCACAATGGAATTCTATGCCTCCATCAGAAAGAATGGCATTGCCCCATTTGTTAGGAAATGGAAAAACTTGGAAAAACTTATATTAAGTGAAATAAGCCAGGCCCAAAGAAACGTAGGTCCCATGGTTTCCCTTATTTGCAATAAATAGTATATGTCTGAGACAAGCAGAAACAGTCAGATAAGTTGATGTTAAGCAAAATGAACCCCAAGATAAGGACTCAAATGTTTTTTCTTTCTTGCTATTGTTTCTAACATATTTATAAGATATTTCTTTGCTCCTTTGTATGTCCCTCCCCCACAATATAACCCGTTTTCATTGTATTTGATGTTGGTATAATTTATGGAGGGGAAGGGAAAAAACAAATTGTTTCAGTAGGGATAAAGGTGGACCCATTGCAACAATGAGATGTATAAGATGTTATGTCAAAAATGAACTTTACAACTTTGGCGTGTGGGGGGGTGGGGAGGAATGGGAAGGGATGGGAAGGGGAAACAAAGGAGGAGTCAACAATGTTTGATAAGAAATGCACTCATTACTTTGCCCATGTAATTGTAACCTTTCTCTACAGTACTTTCACAATAAAAAATAAATTTAAAAAAACAGAAGTGACAGTAGTTAGCACACATAATCACAATGTCTGAATTTACTATGCTCTGGCTTGTCAAGGTGATGCTAATTAATTGCTTTTTAATTGCTTCATTCATTTTAACACTGAAGCATACTATTTACCATCCTCACAACACACGAGGCTAAAGGGTGAACCAGTGTTTTGCTGGTGGGGGACACAGAAAGCAGGTGGCAAGTCCCCTAACAGTGCTCTGAGCTAGAACCCTGGAAAATCACGACAGCTCGCCAGCAGATGCTGCATTGTGCTACTTCTTTCAGTTTGGGGTAAATAATGGAGTGAACTTCTCTAAAATAAGGTGCAAATAGAAGGGAACATGGACCTGGGTACAGAACTATGAGCTGCTGTAGATAATAACGTCTCCCTAAAAAACATTCATAGTAAAAGGTCAGTTCTATTTTGGTCAGTTATCTACAGTAACCTGAATCTAGACATTTATCTTTCCCATGTTTATTGAAAACTCATTATTTTTTTCAAAGTTTCTTTCAGTCACTTTTTAAATATTAATTTCTATAGCTTGCTTTCTCCATGGATGTAAAATGTCTCCATTTGTCATTCACATTTATTCAATAAAAGCAATGTCTCACTTACCACATATTTCACTTACCACCGCATTTACTGAACTAATCAATTGTTATTTGTCAAACCTCTAATGAAGTAAATAATACACTCTGTTAGTATTGGAGGCATATGGAAATTCTGATCTAAAACTTGGCAAACAGGTACATATTTTTTGTTCTAATTGCTTTTAGCATTTTTTCCTTCATTTTTGCTATTTGTCTACATGAAATCTCACAAATATTGTGGAATCAGATTTCCTGCAACTTGACTATATGCCAAATGAAGTGTTTTATACTCACATCATGGTAGGTGTGGTAGATGAGCATTAAAAAGGCAAATACTCATCAGTTGTTGTACTCTTTTGTGTAGTGGAAAAGAGTTAGGAAACAAGGAAAGGGCTGGCCATGATAATGTGATCAAATGGCCCAAACAATTCATTGTCACACTGTTAAAATACCAACACATACACAAGCACTAGCTAATGCAGCACAGGGTCCGCGCCTACAAATTTCCCCTACTTCTTTCTTATTCTCCTACTTAATCTTATAAACACAGTCCTCCCCCTTCATATTTCAAAGTGGCAAGCTTATTCCATGCCTGAACATTTTTATTTGTTGTGCCCTTGGCAAAAGCCTTACTAAATTCATTAAAGAATCTATTCAAATGTACCCCATAGAAAGCATATTCCCACCATGTTATTCAAAATAGGCTTTGTTTGCCTTTTCCATATTCCAAAAGTCTCTGAGTTAAATCACATCCTGAAGTAATGAATCAATCACCCCTGTCCCCATATATAAACAATTTTAAATTTCTCTTCTATGAAGAAAAGACAGATCAACCCTCTTATTTAGAACCAAATCTGCAGGTTTTTGTCAATCAGTGATTCCATTCGCCCTCCCTCCCTTTCTCCCTCTCCTGGAATTAGTCTATGTATGCAGTGTAAAAAGAAAGGGGAAAGAAGAACCCTTTCCTTTCAGATCTTTCTATCTGATCGTCTGCTCTGATTTTCCATCTCCATTCTGGCTATGTACTCTCTGAATGTCTAATAGGATGCACGTAGTGGATAACTAATTTCAAAGCTCAAAAGTGTTATTTAAAGAGAAAGTGTATTCCCTGGCTGAACACTGCCAACATTTCAACATATGTACTCATTTCTACCAACAATCATGGGAATTTACCTATTCCTTCACATAACTGAAATACATACTCCCCTTATTGAACAACATCTGCTTTGTTTTGAGGTGAAACAAACTTTGTCTCCCTAAAGTTCACTGCTCCATAGGCTCTCCATCTCCAACACAAATGCTTTATTTAAACATTAAGGTATTTCTTCTTTTTTATTTTCTATTTTTATTGTGAAAATACCATATAGAGGGGTTACAATTACATGGGCAAGATAATGAGTACATTTGGTATTTCTGTATCCTGCTTGGTCTCTATTCCTGAGGTAAGAAATATTTTAATCGGTTCTATACATCTTTCTCCAGCTTCACTGCAAGGAACCTTAGCTTAGCTATTAATCTAAATTGTCTTTTGGCACAGCATTTTGTCTTGAGATTTATATTTAACTTCAAAGGTAAATGAAATTATTCAAGTCCAATAGATCCCTACAATCTTTCCATCTGGTTTATAGATGATTTGCTTTTCCTAATCACCGTTTAAAATCATGTATACATACCGATTTTTACACTCATAATGTTCATGGCTGCTATATGCACTTGAGTAAAGACAAGGGAGCCAAAATTATATCTGAAAATCATTGCAGTGAATTGGATGTTTATTCAGAGAAACATCTAATGGATGATCACTTGCTGGCCAGGCTGGACAAATTTCAAGTGACTCCGAAGGAGATTTAGCCTACTGATAAAGAGGAAGTCTCTCTACAACACAATAAAGACACTTGTGTTTCTTTTTTTTAATGTTTTTTTATTGTGAAAATACTGTACAGAGGGGTTACAATCACATGAGCAAGGTAATGAGTACATTTCTTATCAAGCATCGTTGCCTCCTCCTTTGTTTTTCCCCTATTATACCTTCCCTTCTATCTCCACAACTACATTGCTCCTTCCCCCCACCCACCTAAATTGTAAAGTTCTATTTTTGACATAGAGTCATTGTTGCAATGGGTCCACCTGTATCCCTATTTAAACAATTGTTTTTTCCCTTCCCCTCCCCAATTTATACCAACATCAAATGCAGTGATAACAGAGGTTATACCGTGGGACCAGGACTCCATAAAAAACAAGTCTTCCAAATCTGAGGTTGAAATTTCATTTATTCACTGCAATACTATTGACTGGAAGCCCAAAATTATATGTTTCTGATCAAAGAAGAGAGAATGAAAGTCCTGATCCTGCGTCATACGTGAATGAAAGCATTGCTACTTCCTCTTAGCCACTGGGGTAGGTTGTTTTTTCCATTTCTTTCAGAATCTTACCTTAATATTTCCAGAGACCAATGACAGAAATAGAAAGTGGTGTGGTACTTGGGCAGGGGAATTTAGAGTAAGAATGGGGTGTTTTAGCATCTGATAGAAGCATCAGTAGCTGAATCTAGACACTTGAAGCAGACAAGGGCAAGGACTGTTAAACGTGGCCCAACACGTAGGGAAGGTTGATCTACAGGCATAAGAGAGGAAGCAGGGCATAAAGAAGTCTGCAATGAACCAGGCCTAAGGAGGCGTTTTCAGTGCTTCTGAATAACCTGTCTACTCTCACATTGCACAGATAACATTGGGCTGGCTTACAGAGGCAGAGTAGTTAGCTGGTCTTTCACAAATGACACGTCCACTATTTTCAATGGTTACTGGCAATAAATGACTGGATAAATAACTACACCAAGCAATCCATTGTATTATCCAAACACAAGGTTTGTCTTATAGGTTACAACATGGGAATATAATTAAAAAATGCTTCAAGACTTTTGGCTAGCAAATAATGTTCTATAACTCCATAATAAGCATAAAATTAAAAATCATCTGCAGATGCCAATGGTGTACACCTATAGCTACAATGTCTCAAGAGGCCGACATCTGTAGGACTGTGGTTCAAGGCCAGGCTGGTTAGAAAAGTTCACTAGACTCCATCTTTTTTTAAAAAATGAAAAAACCCAGGCTGGATATATGATTCAAGTGGTAGAGCACCAGCCTCAAAAAGTGAGGCCCTAAGTTTAAACTCCAGTACTGAAAAAAATCAGACTAGTTTTAAATGTATAGTACATTTCTTATGTAAATGAAAATATGTTATAAAACAGTCTCATAGGAAGATGTATTCGATTTACTCATTTGCTTGTTTTCATGTCAGTTTTTGTGACAAGATAGGTCTCACTATATAGCCCAGATTAGTCTGAAATTCACTGTATGGCACAGACTGGTCTCAACCTTGATCTCATTCTTGGATGTGTTGAAAATAGGGGAAAAAATTGAAGTTGACATTTTATTGCTTTTGGTTTTCTTTTGCAAACCACGGCAAAGTTTCCAGCAGAATGACCTCAAGGTCAAGTGTATCAAAAACACACGGAGAACTCTTGCGCCCGACTCTGTGGTCTCACATCTGGAGGTATGAGTCAGGTTTGGAGCTGGAACTGCAATGCAATTTTAGAACATAAGGATCCCACCTGCTTCCAGGGCATGTGCTTGACACACCAAAGTATTTGAGACACCAACTGAGTCGCGTAATTAGCCCTCCAATTGAGTAAGCTGCACCCAGGGAATGCAAACACAGTTTATAAGGGCTTCACATAGACATGCATGGTTTTAAGAAAATCCATTTCGAGATGTGGTCTTCCTGGAAAATTCTATTATCTGTCAGTCTTCCATAACACATCCCTTTTTAAAAAATTGTGTTTTTCACATTTTCTAAAGGAAGAATATTGTCTCTCCTGTAATAAATTTTACAACATTGCATTGCCCTTAGGTATAAATCATCCAGGCATTGAACAAAGGGACAATGCCAGAGTTCAGAGTTATTAAGAAAGAGACCCAAGAGAACAAGCAACATCAATAAGTTAGTGAGAAATGGTGAGGTTTGACTCTTTCACAAAACTATGGCAAGGCTTCCTTTCTAAGTGGAAGATACTTGTGTCTCGCCGTATTGTCTACTTAATTTCTTTCTTCAGTGCTCTAGGCATTCAAATTCCTCAGTGTAAGTTTAATTTCCCTGAGAACTCTGAAGAAAAAAAAATCTTTTATGAGGAATAGTTTCAAACATTCAGTATGATCGAGATGCTTTGAAAAGTTGAGTTTTTATACCCTTACCATTGTTTCTAACACAGTTGCATACACTGACAAAAAAATAGCCACTAATAAGGCTGGTGATATAGTTAAGTGGTAGAGCAATTGCCTAGAAGGTACAGGCCCTGAATTTGACCCCTAGTACTGCAAGAAAAAAGAAAAAGAAAGAGAAAAAACAAGAAAAAGGAAAGGAAGGGGGGTAGGGAAGGAAAGAGGAAACCTGGCTATTAGGGGAGTCAGACACCAAACTCCTTTTACCTTTGGCTGAGACATGAAAATTGTAGTTCAGGATCACCCATGAAAATACTTTATTTTCCTAGATAATACGACTGCTGTGTACCCTGGGGTGTACTAGAGGTCGAGGTGTGGGGCAGCCATATCCTACATTCATGAAGAGCAGAGAAGGCTGGCACTGGAGAAAAAAGAAGGAAATATACAGAGAAAGTACAGAATGGTGATGATGGTAATAACAAAGAGAGAAAGACAGGAACAGAGAGATAAGGACATATACAAAGACAGAAAAATTGAAAGCTGCAGAGATCAAGAGACAGAGACAGAGAGAGGCTTCAAAGGTGACAATGACTTTCAAATCTGAAACCCTGTCACTATTGGATTATGGTTTCATTTCTTTGCATGTGCTAGTACTTATATTTTTTTCCACAAACATCCCTCATTTGTTTGTTAGCATGAATAATTTTGAACAGACATTTCACACTAGTCTCAAGTGACTCCAAGCTTAAATGAATGTCAAATAAACAAGAGTAAAGCACTTAAAACTATCAAGAAAGAATTTCTTGAAGTCGCACAAACTTTTCTGCCCAAGCTGGCTTTGAACCACGATCCTCAAATCTTAGCCTCCTGAGTAGCTAGGATTATATGCATGAGCTACAGGCATTTAGATCAAGGAAGAATTAAAAAAATCTCCAAACTACTTTTGAAACTCACATCTCATTTAGGCTCGTTAATTAGGATGCTAAAGTATCACCTATTCCAATATCTGTATCTTTATAAATAAGGAAACAGTAATCATTTTGAAGCAATTCAGTAACAATCTCAAAGAGGACAGCACTTTAGAACTAGATGAAAGGAAAGGACCTAAACCATCACACAGAATAGTTTTGAAATGGAACTCACCACTCAGTACAGTCTGCTATTATTCTGATTCATATTCAACAGAGGATGACTTAAACTTGGGAACCTTTTAAAAAATATACTTGTATTTCTTGGATGCTGTCTCAGCAATTTAGTTACCTAATTATTTGCTTGTATTCATTTTCAAGACAGGATTCTATGCTAAAAACACACCTTGTGAATCTCAAATCAGGTTGCCATGGTAACAGGGTCTGTTCCCAACCAATTCTGTACCCTTAGCTAACTTATTCGATAATCATGGCTCTCTCACTAAAGCTGAGTGCTATTAAAGATTATTATGGAATTTTTATGTGTATTATTGAATTATCTTTCATTTCTTGTCAAAAATTAATTTCATAGGCTACCTCTTATGTTATCCATTTATAAAATCCTCCAAACATTGTTCATTAGGAAAACATTAAAAGACCCAAATTTGGTTTGCCTGATAAAAACCATTTTATGCCTTAAATCTGTTTGTCTAGGCACTGTGAAGAAGATTTCTAAGGAGAATTTAAATGATTTTTGAGAATTAATGCATAAGAAATTGATGTGATGTTTATCCTTTGTTTCTAAGCCTCTGGTGGGCAAAGGATATGTTGATATTCTTAGAATCATCCAGAATAACTGAAATACTCTTCTCATGGGTATTTACTGAAACTAAATATGTTCTGATCCAACGTAATATTCACCAAATCACAACTATCCTCTCCCAAAGTGCCACCTTTCACTACTGACCTCGACCAGAAATAATCCTCACCGACTGCAGTCATGGGAAAACACCAAGCATCAAAGAAGACCACCATAAACAAACCTGACTTGAAACCTAATCTAACTTCTCCATCTAGAGGATCCTATGAATACCATACTATTTGCTGGCTGCCCCAATGGTGGTGTGCTAAACATTCCACCAACGTAGCTCCACATTGCACCTCAGGGCCACCTCATTTTCTAGACAAGAACAATAAAGTTTAGAGAGGATAAACAACTTAGCTGAAGGCATAGAAATAGAAAGCATGCAAACCCAGGTGTGATAAATATCTCCCATTAGTGATAATATTTCTGGTCATAAGGAGCTAAAGTCAAATACCTTTCCAGTCCCTGTGCCAATAGTAAGGTGAGAAATTGAGTCAGGTCCTAGATTAAATAAGGCACTCCTCAGCAGTCCCTACTCTGTTCTACCCTTGCCAACTGCTTTCTCTTCTACCTCCACCATGGTTTCAGCCTTTGCTCTAGATCTCAGCATGAAGAGAAAAGAGAAAAGACCAAGACCAATCAAAGCAATGTTGGATTCTATGATTTTCTTTTGTGTTTACTATAATATTAATAGGATCATAGATCAAAGTGTGTTTTGTTGGTGGCTGGATATGCATAGGTGTGACTATGAGTTTCCTGTGTGTTTAGCACATGGCATCATATAAGGACTGTAGATTAAAATGTTTTATTTGTACCTTGGGAGATACAAGTGTATAAAAAATGATCTCAGTCTTCAAAGAATGAAATTTCTTAATTCAGTTATTCACCCAGCAATTGTTTCCTGAAACTCTGAATGGCTTTTCATTCTAAATTTCCAAATTCTACAGTGATATATGGTCGTCTTTAGTGTGACTTCCTGCTGACACCAGAGGCCCTTCCCTGTCACCTACCACCAGCCGTTAGTTACAGACATGCATTGGACTGCATAGTCATCTCAGGAATGTCGGGAGAGTCAAACTTTCTTTGGACTCTGATTTTGCACCCAGATTTTCTGCCTGGAATTTTCCTTCCTAATGTCTATTTGACTTAATACTTTCTACTGTCTTTACCAGCTTTTAACATAGTTAAATTAACGAATAGAAAGCTATTCTCAAACATATTTCTCAGAAAGCATCATTTAATAAATTAGTAAGTAGTTAATTTAATTCTAATTGCCAAGTATCTATGATTCAAAGACTAAAATATACAACTATCTTAACCAAAACTGGCTCAAAATCTAGTAGATATGTAGATACAAAATGGGTTCATTTCAATTGACAGAAATCCTTGCCTGAATTGTGGCAGAAAAGCAAGGACTCCACCTCATTATGAAAGTGGGCTTGGTGCTCCCAGCTAGACTCTGTTCCTCTCCTGTTGAGATCAAAAACCACTTAGAACATCAACATCAAGCAAGATCATTCTAAGATCATCAAATGGGAGACAAACAAGACCGCGGGACAGCACACAGAACATCAAGCAGCACTGTAACTTCTGTAACAATTATTATTTTTTAATCACAGTGCCAGTCTTTTGTACTATACAAAAGGGATAAGGAATCATTCGATTGCTCCCTCTCTACTGTCCCCCTCCCCCACATTTTACGGCCAGATCTAGGAACAAGATCTGCTTCCTTGTATTCTACACTCATTTAAACAGGATTTTTAAAAAATTCACTTCTAACTCATCTCATTGCACTTCCCTATGGGGGTGGAGGAAGTCCTTCTCAATCCTTCTCAATGCAATAAATGACATTCACAGATGTTCACCTGTGGATGTGTTCTTGGTAGTGTCTGGAGACTGAGATGGCTGGCAGGGACACAGTACACTGTGATGCTGAGTGACCTCTGTCTGGCAGTCTCCTGACAGGATTTGGAAGATCTATCCTTTTAAAGATCAGTCTAACAGTTCTAACAGGTTACTTCAAAGGGAAATGTTAGACTTCTCCTTCTTGACCAAAAGCCACATTGCCCGATTGACACAGAAACCATGTTCAAGTCCTTCAGAGTCCGTATTTAATACCACAAGAAAGCTACTAAAATTCATTCACATCTTGAATTAAACGTAAGATTTGTTCAGCATATTTTCAAGCATTTTTGTTATTTTACTTTTGAAATTACTTAGAGCTGAGAAACTCATTTCACTTACGGTTGGCTGAATTTTTAAGCAATTATTTCACAAGCCTAGAAAACCTTTCACTGTGAGAAATTGAACCTGCAAATTGCTTTCAAAATGTACTGAGAAATTTATAAATATTAACCATGGCAGCTAACAAGGTTGACACAATATGTTTATTTAAACATTTACTAATTTTTATTTTATTTAAATATCAAGTCAGTGACTTTCTGTGTTTGTTTTTTCCAGATCTCTAATATTTCTTAAGCCTTTGAGAAGTATTTAGGTACCACAGCTCTCTGTTTTGTGACTTAAGATTAAAGTGATCCAGTGCCTGGTTTGATACTTATTGGTTTTTAGTACCTCATTGATGAAAACAATAAATAAATATTTATTGACCAATTCATTTATTTATATTTTGAGCTACCTCAAATGTACAATAAAGGTGCAAGTGGAATGTAAGATATATATATATCTATATCTATATACAGATATAGATATAGATATATTTGGTAGTACTGGGGTTTTAACTCAGGATCTTGCAGCATTTACAAGACAGGTGCTTTGTAAGTCATATCTTCAGTCTTGTTCTGCATGTTGTTTTTCATAAAGGGTCTTACTTTGCTTGTCATAATTTCTGAGAAGACAGGTACACATCACTCCACCCACTGTAATTTCCTGGTCCTTTATGCCTGGTGTGGCCTGGAAGCTCGATCCTCCCAATCTTAGCCTCCCTCAAAGCTAGGATGATTGGCACATGCCACCCCGCTGAGCTCTTGTTTAGGAGGAGTCTTGAGTGTAAGTCTAAACTGTCCTTGAACCATGATCCTCATGATCCTAGTCCCCCAAGAAGCTAGGAATGCAAATGTGAACTACTTGTACAAAACTACAATTCACTGTTTTCCTCAAATGATTGAAGAGCAAATTGGCACCATGATGCCCAACCATTACTGACTCCGTAGTGTTAACTACAAGGTAGGAGGTACTCACGTGTAAACTCAATTCAATGTGAAGCTCAGGAAATTAACATAAATATATTGCTAATATCGACTCAAGCCTCACATCCATTCAAATGCTGCCACTGTCCCAATAATGTTATAATGTTTGATACCATGGCTGCTACAAGGCAGAATATTAAAATTTATTATTTTAATAGGAAGAAAGATGAAAGACAGAGAGACAGAGACAGAGGATGGAAGAGAGGGGAAGGATGGGAAGGTTGGGGAAGGAAAGTGAGAGGGAGGGAAGGGATGGGAAGGGAAAGAGAAGGGATGTCATTTCTTAGAAAGTCTGATGCATGTGCATTCTGATATTAATTACAGAAAAGTAGGCAAAGATATGAGGTCTGCCCGAATTCTTCTTGTGCTAGCTTGGACATTACTGACTCTTGTGGCATGTGGAATGTCATGTAGCTCATACAGTGTTACAAGATTTTCCAAACCCAACCTTTTTTCACCCTATCCAGTACATTTATCCCTGTGCAGGTAATCCAAAGTACGTGGCTACCAGAGGAAAATGGGTTCTGGTCCGAGAAACAATTTAACTCAGTGAGAATTATGCCACTAGGTTTGGTCTAGTCTTTACATTAGGAATGGCCTCTTCTAAATCTTCCACCCAATACTGGAGCTGGGGAATGCAACCATTTCCCAGGATTTCACAGCTGGGGCTGTCAGTTCCACTGAATGTCAGTGGCTGACAAAAATAAGTTTCCTGCTTTTCTTCTCTACAGTTGTTCTGCTCCATCTGTCTTCGGAACAGCTCTCCTGAGGCTCTGTAACTATCCATTTTCTGTACATGCCCAGTCCAAAGATCAATGGCAGAGCCGCTCTTCACATCAGTGGGCTGGCTATAATCCAGACTTCCACAACTCATCCTTCTTTGTCTTCAAGGACTAGAAAGTCCTGTCTGTGATAGCAATGAAGCTGCTCCAAGGTGCCAGCTCCAACTGAAGGCCTGGGAGGCTTCCACGAAGCATGTGTCCACATCCCAGCTCTGGTGAGAACCCTTCCTGAAACTCAGCACCGCCTCTTCGGCTTCTGTGGTAGATGGCTGCAGGCTCACCATCACCTTCTACTAAGGGGATGGATAAAGGTTTTATAAGATTCCTGCATAAAGCATGAAAGTCTCTGGACTGACATTCAAAACCCTCTAAAAGCTGACTTTCACTGATCATTTGTACTGTATCTGCAATCTCAGATCCACTTAGTTCAAGACAAGATGGCTCTTCAGTTCCTGTCCCTGCCTTGGAACTGTGCTCATCTCCTGACCGCCTATTTGACACCATGGCATTCTTCAGAATCGTAAACTACAGTATGTAATCCCTCCACAGAAAGCTTCTAAATACTTCCTTTGTCACTATAGCAAAGAAAAATAAATCAATAGAGCCTTTTTCTTGGCTCACAAGGCTCTTCTTGTCTACTCTCCCCCATTCTTCTCCAACCTCTTGTATAACATGTGACAAATACACTTCCATTTCAGGATCTTTTCATTTACTTTCCTCTCTGACTGGATCTTTCTTTTCCTGACTATCGAATTTTGTACGTTCTCCTTCAATTCCTTTGTGTCTAATGCAGGTGTCTCCCTGATGGAGCAGGTTTGGCCAGCATCTCCCGCTCCTTGCCATGCTCCTGTCTGATTGCGTGCACACTTGCGTTTTCCAGTCCTTTGCCCTCTTCTGTTTTTGCTTCTGACACTGAATTCCAGCTTATACGATACACCTTTTCTTTTTGTTCATACACAATAACGTTGTATTTAACATGGAGAATATTGGTTCTGGAGACAGTGTCTTATTCATTTCAATCGTTCTGTCTCTAGCATGCATCACCCTGCATGGCACGTAAGATGATTCGGATGTAATATTGTAAAATAAATGAGTCAGTGAATGTCAAGTGTCATCACCTGCTGTGCGTTTCTGTTCTCTTCCTACTTCCAGTGCATCATTCTCATGCTCCTTTTTACTTTCTTAGTCTGACCTTTCCTTCCAGTTGAGTCCAAGTCCTGTCTTAGTGTTATTTGTAAAGCAGGTTCATGGTATTTCCTCCTTCTGGCTCTTACAGTAAGAGTTTTGGATAGCAAATATATTGGGCAGTTATGAAACGCATTTTCACAGAAAAAAGTCAAACTTCATCAAAGGCAAGTATATTATTCGACTTCAGCATCTCCAATTTCTTCTTTGTCTCTAAAGTTGGCAATAATTTATTGACTCTGGAAAAGTGAAAATTACTTTCACCTGCATTGTGATATCTTTTCCAACCAGAGCTTAAGATATAACCAATCATCATGTATTCTATATCTGGAATTGATTAAATTTGTTTCCTCTCAAATATAAATAAGTTTGATCAACTAAATCTCAATAAACTGGACTTTGAATAACCTGCTATTATTTCATGTCAAACATGTTTAGAGGAAATGGACCCAAATTATCAAAAGAAGGATTTATATAGAATGTAGAATTTCAAATCCTGAGGAAGGAATGATAGTGGAAAAGGCAAAGAAACCATGTCAGTCTCAAATACTGTGATTATTGGAGGCAAAGGTATAGGCAAAATCAATGATCACAGAGTGAAAGCCAGACGGTAGGCAGAAGTATGGATAGGCAAAACTGTACAGCCTGTAAATGGAGCAGTTGCCACCCAACACTGCCTGACCGTGGCCTAGAAAAGAGGCCACATGTAAGAGACATTTCAATTCTTTAAGATCAACCAACAATCTTCAATTTCATGTCAAAATTCAATTTGAAATTTGGAAAGAAGACTGGGAAAAAGAAGTGTGGGGGGAGGGGGCGATAGTATGGTAAGTATGGGCCAAATGCCCTAGCTTCCTGGTCCTAATGCCCCCCAAAAGCACTGTGTAGATGCGAACGTGGGATTTTTCCATATAAGAAAACTTTGTTACTAATGTAGCCAGCCAGACAAAGGTACTTCCTAGTTAACTCTTACTAAAAGGTAATACAGGTCTTGTGACATCTCAGATTAAGGACAAGGTTCATTTGTCAGTCCAATTAGTTGAGAAGGGCAGTGGTGTAAAAAATGACTACAGAGCTGGGCGAGCCTGGGGTAAACCGGCACTGGGTTCTACACAATTGATCAAAACTGGTTTCCGCTAAAACCTCATAACTTCATCCAGTTATATGTTGATGAAAGCGATATGGTCTGAAAAAATGCAGCTGGGTACAGCCTGTGGAAACTAATCTCTATTCATTTCTAAGATAAAAAAGAAGATGCAATGCCTGTTGTTTTTGCCTCTCATATGATCTAGTTTTTGAATATGACATCATTCTTGCTTTACTGGCAATGACACTGAAAATGGGTAATGTTTATAACAGCTATCTTTTTCTTATTATGAGTAAAAAGCAAATTGTATAAGGCCCTGAAAGAAACTCAACCCCCTTCAGAAGAACCAGAAGAGACAAATCTCTATTGGGCACCATCTCTTTATATTACAGAAAGGAAAGGAATTATAAATTTATATCAAAGAGGAATCTTGTAAAATCTATCTCCTTCAAAAGAAGTTTCTATTAATCATTTATACTAGAAGACGGCCTATTTGAAGATTAATTGACTATGGAGAAACCATGTGCCTGGGATCCTGGGAACTTTATGGCATTCATACTTGTACACATCTTTCTCAATCTATTGCCAGATGATCTGTGTAAAGGTGATACCCGTGGGGTCCATGATTGGGATTAGATGAATAACTTGGTAAATGTGTTGAGCTTTGCAGTGTATCTCTTTCACTGCATATTTCTTAATTTAAGGAAAGACGTTAATAATAGTCATCTGTTGAAGCACCGATGATTTGTAGAAAGATAAACAGCAACATATTTATGTTCATAAGAATAATAGTAAAGACATACACTTTCACAAATGAGTCACAGGAAGCACCTAGAAGAGGATGCTGCCTATAATCCTGCTTCCCCACCCTTGAAATTTTGACTTGCAATGCTTCTACACAAATATCCATAAGTCTAGCAGGCACAGACATTTATGAGCCAATCATTATTGTCCTATAAACTGTCAAAGACTGAAATCTGAAGTAGAGCCAGGAAAGATTTACTCATGAGCCAAATCCAACTTGTTAGCTTTAGCTTAAAAAGCAAAATTAAATTTCATTAGAACAAAGAGACATTCTTGTACTTATGTAGGTGACTTCTTTCATACTATAAGGACAGAAAGTACCAACTTTAGAGCATACACTATATGTCATTTGGCCTTCACAGAAAGCATTGCTCATCCTTGGACTAGACTATTGTGTTTCAATTCAACATTTTTATTCATCCATAAATCCTATGGATCTTACTTCTGACAAACCAATTCATCTTGATTTCACTTTTTTTAAATCAGCTCTACTACTAACCTAAGTTACTGGGTATTTCTATGTAAATTAATGCAAGGTCTTCTGACCCAGTATTCTACAGTCTACATTATAATCAATTCTACTCCAATATTCATGCCATGAATAGATACAGATATACAACGCACAACCCCTCTTTCTAAGAGTTCAAGGAGGCTGGCCACTCTCATTAGTGTCTTAATAGTCTGAAACTTAAGTTAGCCTTAATCAAGGTCCGGTATGAATTCACGGTACACTATGGTCCAGCGACGCATAACACTGACATAGATATTTATAAACTATGTGTTGTCATAACAAAGGTAATACTTGACAGAAATTTTATCTAGACTTTAAGATTGCTGCAATAGGATGAGAAAGTTACTACATAAAACAATTTTAGTAAACAACAGTTCAGTAGGACAATCTGCTATTAACTCAGTCGACTAGTCTGTAGCACATGAGGCTACGTGGGTAAATTTTGTCTAAGATAGATTGTTATGAGTTTTATATTCTATGTTATCACGTGCCCAGAACAGGCCTCATACACGTTCTCACTCAGGGTATGACAGGGTGTGAGTGAGTGAAAGCCTCTCTCTACAGAGGAACAAGATGTCAGAATATATTTATAGGCCATTCATTTACACAGTTTAAAAAGTTATTTCTAGGGCTGGGAAGATGGCTCAGTGGTAGAGCGCTTGCCTTGCATGCCTGAGGCCCTGGGTTCGATTCCCCAGCATCACATAAGCAAAAAAAGAAGAAGAAAAGCCGGAAGTGGCATTGTGGCTCAAGTAGTAGAGTGCTAGCCTTGAGCTGAAGAGCTGAGGGACAGTGCCCAGGCCCAGAGTTCAGGCCCCACGACCGGACCCAAAAAAAAAAAAAAAAAAAAAATGTTATTTCTAAAGGCTTTATCGCAATTAGTTTAGATGCTGTGAACTATCTACTCTGCCATCACTATTTAGCTTTGCAGGAATAGCATCAAAACAACTACCAGTGATATCCAAATTAAGGTTGTGACTGTATTCCAATAAAGTAACTGAATTCATCCTTAAACAGGAAGTCAGATCTGACCTTCAGGTTCTATCTACTGAATTATATTTTAGCATGTGAATGGCTATTCAACTTACTTACAAGTCAAATCCTACTCTGTGGATATCAAATTAAGTATTTGTATGTACCCATTTGTATTTAAATTCTTCCATATTATTTGTCAGCTTTGTGTATGTCCTTTGAAAACTATCTAGTTCTTTAGTCCATTTTTAATTACAAATATTTTTGGTATTCAGCTCTTTAAATTACTTATATGTTCTGTATATCAATCACTTTTTAGCTAAGTAGTTTGAAAATACATTCCCTCGTTCTATAGCTTATCTTTTATTCCTTTAGACAATTTCCTTTGCTGTGCAGAAGGGTTTTTGTTATCTGTGCTTCTAAGGTCCTATCTAAACATTCATTGGTAATACCATTTTTTAAGAATGCTATAATGTTGTCTTACATTAGTTTCATAATCTCAGGATTTGAATTTCAGTCTTTTACCCATTTTGGTTGATCAAGAGGTCCATTTTGATCCACTTTGTGTGGATCAAGAGGTGGGGATCTGGCTACATTCTTCTGCACATGTATATAAGTGGTCTCAGCACCATCTGTTGAGACTGTCTTTCCTTCACTACACATTCTTACAGCGCTCAACACTCAGTTTGCTGTGTGAAGGTGGATTAATGTCTGCATATTCTATTCTGTCCCACTGGCTATGTGTCCACTTTTGTGCTGTTTCACTACTACAGCTTTGTAGTATGGCATCCAGTATTGTGATGCCTCCAGCCTTAGCCACTTTCTCCTCCTGTTGTTCGTCCTTTTCATACTCTTCCTCCTCCTCTTCCTTTTTCTCAGGATCACTGTGGTTTGGTCTTTTGTGCTTCTGTATGGATTTTAGGGTTGTTTTCTATTTAGTTGAAAAAAATGATGATAGAAATGGCATTAAAGTTGTAGATTCTTGTAAATAGCATGGTCATTTAACAGTATTAATTTTTCTAATCCATACACATGGGGTATATTTCCATTTTTATGTCCTCTAGAGTTCCTTTCATCAGTGTTTTATAATTTGCATCTTCATTTTCTTGGGTTAATTTAATCCTAATTATTTTAATTTTTATAGCTATTATGAATAAGGTTATTTTAATGCCTTTTCAGCAAATTCATTATTAATGTTTAAAATGTTAGTCTTTTGTGTATTGATTTGGTATCCTGCTACTTCACTGAATTCATTAATCTATTCTAAGAGCTTTTTGATGAAGTATTTAGGTTTTTCTATGTATAAAGTCTTGTCATTTTCAAACAAGGATAATTTAATTTATTCTTATCAATCTGTATGCACATATTTCTTTTTTCTTGCCTAAGTACTCCTGATAACACTTAGATGCAATATTAAGCAAATGTGGTGGAATATCTTTTCTTATTCCTGAATTTGGAAAAAATACTTTTGAAGCCGAATAAGACTAGGAAAAATGACGTACGGTCAGCTAAAAGCAAATACAGGAGATATTCCTTCTTGTACTTCCCTTAAGATTAAGGGAACAAAGGTCATTTTGGGGGAAATGAAGCAGGATGACTTATGGAAACTGAGGCCTGGTGAAGGCAACTCAGAAATATGGTATCTAGAACCTTAGAAATGCTATCTTTGCTTTAAAGAGAGGGAACTGAATACATTCTTTCCTAAGGGATGTGTTTCTCACCCAAGAATGCACAACTGCCTGACAGGATGCCCCAACCTGCAGGTAGCAGGGTGTCTCCTTGTTTCAAGGATAAGGCTCTGCTTTATGGCAGGATGCACTGTTACCTGGAAACTCAGAGAATAACACCAGCTATAGTTAGAGCAAAGACAAAGCACTTAGCTTTGCATAAGTTAGAGCCAGCCCCCTGCCTTTACCCTATAAATACCCAACAGCTCAAGGAGCGAGCTGAGTGTCTCTCTCAGGGTATCTCCCTCTGTGTGTCTGTGTCTTTGTGTCCCTATGAAAACATCCACAGTCTGCTAGAGTGTGCCCCTGCCCTTCTGTTTGTCTGCTTTTTTGTCTGTTCTCTTGCTTATTTACTTAATAAAGCTCTGCCAAGGTTTCTTACTATTGTGACTTGTCCAGAAATCCTTATTCTGTGATTGAAGTCAAGAACCCTAAGTGAAGAGTTCCTTTATTTATTTATTGGTCAGGTGTGGGGTTTGACTCTGGGCTTGGACACTGTCCCTCAGCTCTTCAGCTCAAGGCAAGAGCTCTACCATTTGAGCCGCAGTGCCACTTCCGGTTTTCTAGTGGTTTATTGGAGATAAGAGTTTCAGGGACATTCCTGCCCTGGCTGGCTTTGAATCCTTATCCTCAGATCTCAGCCTCCTGAGTAGCTACGATGACAGGCATGAGCCACCAGCGCCCAGCAGGGTTCCTATACTTAAAGGGGAACTTCACTAAACCTCACCTCTGTCCGGTGACACTTTGAGACTGTTCCCAGATCACTATGGTACTGGCAATGAATTTTTCATAGGTAGTATTTAGTATTTCTTTTATGCTCTAGTACTAGGTATTGAACTCAGGACCTAGGCACTGCCCCTAAGCTTTCTTGTTCTGATGCTCTTTCACTTGAACCACATGTGCACATCAGGCTTTTTGGAGGTTGGTTGGAAGTAAGAATCTACTACAATAATCAGATCTCAGTCCCTTGAACAACTTTTACAGACTTTAGCCACCAGTGCCAGCTAGTATTTAGCATTTTGATCTATGTCAAAGTATCAAAAGTATACTAGTTGGAAATTTTATTTTCTTTTTTTTTTTTTCTTTCCAGAATCTGAATATGTCATTGTATTTTCTTCAAGACTTTAAGATTTCTGCTGAGAAATCTGTCATAAGTCTGACAGGCAATCCACCGTGTGTGACTCAATTCTTTTAATAGGATTCCCTTTGTCCTATAATTTTGATAGTTTGATTTTGTCTTTGTAAAGTTTATTTTGGTTCAATCATGTTGGGGTCACTTGAACTTCTTTTAAGATTTCTGAAAATTGCAGCTATCAATGTCAATGTCTTTCCTTTTTTCCCACCCTCCAGAATTCATATGATTATTTGCTCAATTAAATTGTACTATAAGTCTCATGGTCTTTTTCATTTTTATTTTTTTCACTTATTCTTATTTTCTGACTGAGTTAACTCAAAAGCACTATCCTCAAATATAGAGATTCTTTCTTTTCCTAATGTGTTATGGATTGCATTTCTAACTTTATTGACTGAAATTTTTCTCTACAAGACTTTCTGGTTGATTCCTGTTCCTTTGGTTCTTCTTTTTTTCTGTCACTTTGATGACTTTTCCATTCAGATCCTTCATTTTTCCTATACTATTGCATTGTTCTATTTGCCTGAGTTTCCTTAGCCTCATTATTGAATTCTTTCAGACATGTCATTGGTTTCCTCCCAATTGGCAGCTACTTCTGGGAGATCATTATTTTCCTTCGGAGATGTCACTTTTGCTTTCTTGATTGTTGCTCTCCTGCAATGATATCTGTGTATCTGACATAATTCCTCTTCCTATTTTTCAAAGTAGCTTCTGTGACTTCTTCATCCTTTATTGATGTCAGTGCCTCAGTAATCTACACCGAAGCAGTTCACGAAGGAGCATGGCATGGAGGCTTCCGAAAGTGTGTGTCCTCACCTAAACAGAGCCCAGAGCTGACAGAACTGATAACGCCGCCGTCTCACTGGAAAGGAATTCACCCCAAACACAGAGCTGTACCAAGTGTGAGAGTGAGAGGAATTCTAGCCTTCCTCTCCTGAATGACAGGCACAGAGATACCATGTAACAGAAGCCAGACCACTCACACAATTCTGATAGTTGTCAGACACCTCCGATGGAGTGATTCTGACTGCCATTTGTTCCAGACCAAGGGCTTTAAAGCCAGAAGCAAATGCCTTTTCAATTTTTTCTGATTAATGTCCCTCCACAGCGTATCTGCCATTTCCAGAGGCTCCATAAGCTATTCTCCAAGGCAAGCCTACTCTGAACCGATCTGGAAAGGAAATGGGTCGTGTTAAATAAGCACTATTAGATTTCAAAGTACCTGGAATTTTGTAGTCCTTGCTGTTGGAAATTAAATTTTAGATTTCTGAACCAGATCCATGAAATAAAAATGTCCCTAATTTCTTTTCTGGATTTATTAAGTTAATGGCATAAATGTATTGATGTGATCAATAAGATATGATTATATAAATGACACCTAGTAAAATGAAGCTAATTTGGCCAAATTTCCATACAATTCCTGAGAGAAACAAGATCAAATTTCTAATTGGCTAGCATTCTAAAACAGGTAATGTGTTATTTTCCTCCATAAGCATCACAGAATCTTAGTTCCATCTTCTCTGTAAAAAAAGATTTTCAACTTAGAACTCATGCTCACATAGAAATTACATTTCACTTTCATGAGTGATCTTTGACCTTGAAATGGAAATGAAATCTATTCATTCACCTCTAAATACACAAAGGCTCACCACTATGAAATACATTTTCATTTCACAGTATCGTTTCAATATAATTTGTTTAAGTGTCATGGGATATGTAGGAAATAAGATCCAATGCTCTTGAACTATTAGATCATGTTTCCTTTTTCATCTCATGTGTTAAAAATCTCTTCTTTGAGACCTTGGAGTCAAAGCAGACACTCTGAAAACATTACAGGATGGAATAGGAGAAACCCTAGGTCTCCTTGGCACAGGCTGAAATTTTCTTAATAGAAACCCAGAAACATAACAAATCAAAGAAAGGTTGGACAAATGAGATTGCATGAAATTGCAGAGCTTCTGCATGGCAAAGGATATAGCTAGCAAGATCAACAGAAAGCCCACGGATTGGGAGAAGATCTTCACTAGCCATACAACGGACAAGGGTCTCATATCTAAAATATACTTGGAACTCAAAAAATTAAATCCCCCAACAACAATTCCTCAAAGAAACAACTGCCCAATAAATAAGTGGGCTAAAGACTTAAAGAGAAACTTCTTTGAAGAGGAAAGAAGGATGGCCAATAGACACATGAAGAAATGCTTAAGTTCTCTAGCTATAAAAGAAATGCAAATCAAAACAACACTGAGATACTACTTCACCCCAGTTAGAATGGCTATAATCAAGAACTCGAATAACAACAGATGCTAGAGGGGATGTGGACAGAAGAGAACCCTACTGCATTGTTGGTGGGAGTGTAAACTTGTTCAACCACTTTGGAAAGTAGTATGGAGGTTCCTCAAAAGACTCCACATAGAGTTCCCCTATGACCCAGCAATTCCACTTTGGTGCATTTACCCAAAGGATCACAAACAAGACCATACTAAAGCTACCAGCACAACTATGTTTATTGCAGCATTATTTACCATAGCTAAGATATGGAACCAACCCAGATGCTCCTCAGTAGATGAATGGATCAAGAAAATGTGATATATATATATATATATACACACACACATACACACACACACACACACACACACACACACACACACACACACAATGGAATTCTATGCCTCCATAAGAAAGAATGACATTGCCCCATTTGTTAGGAAATGGAAAGACTTGGAAAAAATTATATTAAGTGAAGTAATAAGCCAGGCCCAAAGAAACGTAGGTCCCATGGTTTCCCTTATTTGCAATTACTAGTATATGTCAAGACAAGCAGAAAAGGTCAGATAAGATGATGGATGTTAAGCAAAATGAACCCCAAGATAAGGACACAAGTGGTTTTTTCTTGCTTGCTATTGTTTCTAACATATTTATAAGGTACCATGTGATTTTTTTTTGTTGCTTTGTATGTCCCTCCCCAACAGTATCCTGTTTTCACTGTATTTGATGTTGGTATAATTTGGGGAGGGGAAGGGAAAAAACAAATCGTTTAAATAGGGATACAGGTGGACCCATTGCAACAATGAGATGTACAAGACACTATATGGGGGGGAGGGGGAGTTTAGTTGTGGAGATGGGAGGGAAGAGATGGTAGGAACAAAGGAGGAGGCAACAATGCTTGATAAGAAATGTACTCATTACCTTGCTCAGGTAATTGTAACCCCTCTGTACTGTATTTTCACAATTAAAGAAAAAAACCTCTTCTTTGAAAAGATAACAGAAAATAATTCCAGATGCTCAGGCCCCAAATGAAACAGAAGCAATTCTCTGAGACAGCACAGTCTTCCAGTGAGATACTGACAGCAACCCCTGATATGCACTATTGGACCTCTTACATTTCCTAGTATCCATGTGGAAGAAAGACAAAATAACACCCACAGGGAAAGTTAGTCAATCTAAGCTATTAGTAAGGTATTTACAATTTAAAATCCAGTATACGTTTTATACTTTGGGAACATGTCAACTGGAAATTATCACTTTTCAAGTGTCCAGTACCTATGCATGGTTGCTTGCTAACAAACAGGGCACTGGGACTATCAATGTCTATTTGTGCTTCCTTTCCAAGGTGGAAATACATGAGAAGAAAACTAGTCTTTAAATTGTAAGGAAATGGAGTCATAAGAGTATGAGAATCAGGTAGCAGAAGGAAGAGTAGAGCAACAGACTTAAAATTGAGTTTACCAATCAAATCGATATAAGCTTTGGCCTTGCGAGTGTGGAAATGAGGCTACAGGATACTGTCACTTGGCACCTCACAGTGAAGCTTGCTTCAGATTACAACCACTTCTGTTTAGCTGAAGAAAGCTCAAGGAACAGACTGGCTCTCAGAAAGCCACTGCAGAGGAAGGAAGAAAAGGAGAGATGAAGAAAGAGAGAGAGAAAATGAAAAAGAAAGAGAAAGAAAGGAGAAAGAGAAGGAGGAGGAGAAAGAGAACAAGAAAGAGAAAGAAAGAAAGAGAAAAAGAAAAAGAAAATGAAAGAGAAAGAAAGAAAGAGAATGAGAGAGAGAGAGAAAGGAAGAGAGAGAGAGAAAGAGAGAGAAAAGGTGGACAGAGTCCTCTACAAGGGTGGACTCCTCTATCCCTATCCTGGGTCTGGCATCATTTGTTGGGAAAGATTTAACAGACAAAGGAAAGAAGGAAGACAGAGACGTCAACAGATCAGATCAGATTTTAATCATTGCTAAAGAGAGGCACCAAGGAATACCCAACAGAAGATAAAAGGGTGCAGAAAGAGGAGGTCTGGGGCTTAAGTGCAGTGGAGTAAGAGGTGGTTGGGTTGTGCGATCAGGCACAAGGCCATAGAAATGAAGAGCACTTAGGCCAAAAGCTATACTGCCACCTATTGTGACCGTTTTTAGGTAAGTCTGTGGGTGAGGTTTTTACTGGGCCACGCTTGGGTGGGGATTTCTGAGAACTGGTGGGGTAGGGAAGATGATCAGTGGGCCATGGGGGCAGCACTGGGTTATGAGAACAAGACAGATTCCCATCATAAAACAATTTTTAATCTGCGCTTGCTTTTGTGTGTGTGTACACACATGTGCGCATGCATCCGTGCATGTGTGTGTATGTGGTTTGTGTGTGTGTGTGTGTGTGTGTGTGTGTGTGTGTGTGTGTGTGTGTGTGTGTGCTGTAATTTTACTGTTCTTTTTAAAGCAATGTCTTCTTATATAGTCAAAGCTGGCTTGGAACTCAGTATCCTACTGTCTCTAGCCCCTAAAATGCAGATTATAGGCATGTATCATACATCTCCATTCCTTTTTCTTTTTGGTCATCAGATGCTACAATAAACTGATCTTGGTTTTATTTTCCTTCAAGTTGGTAAAAGATATTACTAAAATTTAAAAGGTTTTAATTTACAAGAATTAATAACTCAAGATATTAATTTTAGGATAGACATTGACTTGTTTATGATTACTGACATTGCTTTGAATGTCAGTTCGCTGCTTTGCATCTTCCTTGCAATGCTAAGTTTTCTGCCTGGGATAAAACTTATGCAAATTATTTTGATTCACTATGGTTTATATTCCCCATCTTAAGACGGAGAAATAATATTATTCTTAAAGAATTGTTCTGAGAATTTTATATCGTCATGTTTCCACAGTTAGTAGAGGTCAGGAATATTACAAAACTTCCAAAACAATAGATGTGCTTCTTTTGCAAGGAGTAGCTAGAGATCACAGCAGTTTTCTTTGTCTTAATTTTCATTTGCCAGAACAAGCTCAAAGGTTATAAAGATTACTCCAATTTGCATATCTGGGAATCAGAAAGCTTATCTTTTAGAAAGTCTCAGTTCAAATAACAAAGCCTCACTGGTCTGGCTTCAATGGCCAAGGAAACCCAAGCAAGCCCTAGAATCACAGAATTTTTGGCAAAAGGTACTGAACACATCTAGGGTAGGTCTGAGACAACCGTCACATGAGGACCACTGGGGAAAAAATCTTGATTACAGAAGATGAAATCCCTGTTTCTCCCTACAAGCTGGTTAGTCCTTTTCAGTCCTCATCCTTTCCCCTAATTCTCACTCATTCTACATACATCAAAACAGAAAGCTCAGAGTACAATCAGAATAAAACCCCACTTCCTACCCTTACTTTTCTAAAGCATGTCAAGCCACATCTCTCCCCTAGGACACAATCAACCAGCAAAATGGAAAACTAGGTTTTATTTGTCAACCAGCTGAAGAGCTCAAGAGTATACCCACTAAGGTCATCTTCTGACCTTAGATACTCCTTTATCCAAAGGATATATGACAGTTGTAGTATGCTATTATTATTTCATTAAAGACTCCAGGCTAATGCTTAAAAGCACACACCAAGCACACACTAAGATTGATTAAGAGCAAACATAATAAAGACCGTAAATCCTCCACAACATGCATAGCAATAATAAAACTGTAACCATTTAACTCTCCTAGTTACCAAAGTCAACAAAAACCTCTACATGAATCAACAGATGACTCATATTGTCTTTTCCCAGAATAAACACTTTGTTTTAGGCTCTGGATGGAGCAGAACAGAACCATATTTGATACTCCATGGTTTTGGCATAAAAAAATCTTTATTTACCATTTATTGTTTCTAAATTATCAACATGTCAAAGATTAAAAATTATCCAGTACTTCAGTCTTCAGTCAAAATATACTCATTGGGTGTATTGGTCATACTCCAATTCCACAATAGCAGATACAAATTTCTGAGATAACCTCCCTTTAGTTTTGTCTAACATTTTGTTGCTTGTTTTTTATTGTTACTATAAATGTAAGTCAGGTAAAGAGTACATTTCTTTTTGGACAATGTCACTCCTTCCTGTGCTCTCTCCCAGTTTTCCCCCCCTGTAACTCAAGCATGCTGCACAGGTCATTTTCAAGTAGTGAGTAAAGAGTACCACTGCTTGCTCTTGTGCATGCTCTCTCTCTCTCTCTCTCTCTCTCTCTCTCTCTTTCTCTCTCTCCCTCTCTCAACAACCACAAGACCACCTTCTAATGCAGATAAACCACTCATCTGTAATTAAATACAAAGGAACTGAGTAAGAATGCAGAAATAAAAGGTTATTACTCAGACCCAAAGAACAATTACAGTGTTGGTTTTCTAAAAAGGAGCATAAACATGATTACATAATGCCTTATTGGAAAAATAAAAATATATCTCTGTGCATCCATTCCTAAACCTCCTTGTTATCAAAATTATCTTTCTCATTAAAAATATCTGTTATAGATCCAAGAGTAAAAGCTTTAGATTAAATATTTGGGCTTTTTTAAGGAGAGATGTGAAATACAGTGAAACAGAACATAACCAATCATGAAAGTACTAGGAATCCATATTCAACGCTACTTTAAAGACTGAAAAATGTAACCTTCTGTATCAGTTAAGACATATGTACTGCAAGCCAGATAAACACACTCTGGAGAGCTCCACACCAAAGGATGGAGTGAAACAGTTCTCTGGACGACCTGAAGCTAAACCCAGTTTTCTTCTTTTTCTTCTTTGCAGTAGTTAAGAATGACCATGGAGGGTTGGGAAGGTGGCTCAGTGGTAGAGAGCTTGCCTTGCATGCATGAGGCCCTGGGTTCGACTCCTCAGCACCACATAAGCAAAAATGAAAAAAGCTGGAAATGGCGCTGTGGCTCAAGAGTGGTAGAGCGCTAGCCTTGAGCTGAAGAGCTGAGGGACAGTGCCCAGGCCCAGAGTTCAGTCCCCATGACCACACCAAAAAAAAAAAAGAATGACCGTGGAATCTGCATCATCTTGTGACGGAAGGTAAAGAGATTGGGCAGCTGTGGCCCTATTCCTGTCTCCTGTAGAAAACAGAAAGTGTGCTGCTTTAGTCCGGAGGACCAACCCTCTGGTGTGTAAGCTGAGGCTGGCTGTTTCCTGAGGTTGGTTATCTTCAGTGAAAGTGGAAAACCTACAGACAATACCTCATTATCATGGCAACCTTCCTGAGTCTTGGGAAACCATCTCTCCCTGGATCTTAGGCTGGCTGCCGACAGGTGGGCTCTGTTACTTCTCTGTAGGTAATTGAGCCAATGCACTCATGTAATACATTGTGTGGGGAAAGATCCTGCACCATGCAGAGAACCTTGCTCCAACTGTTACATCGACCTACCCATACGTCTTAAGATGACGTCATATGTGCACATTCTGTTTCCCTGGACTCACACATACTACAACCAATTCACACTGGACCTGCTTCACAGAAGAGATATAGCGGAGCAATATTATATGTCCACAAGAAATTTAGAGATGTACACTTCCAAGTTAAAGTGGACAATTATGGACCAAAAGTCACAAAGGTTTTACAACTTTCTCTCTCTTGTTCAATGCTCTTCACCAGCACCTAGACTAGTTATTGACAATCTACATATAAGGGAAGGAAAAGTATGGGTTGGATGAATTGACTCATGAATAAAGGGCACTATGAGGTGTCCTCTAGTTTCCTGGCCCAGTTCAATCTTTTTGAATTACTGACCATGCAACCCTGGTGACCTTTTGGAACCCTAAGTCACTGTTATCTCTTACAAGCCTTCCCTGAAGAGAAGTGGGAGAGCCTTCTATTTGCATTGTACAGATTTAGCCATTTAATCTCGGTGCCCCCTTTGTAGACAGAGCCTCTTTGACCTACTTTGTTGAGGATGCAGTGTGCTGGAGTTAATAATGGACTTGAGCTAACTATAAGTCAAGTGTGAAGCAGCTGCTTCAACCTGGTCCCTCTGAAAATGATTTTAGGCTTCCTAAAATATTTCTCAACCCACCAGCATGGGAATGAGCAATGTCAATGGAATTTATTGGGGAGCTTTCACTTTGAGAGGCTCCTAACATATAATTCAGAAGCAAGAACTAAAAAGGACAATAAAAGCTTGACATGAGTGACAGTAATTTTAATGACAGAATGTCAGAAAGGTATTCAATGTTTTCAAGCTTTATGTGTTTTTCCTTTAGGTGTATGTATATGTGTAGAGAATAATTAGAAGTCGAGACCTAAGGTTAGGAGGTAATAATTCTGGGTAATTCTCTCTCTCTCTCTCTCTCTCTCTCAAGCCTTCTTGTCTTCTGCTACCAGTTCCAGGTTCATATATTAAGAAGTCTTATCTCTTAAAGCTTTTAAATATGAGCTTTTAGGCCATTTCATGTGTCCATTATACCCAGCTTTTACTAAAAATTTAAATTTTATAAATATGTCTTTCTACACTGGGTTTATTCATCTATAACTCAACCCAAATATTATCCATCCAAGCACAAAAACACATCTAAATGACCCTCTAACACTCAGCAAAGTGTATAGCATGGTTAGGGTTCAGTACAGTTTTCTTGAAGTGCTAACCAATCTAGCTAGTATACATAGTATACTATACATAGCATAGCATACACATAGATTACTTTTGTATCAATTTACTGAATATAGCCCAATTTCTGGGATAAATTAAGAAGGGTAGGATGTTAAGAATAACAAAACAACTGCTCTCCCAGAATTTTGTAGATTAAATCTCCATTCCTTTGGTTGTGTACATTGTCAATTTGAAAGCAAAAATATATAAATATCTGCAAGGAGCACTTCTTGAATATGAGAAGAAAGTTGAAAGATAATACTATTGTTGAAAGGAAAGAAGCAAACATTAGGCAACGGCAATAAATGTAGAGGTGGGGACATTGAAAGAATAGATAAAAGTACTTCCCAGTTTGCCTGGAGTACTTAGAAGAGACAAACAAACACACAAACTGAAGTGGCCCGGAAAGAATGTGTATGCCACTGTGCTTTCACTCGAGTCCTCATGGAGTCCCCTGTTCCTTTCAAGCTTCCGGTGTTTCCTAGAGGCATTGGACATGGAGTAATTTAGGCCAAGACTTGTTCTTCCCAGACACCACGGTTTTTCCTATAAGGTATTTTCAAGACTCCTTATCTTTGAACACAACACTTCTCATCTTTGTGGATGTTAGTTTCAACCACATTAGGGTCCTTTTGCAGTTGAAGTATAATACAGAGTATTTTCTAAATGCTCTCCAAAATAATTCTTCTTAAGTTCTCCATTCTTTTTGAAGGACACTTGTTTGAAAATCAAGACAATTAACTTTCTTCAGAGACTCAATAAAAGGCAAAACTCTTACAGTTTAGGGCAAGAGCTTCATAATCATGCAATATACCCAAAACTACAGTCAGATAAAATTTATTATTTTCACTAGAGAAAATAAATGTTGCTGGTTGCTAGTGGCTCACACCTGTCATCCTAGCTACTCAGGAGGCTGAGATCTGAGGATTGAGGTTCGAAGCCAGCCCAGATAGAAAAATCCCCATGTGACTCTTATCTTACCAGAAGTGGTACTGTGGCTCAAGTAGTAGAGTACTAACCTTGAGCACAAAGAGGCTCAGGGACAGTGCCCAGGCCTTCAGTTCAAGCCCCACAACTGACAAAAAAAAGTAACAAAGTAATATTCCCATAATACAAAAGATTACCTTCTTATAACTTTTATGATGATTATCTATTAAATGCCCAGAAAAATATTTTTAAATTTCGTATCAGTTCCTGATATGCATGTTATTCCTTGTTGGATGTCAAATTAAACAAAAATATGTAGTTGAAAACTGAATTGTGTCTTCTACCAGATTCCTTTCAATTTCCCATAGAGATTAGCTCCTTTACCTCTAGTCTTTTCCTGTTCCATTATTTTTTGTTCCTTGTACTTATCACTTTTAGAGACTCTTCAGTGCTTGCATTCATTTCTGGGGGTTGAATTCCAGGCCTCACACCTACTCGGCAGGCACTCTAACACTTGAGCCATCTCCCCAGCCCTTATTACATTAATTATTTTTGAGATAGGACTGGACTGCTTTCCTCCTGTTTATACTTCCCGATAACTTAGTTAAAGAAAAATAAACATTAAAAGGATGCTTACAAAAATGCTATTAAGCATTCACAGTGATTTAACCGTGTTCTAAAAATGCTTAACTCCTGCCCAGTAAGCCTAGGAAGAGAGGCTCTCTCATCGGTCTCATTTCAGTCCAAAGCTCAGTAACTGTCCCCAGTAGTTGCTCAGTGATTGTTATTTGAATAAATAACTGAAATAATTCTAGCAATGAGAAAATAAGCCCAGAAAGGTTAAGTAACTTGCCAAGGTTACACAGGTAACAGTGAACATTTGGGGGAAGACGTGAAGAGAGCACTTGAAGTTAAATGCATTGCCAAAGGTAACCTAGACCTGGGGGTATGAAAATATGCCTGCCAGCAGACACCAAAATGGTTTGATCAACAAAAGGGAAATCAAGTAGGAGACAGAAAGAGAAGCCATCCGGAGGAAGATGAGAGGCTGTGGTGAAGGGATACAGTAAACAATCCAAGAGTTGCTGTGGAAAAACATTAAGTTGATCACCAAGCAGCACTAATGGAGGGTCAGACGGAAGCGATGGTGAGTTATTAGCAGGCCCTGAGTACATCTGGTAGCAGCAGGAAGGGCTGGGAGAAAGAGAGGGAATGAGGAAGGAGCAGCTAATCAAACTGTCTACCAGGATGATTAGACCAGCAGTGAGCTCAGACAGCAGGGGCACAAGGTCCAACGGCAGGAGGATCAGAGGGATAGGAGAGGCAAGGACAGAGCAAGGTCAGTCAGGGGCTTGCATAAGAGGGATGCTGATTGGACAGTGGTGTCATCAGCCAGCTGTGACAGCTCATCAGACAGGAAAGACAGCCAACTATTGCAGCTGGAGGAGGAGGAGGACTGCACGAAGGGGGCTGTTCATACAGCGCATGAATCTCAGTCAGAAAGGCTAATCAGAGCTGACAGTTACCCTGCAGAATCAGAGGCGGGGCTAGTTACTGAAGCCTGTGCCTTTGGCCAAAGGTTCATTTTCCCCACTAGAAGCACGGAGCAATCACCTGGGCTGCATTTTCTCCTGTCCCAGGGCTCAGGGGATAGATAGTATTCTGAAGATTCTTTGACAACATGGGGCAGAGAGGCCACGTCCCACCTTCTCTCCATGGGGAAACCTATGCAGAAACTCAGACTTGCTCTGAAACTGCAGCTACAGACTGACACAGGCAGATATGCTCCACTTTCTCTCCTCTTTTTAGTCTTTCCTTCTTCCTTCATTCTGGGTTGTTTTTATGATAACACCTAAATTTTTGGAAAAGTTGCACAAAAGATTCCAAACACAGGGTGACATTGATCAAGGTGAATTGTATTCAGAAACTGCTTTGCTGAAATACAACTCCTTTGTATGAATACTTAAATAATAATGATAAATGATACAGAAAATCTAAACTAATTTAAAAACATATATTCTGGCCAGACACTGGTGGCTCACCAGTGATCCTAGCTTTTCAGGAGACTGAGATCTAAGAATCATGGTTTGAAGGTAAGCCAGGCAAGAAATGTCCATAAGAGACTCTAATTTCTAATTAACCACCAGAAAAGCTAGAGGTGGAGCTATGGGTCAAGTGGTAGAGTTCCAGCCTTGAGCAAACATACTCAGGTACAGTGCCCAGTCCCTGAGTTCAAGCCCCAGGACTGACACAAACTAAAACCAAAAAGATTCTGAATGTAAAAGTTTAGGCCAAAATGTAACAGGTCTTCAATATGTTAAGTCAAAATGTGACAGATCTTCCTTAAACTACTGACTCCATAGAGAAGCAAAATGTTCTCAACCCACCTCATGAAACCACTGTAAGTTTTTTTCTTTTATAATATATACACTTAAATAGTATCATATATATATATATATTTAAAGATTTTAAAGCTGCATTCTTAGGAAATGAATTGTATAATGGATTTCCTTAAAATAGAAAATATACGTGATATTTGAAAAACAATCTTTGGATATTTTCTTTCTGCTGATTGCCTCCTGAACTCATTCTCATCGCTGCCAATCTCATTTTCCAGTAATCCGCGATTGATCTGTGACAGCTTAGAATTAAAAGATGCAGAAAAAAGAATAACTACATTTTCTTAGAAGCATTCATAAGAACTATCTGTAGCTTCACTTTGCTGAGAAATGAGTCTCTTAAAAGTTAAGCAGTTTGACCAAGGTGACACTAGGAAGTGGCCTGACTGCTACCTTGCTTTATCTGTCCTTCCCAGGGCTGTGCAGCTCCAAACAACATGAAGAGATGCCACATGCCAAAACATAGAGGGCCTCATTGTTTCTGCCACTTCTGCTCTCTGCAAGTGATAGACTGAAAAATCGCTTTAAAAATACCTGTGCATTATGAAAAACAGCCAGCATACATTTAGAATTCAGCAGGTGAAATTCTCCTGAGAAATCAGACTGCTCTATTTAGTGTCTCAGCAACTGAAAACTGAGAGTGTCCTCCAAACTCAATCTCTCTCTCTCTCCCCTCTCTCTGTGACCTCTTATTCATCACGGTAAGGATGGGAACCAAGGAAGAACTTAGAAATGCTATTATAATATGTAAAATAATTTATTCAGTATTAACTGGGCATAAAACTACAGTTATTAAAACAATGTGATACTAGAACAAGAATAGACAGGCTGATTAATGAAATAGTAAAATTACAATCCAGGAATAATATTTTTAAATTAGTGCAAAGCTGACATTTCAGTCCACCAAAGTAAAGATAAACTTCCTAATGGTCCTTGGTTAATTTTCTGACTATCGAAAAAAAAACCCCTAAGACATCTATATCACAATTACTAAATTGGATTCCATGAATGTTAAAGCTGATTTGATAGAATCAGTGTTGTCAGATGCTTTAGCCAACGAGTACAGAAACCTTAACAATGTGCTTGTGTTTTTACATTAACAGATGCTCATGATATCACTATTTATTCCAACAATAATGGAAGGTTAATGATGTGATAAATGTCAGATATCATGGTCTTGGACCAAGTATGATGTATTTGTGTAAAAAATGGACACTCTTCTATCATGCTGAGAGGCAAGGAACATGAATTGCCTTCCAACTAAAAACTAGAACCAATATTTTAATGAAAAATAAACAGTATGTATGAAGTATAATATTGTAAACTACTACATACTTCTTGAGACCAGAAAGGGCACCTTTGATAGTTTTGCCTATAATACTCAGCACTGTAGCTTATATTATTAGGCACACAGTATATATGTGAGGATATCATTCCACCATTTTTAAGAGTATATTTAAGTTAACTTAAATATCTAGTTGCAAAGGCAAGCACAGCAATCTATCTGTAAGTCATACATATTTGTTCACTGGCTTTAGCAATGACTTGTTAATGTTCTAAAGCTAACCCTTTACTCAAAGTGGTTTTGTTTTCCTAACTGGCATATGAGCTTATAGACTGTAACTGTTTAATATTATGATCTGCTTCCAGTCCAACTGTAAACCAATGAATCAGAATAACTAAGTACAAGGTAGGCATACTCTCTTCTCTCTCTTCTCCAACAGATGTAGCCCAAGGAAAATTTTTCCCATGCCAAGTTTTGGAGAAGGTTTTATTATTCCAAGCTTTGCTGTAAGTGAAGAATCGAACTCAGTATTATTCTATTACATTATGCATGAGCCTTTCAGAGAAGTAGTGCATTTTTATCTGCCTGTGCTCTCTGTAGGAGATGGAGTAGAAGAAAAAGAATAATTCCTCAGTAGTTGTATGGCATGAATTACGATTATCTTGTTCAGTGCTTCAATATTCAAAGCCTTACATGCAGATGGCAGATGGCTTATTTTTGAAAAAGTGAACCAAACCCCCAGACCCCTAGCAGCTAGGTGGCTGTAACAAACACTGTCAAGTAGTAAAGAACATCAGGACATGATTCTAACATACCCGTGCACATGTACATACATACAGATGTATGTACACATTATAGCACCACAGAAAATATCTGCGCAGTCTCGAGAAAAGATCCAAGAAAATGTCCTGTTACAAAGGCAAGCATAGCAATACATATTTGTTACCTGGCTTGGTACATTAAGGTTTATGTTAAATCTTAGCACTGTATTTAAAAAAAAAAAGGACTAGGTGGACTGTAGCTGCTCAAAACATTTGAGCTTAATTCAAAATGATTCCAAGTGTCAATGAGAACTTGAGCCTCATGAACTGAAGAGGCCTACTAACCCTCTTGCTCACCAAATACGGGCCGGTTGCCATTCCTGTATCACCACAGCCAGCCAACGCTAGTGAGTCAGCAATGAGCAATCCCTCACCACTACACTAGCATGGGAGCACTTCCTGTTGGAAAGCAAGGAGTCTCTGCAGGGGTACACAACACACACCAGCACAGGCCTCAGGAAAACTTCTCTCTCACAGAGAAAAAGCCCTGAATAATAGGTAGCAGGTCCAAGTTTAACAAAGATGAAGCATTAAAAAGAACATGATTTGGTAATCTAATCCTGTGTTTACTCAAAAATGGTGACCATAGAAGATGATGGTAAGCAAAATGAACCCCAAGATATGGACACAAGAGGTCTGTCTTTATTGTTATTGTTTTAAATGTACCATGTGATTTTAATTTTTGGTGTTGTTGTTTCCATGGTACGTTCTCTCCCCTGTGGCATATCATCCCCTGTTGTTGCTGAACTCCATTTTGATGCCCTGCGTCTTGTATATCCATAAGTCTAATCTGGGGAGGGGAAACAAGGACACAGGATGACCCACTGCAACAAGGACACCCACAGGACAGTACACTGGAAACAAACTTTACAACTTCCGGTGGCCAGGGGGGAGGGAGAAGGGGGAGGAGTGGGGGCTTGGGGGAGGAAAGGATAGTGGGACAAAAACAAGGAAGGGAAGGGGTAACAATTCTCGACAAGTAATGTACTCATTGCCTTACTCATGTAACTATAACCCCTCTGTACAATATCTTAACAATAAAATTTTTAAAAAGTGGGTTGATTTCTATGCTGTTCTAAAAATAGGAGACTACTATCAAGATGCAAAATTATTTCACTTAAATTGATTTTTGTTATCTGATCATTGATACATTTACTATTGATGTGAAATTGTGTTGGTAAAGTTCATGAACTTATCATGTTAAGGGTTTAGGAACACAAGGCAAAAGCACAGATCTGATAAACAAACAAACAAACTGATTAGACTGGTGGTTTACACCTGTAAGCTTATCTATTCAGGAGGTTGAGATATGGATGATTGTGCTTCAGAGCAAACTCAAACATAAAAGTATGGTAGACTTCCATCTCCAAAATAACTGCAAAAACCCAGGCTAGAGGCTCAAGTGGTAGAGATCCAGCCAAGCAGGTTAAGAGGTCCTTAATTCAAATGCTAGTACAAACAAATTAACAGATTGTGGGGTTGAATCCAAATTCTCATTAAACCAAGAAGCTGACCCATTAGATATGTGATATACACACTCATAGTTGGGTTAAACAGAGGAATATCTGTAGAATAGGTAGCAGACCTGGATATGTTCAGGTCTGGAAAGTATCTTAACTGCATATATTGGCTTAATTATAGAGTAGCAGAGATGTTAGGGCCTATTTAAACCCTTAAAATTCAATAAAACGTAACTAAGTTGTGGGGAGTGTGCATTTGGAACCACTTGCAGAGCGGTGATAAGTGCAATCCTATTATGAGGAGAACACATATTAGAATTCCTGTGGATGTGACATGTGACTCTGTGAGTGGTCATCGGTTATTTATCCGAGGGGCTGTATGGCTTCTTGCTTGCTGAAGATGTACAGTCCTTAGTTTCCAAGCAGCTAAGAATTTTAAGGAGCTTGTAAGTTAACAGTAAATAAAAATTAAGTGCTTATAGAAATAAAAGTACAAAGCAGGGGTTGAGCAGTCAAAACTGCATTGAGTCATTAAATATGAACAGGAAATACTCAACAGAGTATGTGAGGAGATCTTCCACTTAGGACAAGAACATATTGTTCATGTTAGTGTGCATGTATCCTTATTGTTTCCTTCCTTTCTTAACTGTTCAACCTACACTTTCTAGCTACACAAAGTGCTTATGGAAGCAATAGTAACCATTACTATGGTATTGAATTCGTATGGACTGGCTGATATGTGTGTGATCTGAATTGTGTAATCTACACCCACTCATTATGTTTCCTTCACTGTAGTATAGATAATAATAATGATCCTCATTTTTACCATTTGGCTTGAATGCAATTGTGCACAAAAAGTATACTTCCTACCATGTATAGAGCAAATAAAATTCTATTTTTAACCGGGGAAAATAAAACTGTGTGTGTAGTAAGACAAAAGAAAAAAGGGAAGTAAATGAAGTCATACTAATTCCCCTAACACTATTACTCCACACCAATTTGGCAACAGTTGTTTTTTTCCAATCCCCCTACAGAGTCACTTGGTGCTCAGAAATGATCCAGAAAACCAGCACAGGAGCCAGGAGCAGATTTCAGAGGGAAATTGGCAAAGTGCTATGAAGAGCCTGAGTGTGAATGTTCCTGAGCTTAGGAGAGCTTTTGAGTTCATACCAGAGCCAGCTGTTTTCATTGCTGTGCCTCTTGTTTATTAAACAGGAACAGAGAAGCTACGATTTACATTTTCTCGACATGTATCACCAGAGCACTGATGGATTTTCTTAATCTGCTCCACCATGTCTCCCACGTGTCATTCTTTGTTTTACCATGGCAAACCCTAGCTGTGATTCTCTCTCTCACATGATTGATGTAGAGTGCTACACTTTTTATTTCAAACTTTTTCTAAAGAACCTTTCAGAAAAAATCTGGGGAATGTAACATAGAGAAAAATTCATGAAACCCCAATACATGTTTATTTTTCAGGTAGCTTAAAATGTCTATGAACCTTCTAGAAAAATGTTTGTTTTCTATTGTGAAATTAGCCATAAAATATGAAATTCAAATCTTGTGCACATTATTCAATTCATTACACTCTTGTGTTAATTACCATGGAATCCAAGGGCTGTCTTTGCTACCTACCTAATGTAATGTACTAAACCATGCCAACTTAGTAAATCAACAAATAACTCATGTTTTCTTACTGAATTCACACAACTATAAGAAAATCTTTTTGCTCTTACAAGCACATAATGAGCTGAGAAGATGAATGCATTTCCCATATTTATTACAATGCACTACATCTTTAATTCTTCTGTATGTCATACAAGAAGAAAAGCTACTAAAAATCAATATAACTGTGTTTATATGAGAATGTTTCTATAGTTTGGACCTTAAAGGCCTCAAAGGCCTATGTGAAAAGCTGAGTCACCAGCCTGTGTTGCTGCGGGATATGGTACACTCAAGAGGTTAAGGCATAATGAGAGGAAGTTAGGTCATTGAGGGATACATCCCTCAAAGCATTGCCATTTTCACCTCCCAGCTACTGAGGTGAAGACCCCTGCCCCCGCCCCCGCCTCATGCTCCCACCACCATGCCTGAGAAGCTCTTTTCTAACGTTTTACTGTACTTCTCTGTCTGGTCCCAAGTTTATTTTTCAATCCAAACTTGCAGTGATTAGCTGATGACAAATAAATGAGAACATCAGATTTTTCTGATTGAATTACGGTAACACATATTGGCATCTCAACAAGGGTGAAGATTGAAAACTGGATTCTGGAACATTTGAGGACTTTCCCATTAAGCAATTTTCCACTCTTCAATCCATCTGTACCAAATTGTTATTGACTGCAGGGCAGAATGGCCTAACCAATTTCACAGAATTACTTTTTGGTATATGGATTACAACAGCATATTTTATCAAATATCCTAGTGTCTAGGACAAAGGAAGAAAAGCAGCTGGGATAGTAGTATCATGTCATAAAGTCAAGATATTTGTGTCATGATTTGCCTTTTAGAAGACACTAGGCCTACTTTTTCATATTTGGTCTCTTACAAGTTCATGTGAAAGTGGTAGACACACCTGTGATTTTTAATTTACAGTTTCCAAAATTCTCTTAACTTCATTATTACTTTATCACTCATTCAACACTTTAACCTAGGATGGGTTACCACTTCTACCCCTACCAGAAAAAAATCTTTACAAAAAATCTCTGCTTTTTACGTGTCATCCTTGCGCAGAGGCCATGCTAATCTTCTCTGTATCGTTCTAATTTTAGTATATGTGTTGCCAAAGCAAACACAAATCTCTGCTTTTTAAAATGAGTTACTTTCCTATTTATGTCAGAAAAATGACTCAAAAGTAACAAAATGTTTGGTGTGTAAATGTCTAGGAAATCTAACATAAACTGTAATTTTCAGGTTAGGCAATTATTATTGCTATGCTATAGTAATAAACAACAATAAAATGTACAAGACCATATAGATAAAAATGTTATTACTATGACTGTTTTTTTTTTACATAAACTCTGTCACAAGCTTATTTGATTTTTCTGACCAATTGTTTCCAAATACCCATGTACATCGATGTTGCCCAGATTTGGAGATTTTTTTCTTCCATGTCAATGTGAGGTCTCCATCCTTCACCAGCAAAGGGGTGAAGAGGTGTTAGAGAGCCGTGGTTAAGCTTTAATTGCTTCAGCCTATGGAATATATTCACAGACATCATTGGAATGAATGGAGTGTGGAGTAAGGGAATCTACATTTGAGGGGTATCTCTGTCTCCTGTCATATCTTTTTATTTCCTTCAACCTTCTTAAATATCTTTAAGTGGCTGCAGAAAGGAGTTGCCATTTGACACAGCAGTTTCTGGATACAATGCATCTTGATAAATGTCACCCTTTCCCTTTGCACCCCTTCCCTCGCTTTTCTTAATTTGGAAGGATAGACATTTAATTCATGGCTGCATCCTTCTCCTCTTCATTCTTCTCCCCATCTTCCAATGACCCCCTCAACCCTTTCAAGAACTTGTTTCCTGGTGTTCACTTTGTTCAACTTTGACTTTGCCTTCCTGTATTTGAGTTTTCCCTTGAATCTAACATATTTCAGTTAACACATTTATCTATACATGCACCCAATGTATTTACTTATAAATTAATCTACCACGTTCACCTGCTCTCAGCTCTCGGCTATGTTACCCATGCTTTCCTCCCACAGGGAAGCACGACATTTTGGCCCATCCTAAGGATCTGACACATACCTGTTAAATAAATAATCTAATTGGAAATATCAGAAAGATTGTAACTTATAACCAAAGGCTCAACTAATTCATGACACAGCCAGGCGTGTCTGGTTTTCTGTCTGTAAACAGTTTTTCCTTTTCACTTTCTGCAGTAAGTTTAATTTGGAAATGAGCAGTTCGTGGGAGAAGGCTGTTAAATACATCTCATAGAGAACCTTTACTAAGAGTCAGGAAAAGACAGACATTTTCTTCCTCTGCTTTCACAAAGCCAACAATTCTTTGTGTGTGAGATTTGGAGGTGTATGAGTTAATTGCAAGCACCCTTTGTAAACTCAAAGAAGAAAACTGTTAATGCTTGCCCAGAGTGCTTTCAAAGCCTGAAGACAAAACAACTGTTTGCCTCTTAGCTTTCTATTGTCCCTTCACATTTATTTTCAGACTACAGGGACAGACAAGTCACATTGTTTCTAATGAGTCACTATTTCTAAAAGCAGAACTCTATTTGCATGAACAACAGCTGTGGGTCCAGCCTGACCATCAGGAAGGCTGAAACCTAGCCTCAAATAAGTAAAAAGCTTTTTCCTGTTCACTGGTATCACCTGAAGGAGGTCACATTTCACTAAAAGACAGCCAATTAAAAGTATTAGTTTCTAAATGTGCATACATAGGCACGGGAAAAGAAACAGAAAAAAATAAGATTACTGAAAAAAATATGAAGAAGAAATCAAATGTAGTGTAAAATCCTACATCTCGAATATACAGCCACAGTCAACATCTGCCAAAGAGTTTTCCAGACATGGAAACTCTCAACAACTTAGAACTTCAAGGAACTGGTTGTTTTCAGAAGCACGATCTAAAGTTACACTGTACAGGCCAAAGCCAAGAGCTCTGGGTTAGATACTATCTGTCACCTTGTTTGACCTTGAATAGTTACTTCTTTTTAAATTTTTTCTCTTATTTTATTGTAAAGATATTGTACAAAAGGGTTACAGTTACATGAGTAAGGTAATGAGTACACTTCCTATCAAGCATTGTTACCCTCTCCGTTTTTTTCTCCCACTATCCCTTCCCTTCCCCATTCCTTTCCCTCCCCGAAAGCTGTAAAGTTCATTTCCAACACAGTGTCTTGTGAGTAGCATTGGCGCAATGGGTCATCCTTCTTGTCTTTAATCTTTTCTCCCATTGCATTATCGTGTGTTTTCTCAGGGTGGTTATAAAGACAAATTGAGGTTAAAGTATGTCAAGTATCAGGCACAATGCTGGGTTTGCTCAGGTAGCTAAGGAGAAAGAAGCATGCTTTTACTTTCCCAGGGTCATAGAGATTGTGATTACCTGATTGTGATAACAAAGGGAAAAAGGGCTGTAGTCCAGTCATCCTCTAGTGGGAGCTGAGTCCACACCTTCAGCTCTTTTCAGATCATCACTGTGATTCACTGACACTGAACTGGGTTTTATGGAATGCTGATATTTAAGTTTATTGAAGTTCTTTGTAGAGCCATTCTCCTAAAAATAACATTGTCATTATGTATATTATATAATTATCATCTGTTATGAAAATTATTAGGCTCTTCACATTGTATTAAATTCTCTCATTAATGACTTTGCTAGCTACATTTTACAGATTAGGAACCGAAGTGGTTTGCCCAAGGATCTGTATGTAATAGTAGAATTCCAGACAGGATTCTAGATCTACTGACTTTAAATTTGAAGCCTTAATTCAATAAATTTGCTACCTATTTTACTGGGTGTCACTACTTTGAATTTTTTTTTAATATTTTTTAATTGTCTAAAAATATGCTTTGAAGAGAAGAGTTAAAACTTTCTGGTATTTGAAAGGGATTGTGGCATTAAGGGGAAAAGGATAGACACATGAAGAGAAGAGGGAGAGAATGTAGTGGAGAATTCAAGGCACTTAAGAAGAACAAGGGAAGGTGTGCAGAAGGGAGAGATGCGTGAGAGTGCTCAGGGAGTAACGCTGAGCAGATGCACTGAGTTCAGAGCTGCTTTGTCCAACTCCTTTGTCCAAATGATTAAAGATAATTTTTTAAAAAGGAAAAGAACTTGCAAAACAAGACAGCATTTTATTAATAGACAATGTGTCTGATGGCATGCTTCATCAAGGGAATGATAAGGGCAGGGATAATCTTGAACTTTTAAATTTCTCTAAATAAACGGAATTATGAGAGGCGCAGGGGACTATTCAGAGTTCATTACTTAAGATCATGAAAACGCTGACAATTATACTGCATACCTCAATGCTATAGTCTTTCGTGATTCTTATAGTAATTTTAAATCAGGAGAGGTATGTAAGAGGTTAAACCACAGATTCAAATAGTATAAGAAAATTCAGCATTTTTAACTTTAATTCAGAAATCTCTTTAGACTATCCTATTTTCTCTCTCCTGAGAACAACTCTGAACCTTTTTGAACCCTGTCTTCCACAGTCATATCCCAGAACAATTAACTTACAATAGGGGGTTCTTCTTTATAGATCATCATGGGCTGGGCAAAAGCCACCAGTGTGAGACTCTGGCGCACCAGCACACATATCTCAACTAGCTTTGACTGGGGAGCTAGAGGAGGAAGTCCTAGTGAGAAACGTAAGCAACTCCGTTTCATTTAAGACCCCATTCTCAGTTCTGCAACTTAACCCTTGACCCACTTCAGCCCCAAGGCCTGGAATTACGATATCTGAAATTCCAGAACTGCCCCTCCTGGGGTCTGGTGACTATTATCTAATCCAGACACACTGCAGTTTAGCACCTATCCTCTTGAGACTCCCCTGTGGTGCAAGCCAACCAGTTTAAAGTACATCAGCCCCCTTGATCTAACCAACAACTTGTTTCTGGTCCTTTCCTGCGTTGTAGTGTGCCAATCATACTATAGAGTTGTTTTATGATTTTCCCACGGTTTACAGTGGTTTGTTACAAGAAGTTATGATGTATGCAAAGCCCCTGCCTTCCCTAAAGAAGTGTATAAAAAGTGCTGTAACCCTGGGCTCGGGGCCTCTCAGCATCATCGGCCGCTGCCATGTGCACGGGGGACCAAGCTCGAGCTTGCATTAGAGACTCCTTCGCTTTTACATTGGTGACGGTCTCTAGTGGTCTTTTGGGTAAGGATTTCCCAATTCGGCTTTACACTAGGGGATCTTCAACTTGGTGCAGACCTCCTGGATGAGAACTTTCCTTCTAAATCAGTGAGATGGATACTTGAGATACTTGGGAATATTACTTTTGTAAAAAAATCACAATGACTGCTTTCATCACAATGAATGCGTTTTTATTTTAGAAAGAAATGTAATTAAGTGACTCGCAGATCAATCACTCTAAATTAATCAAGAGAAGACAGACATTAAGTCAGAGGGGGAAATTGGTCAAGAGCAGAGCAAGTTAAACGCTGAGGAATCATTAACACCCATTCCACAAGGCGCAATGTTGTTAGCTCCGGTCAGACAACGGCCCGGCACAATCGCTGTCTCGTCCCTCGTCTGTGGAAAAACACTGCGTATGGAATGTGTTCTCAAACAACTTAATTTGCTTCTCATTAAGGGGTTTGTCGGTGACTATCATAGACGGATGCGTAAATGAGAAGCAAGGGTATATTAAAATAAAAATTGTTTTTAATTGCAAATATTTAACCTTAAACTCAACTTTTATTTTGATGGAAATAACTCATTACTGTTTTGGTTTTCCTCACTCCTATATGCGCAAGTATTTGTTTTATTCTAAGAAATACTGAAAGTTACCAACAACATTGCAGCAATGAAGGAGCCCTACTAATGGAGCTCCATGGCCAACTATGATATAATTAACAATTAAGTGTAGAATAACATGCGAATACATTAGTCTTTTACCTGTAATGCATGGAGAAGTCCCCGTTACCTCTAGGAATCTCAGTCTTCCATCTCCTGGAGTGTGAAAATCAAGCCTTCCCTCCCTCCCTTCTTCCTTTCCTTACATGGTCAGTGTTTAAGTCGCCATCAGAATCTGTGCTTGGAAACGTGACACGTGGAGAAACTTAAGAAGTTGTTGATGACTGAAATGCTCTGTGTAAGGGCACCAGCTCTGTGCTGTTGGATCAAATTTCAAGGCATACCTGCTTGTCCGTTATAGAACTGGGATTTGCTATCTGTACTAACAACACTCCCGAGGTGGCCAGTGCTAGGATGAGTTACTTCTCAGTTGTCAATGTCCTTGTATCTACCCACGTGTATGAGCACTCAGGGACACATGGATATACTCACTCGTGGCACTCACAAAGTGCCTGTGCTGCCTACTTATTTAGTCAACTATGATTATGTGACATTAGTTTAAATGAATTCTTGAGAAAAATCATTTTTGTTATTGAAAAGGCTTACTGGATACTCCTAGGTGAAAGAACCCATGGCCTCTATCCCCCTTTGTAGTTAAGACTGTACAGCTGCATTCACACTAAGAGAACATGGAGGCAAGTAATCTGTAGTTTCTAGGCCTAGTAGTCCAGTCCATTTCTTTACCCTCTCTCCTCCTTCCAGATCTTCTGCCTTGTCCTCTGTGAAGATGACATTAAGTTAATCTGGAAGCCTCAACATAATAGAGATCTGATAGATGGACACTCCTTGGGATTTCACATTACTGCTTGGAGGACGGCCACCTGGACTGCCTCAGACACGGAGAAAGAAATAGCATTTATGATAGGACCTTGACCCTTTGGAATTTATCTCTGAATCTTCAGCTAACAGGAAAGTTGGCAGGAGAAGTAGTGGTGTGATTTCAAGTGTTTTACAAAAAGCCTGAAATAAACAGCATTAGCTTGTCAGTTGCAGAGCTGTCATGGAGAAAATCAACAGCAAAGGCTGGACACTGTTCAATCAATTGGCATTCACAGCAAAGCAATGAGGGAAGCGTTGCCCCCCAGTCGGCACGGACAATACAACAGCAGTTCTAAGGAACAAAGACAGGAGGAAGTTCTAGTTTAGTGCCTCCCTGAATTAAGAATAACAGGATTATTACTAATTATTTTATTTATTTATTAAACATTTATTTATTTATTTATTTCCATGCATTCACTGGATTGTAGTTTGCTTTGTGCTGTCAACATTTAGGAAAGTACTTCAAAAGAGGATGCAAACAGGAAAAAACAGATCGCATGAATGGAAATGAATGAAAAATTCAGAAATGCAGGGGTCTCTCATGATCCATAAGTACAAATGTAAGGAATGGATTTGAGAAGGCTTTGGATAATGGAGAGTCAAAATTCACATCACAGAGAACAGATCAAATGAAGAATTATGGTGTCTCATTTCTAGATATTTGAATATTTGAGAGAAAGAGTGTGTGTGAGACCTATAGCCACCTAATCTTCGATAAGGGAGCTAAAATAATAGAATGGAAGAAAGACAGCCTCTTCAGTAAATGGTGCTGGCAAAATTGGTTAAGCACTTGTAGAAAACTAAAGCTAGATCCTTATATATCACCCTGTACCACAATCAACTCCAAATGGAGTCAAAGCAGACACTCTGAAAACATTACAGGAGGGAATAGGAGAAACCCTAGGTCTCCTTGGCACAGGCCAAAATTTTCTTAATAGAGACCCAGAAACACAACAAAGCAAAAAAAGGTTGGACAAATGGGATTGCATGAAATTGCAGAGCTTCTGCAGGGCAAAGGACAAAGCTAGCAAGATTAATGGAAAGCCCATGGATTGGGAGAAGATCTTCACTAGCCATACAACGGACAAGGGTCTCATATCTAAAATATACCTGGAACTCAAAACATTAAATCCCCCAAAAACAAATCCTCAAAGAAACAACTGTCTGATAAATAAGTGGGCTAAAGACTTAAAGAGAAACTTCTCTGAAGAGGAAAGAAGGATGGCCAATAGACACATGAAGAAATGCTCAACCTCCCTAGCCATAAAAGAAATGCAAATCAAAGCAACATTGACATACCACCTCACCCCAGTTAGAATGGCTATAATCAAGAACTCTAACAACAACAGATGCTGGAGGGGACGTGGACAGAAGGGAACCTTACTGCATTGTTGGTGGGAGTGTAAACTTGTTCAACCACTTTGGAAAGCAGTATGGAGGTTCCTCAAAAGACTCCACACAGAGCTCCTCTATGACCCAGCAATCCCACTTTTGGGCATTTACCCAATGATCACAAACAAGACCATACTAAGGATACCAGCACAACTATGTTTATTGCAGCATTATTTACCATAGCTAAGATATGACACCAACCCAGATGCCCCTCAGTAGATGAATGGATCAAGAAAATGTGGCATATCTATACAATGGAATTCTATGCCTCCATCAGAAAGAATGGCATTACCCCATTTGTTAGGAAATGGAAAGACTTGGAAAAAGTTATATTAAGTGAAGTAAGCCAGGCCCAAAGAAACATAGGTCCCATGGTTTCCCTTATTTGCAAGTACTAGTATATGTCTGAGACAAGCAGAAACGGTCAGATAAGTTGATGTTAGGCGAAATGAACCCCAAGATAAGGACTCAAATGTTTTTTCTTTCCTGTGATTGTTTCTAACATATTTATAAGATGATTTCCTTGTTGCTTTGTATGTCCCTCCCCCGTGGTATAACCCCTGTTTTCACTGTATCTGATGTTGGTATAATTTGTGGAGGGGAAGAGAAAAAACAAATTGTTTCAATAGGGATACAGGTGGACCCATTGCAACAATGAGATGTACAAGACATTATGTAGAGAAACGAACTTTACAACTTTGGCATGGGGGAGGATGGGGGGGATGTTGGAGGAGGAGGGAGATGGGAAGGGATGGGAAGGGGAAACAAAGGAGGAGGCAACAATGCTTGATAAGAAATGTACTCATTACCTTTTCCATGTAATTGTAACCTCTTTGTACGGTATTTTCACAATAAAAAAGAACCCCCCCCCAAAAGTGTGTATGTATTAGAGACAGAGAAAGAGAGACCGAGAAAGAGAGACGAAGAAAGAGGGTTTTAAAATACACACCAATACAGTGAAAGCAGGGGTTATACTGTGGGGGAAGGACATACAAAGCAACAAAGAAATAATCTTATAAATGTGTTAGAAACAATTGCATGAAAGAAAAAAACAAGAAGTCGTTATGTCAAAAACGAACTTTCCAACTTTGGTGGGGGGGGGAGGGTTGGGTGGGGAGGTGGGGGGAGGATGGGATGGGAAGGGGAAACAAAGGAGGAGGCTACAATGCTTGATAAGAAATGTACTCATTATCTTGCCCATGTAATTGTAACCTCTCTGTACAGTATTTTCACAATAAATAAATAAAGAGTAAAAAAAAATAAAATGCACACTGAGAGAAGTGGTAGAGAAAAGCTTTAGTGTAACAGGAGAGAACAGGCTAGAATTCAAATAAAAATACAGTAACATTTGGTTAACTAATGTTGTCATTGTTCTAGACACTAAGTTTTGAGTTTTGTTTCTCCAATTTAAAGGTGAAAGAAAACAAACATTTAGAAGCTACATAATTAGTAACTTGAGTAGATATTTCTACTTTACACTCACTCCCCCTTCTTAAAGTCTTAAGATGAGTTTTCTTATAGGCACGTTGTCAATCCTTCATTCCTAATCTAGCTGTCTAGGGCTTTACATCTATATCTAATCCAAACACCATCCCAGTAAGTACCAGGATGAGATCTAGAGTAGGCATCTAACTTTCAAGCAGATCACAGTGGGTCAGAATTTTTATACTAGTTTTAAGAAACGAACTCCTTATTCTGAATACTAACCAGGTACCTCAACTGCATTTAATCAACTTTCAGTAGCACAGAGAGCGCTCACTTGAACATGAGAAGAGGACAAACATGAGATGGCACCAACTACTCATGCAAACATCAACATTTTAGAAACTGTGTGATATCCCTCTGCTTTTACCACACATGCTTCTCCAGGCACGTCTGAGCTTCAGGCCATCTCACCTTCAATCTGATGCATTCTAGATGTATCCAATCCAAAGGAACTTTCAAATTCCAGAGCGCTGTGTGATTTTTTGTGGTTGTTTTTGCCTCAGTTGATGACATAATGAGGTTGTCTTATTTTTTTCCTTGATAAACTACAGTTTGTATTAAATGAAGCTTTACAATAACATGATAGTAGAGGATAAGATGGAGATATGAAAGAAGCAATATCTGGAGTTCACTACCTTGCTGAAATATAAATATCCATACAGCTTTTGAGAGCGGTGTAAGGAAAAAATAACTGAATACTAAATTATTGATCTACAGTAGATCAAGTTCAGATAACGTGCTGTTGTTTTCAATGTACTATGTGATTTTCTTTTTTGTTTCTTTTGTATGTTCTTCTCCCTATGGTATATCCCCCTGTTGTCACTGTATTTGATTTTGGTGCCCTGCATCTTCTATATATAGTTATCTAATTTGGGGATGGGAAGTGAAATAACAAAATGCTGAAACAAGGACACAGGATGACCCACTGCAGCAATGATACTCACAAGACACTATGTTGGAAATGATCTTTACAACTTCAGTGGGGTGAGGAGAGGGAGGAGCGGGAGGGGTGGGGAGGGAAGGGATAGTAGGAGAAAAAAAAGGAGAGTGTAACAATCCTTGACAAGAAATGTACTCATTACCTTACCTAACTGTAACCGCCCCCTGTACAGCATCCTTATGATAAAATAAAATTTTAAAAATCAGATTAGTGGGGCTGGGAAGGTGGCTCAGTGGTAGAGCGCTTGCCTTGCATGCATGAGGCCCTGGGTTCGATTCCTCAGCACCACATAAGCAAAAAGAAAAAAAAGCCGGAAGTGATGCTGTGGCTCAAGTGGTAGAGCGCTAGCCAGCCTTGAGCTGAAGAGCTGAGGGACAGCGCCCAAGCCCAGACCCTCCCCCCAAAAAAATCAGATTAGTTAGATTGAAAGATTTTTTATGAAGAATTATTCCAAAGTTTAAGTTGGTTTTAATTGTCCTAAATGGCATATACGAACATAGAACATTTCTATAGTTAGCTCGTAAAGTTATCTTAATTTATTCTCATAAAATTATGTTAATATAACCCTGCAGATATATGACATATCCGGCTAGACTGGCAAAGGCAATGCTACTTACACCTGGTCTGTCTGTCTGTCTGTCTGTCTATCTCTGGACCATCTGGAGCTTTAAGCCTGAGATAACTTAGGACCCACGTGGGAAGCCTCAGAGTCCCTATGGAGACCATGAGACTTCAACCTGCTGCATGAGCAGAAGCACTGACTATTGCAGACAGAACCACCGTCTGACAGCAACAACAGTAAAACTCTTGTTGCTTACATTGCATTGTTTTAACACAATTATCAAGTGGACTGTGGACACTTCACGAATGGTGTCTGCAAAGTGGTCAGAGCTCTGTCAGTCCCCTCAGGTCCTCAGTATTACCCTGTAAGTATCATAACCGAACACATATAAAGCATAGCCACCCAATAATAGAATTTCTCATGGATGGTTCTGCTCTTCAGAAAAAGGCATGATCCTGTCATCCTTACTGAAGGCAAACCGATAGAGCATGCCATCCCTAGGAAACAGAAGCCCACATAGAAACAGGAATAATTGCTTTTGGGTATGGACAGGATGTTTTTATATCAAAACATTTTGAGTTGTTTATAAAGAAGAAAAGCAAAACTTTCTTACTACTTAATTAATGTCCTCATCCAGGTCTACTAGGCCTGAATTTTGAATTTTTTTTCTTTTAGTGACTATGAAGAAAAACTCTTAACTATAATGGGAAACATTTTAGGTGAATACTTTTTAAAAAATATGTTTAAAGCAGTTATTTTAAAATTAAAGGTCTCATCCAAAACTGAGGTGCACATTTCCATTAAACAAATTTCATAATTTATTCAACCCTTTAATATGCTCATGTGTCTTATGAATCTCCAAGAGGGCTCTGCATGACAGCACATTACCTAAACTTATTTGATCTTAGACTCTCTCTTCCCTTTGTTCCTCCCTCTACCTACACATACATGTAGAACTAGTGTTATGCATATTGAAAATGAATGATTTTGAATCATTATAAATGTTTTATTGTAATGAATGTTAGACATGATCTCAAAGGGCTAACACTACTCCTGTCTTCAGAGTCCGGGAATTGGAATAGTCAAACTCTAGAAATTATTTCAACTTTATAACTTTGGAACCAGGAGACATTTACCACAGTGGTGGGAAAGTGAGTATATATTCACAAGACATTTCTGGTTGTTTATTCAGGGCAGCATTTTCTTGATATGGTTGTTCCTGCTGGGATGAAAGAAATTTTCTCTAAGATTCGGTCTCAGTGTGCACAGATGAGCTAGCTGAGCTCCCAATTATATAGTTTTAGGACTACAAACTTTGCCTTCTACAAATCTTCAAAGTGTACCCAGAGCAGGTCAACACAATTTGTATGACACTTCACAGAAAGTTCAAATTACTTCTGATGACTTCTTTTACGCATCACAGAGGTAAGAAAAGACAACATTTTCTTCCAAATCTACAAAATTTTGGATACGGTGACAGGTGTTTCAAAACTAAGCTTTAATTAGAAATGTAACTTCTAAATAACAGCTGGGTAATTAAAGTACTTACCAACTAAACTGATCATTAAAATGTAAAATTCAATAGCTTGTATTTGCAAGCAAAACAAATTTGCAATGCATTTGGGTTAGTTCAAATATACTCTTCCCTGTCTTAGAACTGTGGCGTCCTACTGGAAAACTTCCACAGATTCCAAGGAAAAAGAATGTCAGTGTATTGACCTGAACTGTCTTGTACAGAAGTGGAGCAACTGCTCTATCCTAAAACCTGATGACTATTTGGCCTCCCCAGGTTGATCCAGGACTTTATTTTTTTATTTTCTAAACTACTTTATTGTTGTTTTAAAGGTGATATAGAGCAGGGTTACCTCTACATACATTAGGTAATAAGTACATTTTCGATTGCCTAGTATCATCTATTCCTTCATTCTCATGATTCCCTCCCTCCCCTCTCTACTCACAAGTTACATAGTTCACTTTCCTCCAGGGCCTATACAGCCAGGATTTGAGAAAGTTGATGATCAAGGGAAAATAGGGAAGCTATGGACTCTCTAGGACATGCTGGGGGAGAATCATAAACATAGTGAATATAAAGCCACAGTCAACGGAACAGAGTCCCTTTTACTACAACTTGACTAACTTCTACCACTGAACAGTTACTTGATGTAGGATCCTGCCAAGCCAGCTCTGTTGAACTTGGTCAAGTCGAGGATGGCTGCTCTTTTCCTTCCTCCTTTCTGCACTTCTCACGGTATCTGTTCTCTCTCTTTGACATAATTGACAATCCCGTTTGCAGCCAACCACAGAGCTACTTCCTAGTGTAATTTAGAATTAATTTTCAAAGTCACCTTTCCCAAAAAAGTCCATCTTAAAACACTTCTGTGAAATACATTGGGTATCTTCCATATCTCAATCAAAACATGCTGCACGCATCTCCCACATTGTCTTGCTTCTGTGACGTCTTTGCTGCTGCTTCCTCTCTTCCCTCTCTTCTTTCTCCCCCTCCTCCTCCTCTCCACCACCTCACCCACCTTATCCTTCTCTACCTCTTCCACCTTCTCCTCCTCAGTGCAGAAGACACATTTCAGATATGGAGATTAACTGTTGGAGTTTAAATTAACTGTAACTACAAAAAATACCCCTGCACAACCAATACATCCTGCTCTGAAATAGAAATATACCATGATCCCATCTCCTCGAGTTTCCTGACTCCATTTTCATGTTTGTACAATGATTTATGACTATATTCCTTTCTCTGTTCATCTACCACCCTGCTTTAAGGCCCTGTTTCAGCTTCAGATATTTGGCTTGTTAAATTGCCTCTATCATAATTTAATGATTTAACCTCCATGAATAACAACTTGCATTATTTTAGGGCTAGGTTCTTCTGCTGATAAAATCTGTGAAGCCAGGATATGGGACAATGGCAGGGTTAAATCTGAAAGTGAGAAATGTGATTATGAACTATATTCCTAATCCCCAATTTATACCATCGAAACATCACCAATCCATTAGTATTCTCTCCTATGATGAGCCAAAGAAACAATGCTTACCAACAGCAATTTTGATAGTGCCTCAAAAAGCTGTGTGGCTATTTATTAAATAGGTTTTACCTTAATCGTTTCATTTAATTTATTACAACTATCATTTTCTTAATGAGGACACTAAAGATGACTCCAGAAAAGATTTCAGTTTAGGCTTGTCTGGTTCCAAGGTCCCCGCTGGGGACACTCTACTGCCTGCAGTGGTGTGGCCTCATTTATTGGCCATAGAATTGTCAGGTAGCCACATATAAAGGGACTTCCCTTAAGATAGCTTCAAAAGAACCCTGGTAAGACAGATGGAGCACTTGGCTCTTCCTCAAGTAGTCCAAAGTGGGTAATACTGGGTCATACAAGTTCTATGAAGAAAGTAATTTATAGAACTCAACCCTGCTCTAAAATCCTGTCATTGAAGAGAATAAGTGATGTATTTAGCTTATGCGATCTGCATTAAAAACAGATCCTATTGGTTCCAAACCAAGAGCCATTAAGGCTGAATACTAGTGATTTGTTGGGAGAAAGTAAGTAAATTCCAGTTCTGCAGGAAATCTTTGTGTCTTGTTCATGCAGAGTTTGTTACCTGAAAAACATAGCATTTTAAGGTGCTTCACTAAGATTAGCTCATTTGAAATTCGGCACTGCTCCTCAAAGAAAGATCTGCCTATTAGATACTTGGCAATGCCCCCTGTTCCCTACCGGGGGGACATCTGAAGGGCTGTTCTTGCAGGAAATGTCAGGCAAGCTTCTAGTCTTACAGCCATTAGGCGTCATAAGTCACACCCCTGACCGTGTCTATGTGCATTTGACAGTATCTGATGAGACAGAAAGATCCAGTCCATCCAATATGCCACTGACTTTTAAGATGACCACAAACAGGGAGAACAGAAGTTAAAGATCACTGCCAGTTACAGAATAATTAATTCAAAGTAGATCCATTACAAGGACAGAGATTAAACCTGAGCAATGCTAAGCTCTGTGTCAGGCTTGATTTGAGTCCTGGATTCAACAATCAAGCAAGTCATATAGCCGATCCGAGCCTCAAATTTTCCATTTGTAAAACAAAAGTAATATGCAAATATCAGGGTTATTATCAAAACAAGTAAGTAAATTATGCGAAGTGCTTTCAAGAGTAGATGCAGGAACCAGCCAATGGACACACCAGTCACAAAATAGCTTAGAAACAGATGCATAAGTACCTAGAATGGCAGTTAAGTACTTAGCATTTGGCTGCCAGAAATTTAATAAACTTTATAAACCAAGCGAGACAGCACTATTTCAATAGAAATAACAGACAGAATAAAAATGAAGGTATTTTAACGACTGTAATAACTGAAGCAATAACTGGAGTCCTTGGGAGTCTATTGTTCTTGGGGAGAGCAGGGTTTTCTTCACCCCTACTATGTTCAGGGGGATCTCAACAGCCTGTGAATATGTTACCTTACATATATGACTCAGGGATTTTACAGCTGCAACTAAATTGAATCTTTTCAGTGGGAAAGATCATTATAGATTATCCAGCTGAGCCCCAGATGAACTCACTGGTGCTTGTAATGGGAAAGAGAAGAGTCAGAGTTACAGGAGAGAGTGTGAAGCTGAGTGCAGAGTCTGGAGTGAAAACAGACGGGAACAAATGGAAGGGTTTCAGGCCGCCTCCAGAAGCTACAACGGGAAAGAATTCCCCACAGAGCTTCCTAGAGAAGGCACACCGGTAGACCAGTGTGGATTGTGACCTCCAGAAACAGGATGCCAATGCAATTATTGTTGTAAATTCCTAACTACGGTATGAGTTCCCTCTGGGCTTTGTTAGTTTTCACTGTGAAGCGTATATTTTCCTTAGAAATTATTTGTGAGGCTTCTTTGTGGAAGGTAAGTAAACTGCCCTTCTCCTTGCTACAAGCACAAGGACAAATGACATAGAAAGACCATGTTTTATCTTGTGGAAAACAAACCTAGAGGTGGTGTGAAATGGATTCCATATTCGTGCTGTGTTGCAAATGCAGATGAGAGCAGGAATTGGAGTTGTTCCAGGCTTAAAGACTATACACGTCGCCTCAAATCTCCACCACAAACCACTGTGCCCTCCCTGACATCTGTGAAGCAACAGGATGAGGTGGAAAAAATATCCAGAATAGACTGCTACCCTAAGGGAAGTAGTCAGTTAGCAATATAAAATGTACTGCTTTATTATTAATAAACAGGTATAATGTCTGATAGTTTAGAGACAGAATGAGAAATGTCACTTAATAAATAACTATGTGATTTCTCTGAAAATTTGACTGTAATTAAATTAATGTAACTATTTCCTTGCTCATTTAATAATAATTATTTTTTAAACTCTGTTCAGTTGGATATCTGAAGTTGGGCAGTTGGAATACAGTGTACTCTGGGTTTAAAGTCACTAAATCTGATACCAATGTACAAAATATTCTAAGTGAGGAAAGGGATGCAAGATCAAACACTGAGTGGGCAACTACACAGTCCAGAAAAGAGATGATGATGACTGGGATTGGGGCAGTGTCAGACTCAGCGACAGATAAATGGATAGCTAGAAAACACTTTGGATTTCCAGTATTTAGTGAATCTGAAGGACAGGCAAACCTGTTTTATTCCGCTCCGCCAGTCATAATGCATGGCCTTTAGAAAACGAGGAATTATTCAAGGATCCATCAGGTGGGAACACTTATATAGAGTTCCCACAGCTTTGAAGTATTTGACAAAGAGCTTGTCATCTGGGAAGTTATCAGTAAGATGGGAATTGCCTTATTGAAACTATTACTACTATCGGCCAAATGAGAACAGCAACGTCAACCTCAGAAGATTATGGTAAGAAAAGTGCAGCAGTGACTGGTTATGAAGACTTTAATGCATTCATTTATATGTGCATTTGGATGTGGGATCAAGGTGTACAATGTTTATGAAACTGGACACACAAAAAAGTACGTGAGCATAAGTTGATTGAGTTCCAGGCCAAGAAAACTCAAAAACGGCTAGTTCTGGAAGACATTGGTTACATGCTCTGAGATGGTATGCCCAGAAGCCTTTCCTTTTGGTTTCAATAAGAACTATGTGTAATCATTTGTAGCAGCAGCATTATAAGCACACCGTTGCCCGTACACAAGGTGTAGACAAGGCCTATGAACACACAAGATGGAGCACCCCAGTGGAATGCGGCCATTGTTTCCTCTTCATAGGGCTCATTTCACTTTCATAAAAACAGTGCCTTTTGTTTTTCAATCCAACATTTCTAGTGGAAATAATTTATGGTAATATAACCAGATAGCACAGGGCATGTAAGGAACTGAAATGAATTTGAGTCTCAAATGAGAAATGCTGGCATGCTGACAACAGCGCGATGGTCCTTTGGAAGCAGAGAAGGAGGTCTCATTATTTTCCACATGGGTCAGCAAGGGATTTAGCTGAGGGAGGTGGCTAAGTGGCTGAAGTTTTAGTTTTGACTTTCTTTGCCTCCACCGAGACAATTACTGCCAGGGTCAATTAGTCTTCCCAAATTCAAGATAAACTTCCATGCAATTTACAGTTTAAGGTATTGCTAGAACAAATCGCAAAGACTCAAGTCTTTCAGCTCTACCAGAGCAATAAATAGTCATTGGCAATATTATTTGGCGGGGGGAATAGTTTCAGCATTCTTTTTTCTTTTGGAAGTTAAATCACCTGAAATTAGCATAAATAACTTAGAAAAATATTTCTGCGAACTACGTATTTCCAGGTACTTTTTATTAAAAGATTTTGAACTCTAGAAATCTGAACTAAAATGATTAATGTGAATTTATTTATATATGCATTAGATAGAAATGAATCTTGACATTCAAGTTCAGTTTTCACTTAAATAGCTAATTTTCTTCTTCTACAATAGATATTCGGCAAGCAAAAATGATTGACTTCAGTGAAGCAGAACTACTAAAAAATATGGTTCTTAAATCATGCTGAATATGTAACACTTCCTCAAACCAAGAGGGCTCTGAACAAAAGCAAGAAGTTATTTTATAGACTTTCCTGATGATTTTGAGTCTAATTTAAGCAAGGGCTCATTCTAATAAGTTATAAGATAACATACACTTATCAAAGGTATCTGTCCCTTACCCAAAGCAGAAATTAACAACTGATTATGAAACAAGCCTATTGAGTGTGGAATCCCCTATCATATACTTGCAATTCAATTCCAACAGCTCACCCATTGCCGGGTCCCCATTGCCAGGTCCTGCCTTTGCAAACACAACCTTTAAACAGTAGTACAAGGAAATCAGAGAACACGTAACTGGACGCTGTGAGAGTATTTGAGTCCTCAGAGAACAAAAGGAATTTGAACATCACCCATTTTCCAAGGCTGAGGTTGGGTGTTGGGTTTTATGAAGATTCTCTTTCTAAATGCTTCTCACGATTAGGCATGTGGTGCTACAGCTCCGTAAGGAGGGGATGATGTGATTCCGCAGTGTTTTATGATGCTCATTACCAGCAACTCAGTGTGCACCTAAATGATCTGGAGAAAACCAACAATGCGCTCAACTGCTGTTTCTGTGGCGAATAATAAATACGGTGCTAAAGCTGTTGGGTGTCTGTGAGGGGAAAAAAAATCTGCAATACTCCATGTGTTCCACGGTAAATGCTTCTGATAGACTTTCCTCCTGCTTCCTTCACAGCTTCATATCAGCACCATGAGGCCCAGACTGAGAGAAACTGGAAAGGGAATGGCCCATGACCAGAAACAACTGACAGGCATGATCTCTTCCATACACTCATTTTTGGAAGGCTATAAAGGATGAGTGGCTTACACTTACAAATTATGAGAAAGGAAAATCAGCACCCTTTCTCCTTCCATCAAAGGATTTTTCTCTACCCTTGAGGAATAAAAGGGATCTCGTAGGAGGCAGCAAATGAGGTACTGAAGGCTACAGGTGCCCCTCGACCTGCAGCCAGAGGCCCTCAGACTCTCCTTACACATGAGAAATCAATGGGATGGGAACGTGGACTATCAAATGGGCCACGCCCAGCAAATGATAATTATTTGTGAAATCTGTTTTAAACCACCAAGTCTTGTACGTTTTCACATTGTTATTTACTTGACAGACAGTGACCAGGATTAACGTAGCCCATTATACTTCTTAGCTGTTCAGCTCTTCCTATAGCTTGGTTATTTTCTTTGGATGTCTGAAGTTATTTCATTAGGTTGAAACAAGATAAAAATTATTTACATTTCCATAAAGAATTGCAAGTTTTTTTCCATGCTATGACTAGCTGTACTTCTTTATTTATTTACATAGCTATTTATTTTTACTGTAATAAGGTTTGAACTCAGGGTCTTGTGCTTACTCTGTCCCCGAGTCAAGTCTCCAGTCCTGTTTTTCTTACTGGTTATTTTTTCTTTTTATTTAAATTTTAATTTTATTGTCAAGGTGATCTACATAGGGTAAATTACAGTTGCATCTCACTAAGCTCCCAAGCGTATACTCAAGTCACAACTGACATACTTTAAGTTTCTCATAGTTGGTGGATAAGACACACACACCACTATGTCCAACCATGCTTGTGAAAGTGTTATACACATTTCTGCTTGGGCCAGCCTCAAACTGTGGTCCTCAAATATTTCCCTCCTCAGAAGCTAAGATCACAGGTGTGATCCACTGGTAATGTCACTTTAGTTATTATATTGTTTTTGATCATTTGAAAGCAGATCACTCCTCAGAAACCACTAGTTCTCACAAAGTACCTTACATAACAGGAACTAAATCTATTAAATAATCAATAAATGCATGTATCCTTCGACTTCAGTTCTGCAATTCCATCAACACAGAATTCTCAAACTATGCCTCAAATAGGTTTATAATTAAAGTTATTAATGGCTTCATGTTATTTCTCCTCTTAGAATTCACATTTTTACACACAGAGTGAAAGTGCCTTATTAATGATGGAATTTCAGGCATTAGACAAAGCTCAGCATATAGACAATTTCAGAACTCTCTGCTGTATCCAAACCATATGGCACACCTCATCATCCACTCTGCCTGTGCACAAGGGTAGCTTCCTCTCCCATCCAAAATATCACTATCCTTTCCATTTAAAGAATGCCTACAAAAAGGAGAAAGAAGAATCTAATAAAGCCAAAAAGAGCATCTAGGTGGAAGGAAAACAGTATTTATTCTTTAACTACCAAACATAAATAGGGGCATTATGTTAGCAATAAATAGTTGATGAAGAATAAACAAACAAATGAAGCTTAAGGATAAAATGAGATTCCACTGACTCAAGAACTTGCAACCATTTCATCTGAAATCCAGCTTTCCAGCGTGTTTTAGGATAGTGCGCAAGGGGAAGCTTAATTGGCAAACTGATCGCTAGAACACTTTCCCTCCCCGTCTCGGGTCACTTCTGAGCCTTCAATCTTCTTTTTTTGGATGGAATAAATTTTAGACCCACAGAGCAGGTAGTGCCTATGGCAAACGTAATGACAGGAGCTTTGCTGGAATCCTATTCTTTGCCTCCTCGTCCAGGGCTTCAGCTCTCGGCTTGGTGCTCCACGATACGTCTGGTGGCCCTTCAGGACTTCTTTCCAAATAGATGGTGATGCGTATTATTAAAATGGCATTGCAAACGACTTGAGGAATTATTAAGCACACTTGTTTTACATTTACTATCCTCTCACCTGACAGTGTTGTGCATCTCATTCGCTCCCTTTTGGAATAAGAATGTTTAATGTCATTGGCTGTGGGGTATACAGGGCCAAGCAACTTTTTCTTGTTTCCCTGCCCTGAAAGTTGAGAAGAACTATAACTCAATATACTCATGGGGGAGACATGTCCACATCTGGGCTTGATCCAGATGAGGTAGCATCTCGATGTTTCTCTGAGCTGATGAGGGGTGGCCTCTACCACCGGGAATAATTTGGGTTGGGGAAGCTACTATCCATTCCAGTGCTACAATGATCCCTGACTCTGAGAGTTATCTTCCAGGAGAAGCTATATCATGGGCAGTCATGGGGAGACCCCACTTGATGAGCAAATGAAGCCTCCTGCTCATGGCGCTTGGAGTCATTTTTCCAGATAAATTGGCAGCAGGGGTCCAGAGATTCCATGCAGTCTTACAAGGGATCTGGAATCCGAAGTACTCAGCTGGTCTTGTCCCAGATACATAATCCAAGAGACTATGTAAAATAATATTTAATTGTTCCTGTCTGCTAAATTGTGAGTAATTTGTCACACAGAAATAAATCAGGAAAATGCTAAACTTTATTAACTAGAAATGCCAGAATGGTCTACAAAGAAAAATGTATGACTTTTGTCCACATATTGATTGTGTGCCTATGAATTATTCAACTTGGATTTGTGCAACAGACTCCCAAACCGTGATTACATTAGTATGGATGGATGCTTTGGGAACATCATGGGAGCATGATTCTTTGGGTAGGAAGTAGGTATGGCAGAAATTTCTGTGGTGTTATCATCTATGTGCCAAACCGTTCTGTGGTTTGTTTTGCCTTGGGAGAAACCGGTGACTGGGCCAGGTGAAAGGACCGTCTCTAAACTCATTGTTGCCAAGCAACACAAACCATGGGTTCTATCATTTATTTCTTATATGTTTGTCCATTATCTCTCACTTGTCATACTAAGCTACTCCAGAGAGATCAGAAACCCTTCTTCATAGATATTTGTCTGCTCTTCTGGACAAGTAATAATTTAGGGTTCGTGTAAGGTGATCTATTTGAGGCAATCCTGTTGAAAAACACTAAAGTGGGGTTTGCTGGCTCCCAGTCAGTATTCAGTTGCAACATGACCATAGTTTATAGACTTCTTGTTTTATTATCTCCCTTGTTTCCTTTTTATCAATCACAACATGAACTCAGGGATATTTCATAGTTTATAAATAATTCTGAGATCTAGAGAAGACTTTATTTTTTTTCTTGCTTTTGACTTAAACAAGAACAGAGATTGTTACCGTTATGCTTTGTGACTCCTTATTAAAACAGAAAGCCCCAGCTAAATTATGATCTGGCAGGCATTTCAACAGGCTCTTTGGACTGTTCTGCTTGGCAAACGCAGTTTTATGGACACAGATGCCCTCTGCAAAGACGTACCGCATCCAGGAACAGAAGAAGCCATGGACCCGGAGAGCCTGTTTCTTCCATACATTATACCACCTACTGAAGAAGGAAAATGGTTGTCCAATACTTATTTATTTTTGTTCTCATTTGTGCTTTCTGTTTGGTACAGCAGCCTTTTAACAGTAACATTTTATCTTCCACTTGTCTTTCTCTCTATTGACTTTGGCCATTTATGTTCACAGTACATGGAAGACAAACTTATACACTGTTTAATCTTCTTTTGCCTAATTTATTGCTTGACTATTATTTATTGGCCTGAGGAACGTCTGCAAATATAGGCCAGAATTGACTTGCTTTTCCTGTTTCACCATTCCAGAAGTAGGAGGGACAACTGCTCTACATAGCATAAACATTAATGCTTGACTATATGACATTATAACTATTACATTACTATTATGTTTTGTTAGTTATTATGACTCCTAGGCTAATCCCCTTTCCTATCTCTCCTTTCCATTCTTGAGAAAACTTGTGAGAAAACTGCCTGTCTTGGATATTCCAATGTAAACTGTTCGTTTAGCTGGAAAATTGGCAGGTATGGTCATGGATGTCAAAAGGAGCAAAATTTTCTGGAATGGCACAGGTCTGTTCCTCCTCCTCAAGAAACATGGCCAGGGTATGATGAGCACCAGAGGGAGAGAGACTTCCTATTTAAAGCAGATTTCATTTCAATGATGTAGGCAGTCTTCATTTGTAAGAAGAGAATTCTGAGTGCAAAGAAAATGCCTTATTATCATACATGCTACCAATGACTTATTATTAAATTGCATCTTGCAAAAGGTAAGTATTTTCTTTTTGTTTGCTTATGGTAGCTCATTGGTTATGGACTGAATTAGAAATAAATCTTTAAAAAGAATTATTTGGTAAAATAAAATATGAAGTAAAACAAAATATACAAACCTATTCATCAGATACTTAGATGTCAAGACATTCAAACTGTATATTCAAGTTGACTATCCACCTTCTCTCTAAGTTTGTATTTATTGTAAACTCACAAAATAGAGTTGGTAGACTGGATTATAGAAGAAACAATATGGCAATGACTGATCTGAAAATGATGATGGAGCCAGAGCTCCAAATGACTTTTTAATATAGACAACAGACCAGTACCCATGAAGAATACAGCATATCCCAGTGAGTACTACTAGCTAATTATATAGTATAAACTTAGGATCGATCTTCTTAGATCATGTGTGAAGGCTGATAAAGCTCTCCATCTCATTCTGGGATGTGTTGTGATAAGCTGACTCAAGAACACATTTAACATATCAGTTACCAAAGTTCTACTTTTAGCTGGTCACACCACATACAGTAGGATCACAAAGACAGATGAGAGATATGAATATATACGATAGAAAAAACCAGGATACCAGTGAGACACACAGAATCATCACTAATGATGCGCTGAAGTTTATGCAAAGTAAATATGCACGTTGGACTGAATTAGCTGATTACCAGTTATACCACAGTTTAGCTTTTAACATAGGCTTTCAATCTCAAATATATAGGGTTATTCTAAGAATCTGCTGCAAATTCATCGTGGCTCAAATAAACTGAAATTTAGGAAGGAGAGAAGTAGTGTAAATACGTCTATTTAAGAACAATATTAAATTCCATATGTAATATGCCAGTTTTGTAATACTTAGCCGTACTTTTAAGGTCCTGTGTTATTTTTTTATATTCAAAAGTTGATAAATAACCCTGGCACTGGAAGCTCACATTTGTAATCCTAGATATTCACGAGGCTGAGCTCTGAGGATCGTGGCTCAAAGCCAGGCCTTGAGAATTTTACCTTGAGTTAAACCCCCAACAGCCAGAAATGGAATAAAGGTTTAAGTGGTACAGTGCTTAGTGACAATGTCCAAGCTGGGATTTCAAGTCCCAAGACTGGCACACAAATAAAAAGTTGGTAAATAAAAGGCAAGATTTGTAAGTATTGTTATAGACGGACATTATATATAAAGGGAAGGAAGAACACAGAATGTGCCACAAGAATGTGTTCAATAAGTAGTATATCAAACTTCAATCTTGCCTAGCAAGATTAACTTGTTGAAATAAGTATTTATCTGTATAATCTAGCAAAATCTGGCAAATCCATTGCTGCTATTTTGAAACTGTTTTGTGAGAAATTATTCACACGAAAATAGCTTTTAAAAGTAGTCTTCCCTTCCAGAAGGTATTCAGGTATTTGTAAACATAAACTTAATAAAAATTTAACAGTAGAGAAATAAAAGCTGGTGGAAACTAGTGGCAGACTAATGTATAAAGAACTAAGTCAAGCCTATCAGGAGTTTAAATAAAGTTAATGACAATAAACAGATTTTTATAGTGTTTATAACTAATATTACCTGTGTTCAAAAGAAATAAAAATAATTAAAACTACATGATGAAATAAAGATTATTTCAGATTTATAAGGACTGAAACATCTCCAATATATTTTAGGTACTATAGCTTACTGAAAATACTGAAAAAATAACCAGAGAATCAACTGTTCAATATTGACATATTCGGTACAGCTGTCTCATTCTGTGCTTCTGGCTCAGAAAAGTAACAACTGCTTATCTAATAGTAAAGAAGAAAGAACTGAACATCTATGGTAGAAAAATATTTTTAATATAATTTTATTGTTTCTATTAATGTGTCGTACAGAGGGGCTACCGTTTCATAAGTCAGGTAATGACTACAATTATTTCTGTTTGCTGGTCCTGGGGCTTCTACTCAGGACCTGGCACTGTCAACAGACCTTTTTTACTCAAGGATAGCTCTCAACAGTCAGAGTTCATGAGTCACCCCATCAGCTTTTTAAAACTTCATTCGGATAAGTATTTGATGTGCAAAAAAAAAATCATCTTTTTCTCTCTACAGTATATCACTGGATAATGTTTGAGGACATTTTACAAAGAATCTTTATTTTCTTCGATTTTTTTTTTCACCAAGACCATAGTGCAGTGTAGAAAGTCTATGTGTGTGAGAGATGCCCATAACAGTCACGGCATAAAGTCTAGGTGCTGACAGAAAAAAAAAATTCCCATAGAGATATGTAAATCACAGGGAAAACATCCCCGGTGTGGTCAGTTCATGTCATGGTTTATTCATATTGGTGGCTGCACAGAGCCCCCGCAGTTCAAGCCCCAGCTGACATGCACAAATATACCCTGGATCCCTCCCAATAAAAATTGTTCGCCCTACACTATTCTGTCTCCATTATGTCAACATTAAATAAGTATTGCGTCTGCCATAAAGAACAATGGCTGCGCTTTATTTCAAATGCCACCAGTTCCCTTATTTGTTTTTGAAGTAAATGTCGGTGAAAAAATTGGATAGGACCAAGTTGCAAAGCACTTCTGATTTCATCAGAGTATTTCTGGAGGGAAGCAGGAATGCCTTGGCGATTGCCGCTACCCAGTCTGGCAGCCAGGGCCCCTGAGCTCCGCTCTCCAATCTGCAAGCTCTGTCACACTAGCCTACTTCTGCTGATTCCATGGCCTCAGCATCATCCCTGCCCATAAATCGCATGTCTCTCATGTGTCTTAAGAAACCTCTTCAAATAAAAGTAGACTGACACACAATAATGAAATTTAATGAGAGTACATATACAATCACAATGTAGTTAATATCATTCTTTTATTAATGAAAATCAATCATGTGCAAGCTTCATGTATTACTGTGATAGTGGACCCCAATAATTATGAATACTGTCAATCTAGATTCTACTAGTACATTATTCTGGAGTTTTAGTGTTATTTCTTAATCATTTTTATTAGAATATACTAGTGAATGAAAACAAGGAGTTTTCATTTACATACATACATACATACATACATACATACATACATACATACATACATACATACAACATACCCAAATAAACCTCACTTCCACCACCTCTCTCTCTCATCTCAACCCATCCCCCTTTCTTAAAACATTTATCAAGATGACACTAAGATGCATTAAACTCATAACCTAACTACTGGAATTGAAACCTTTTTGACAACTACTTAATAAAAAATAAGTATTCTAAAAACCTTTTTCAATGCTCTGTTTTCACACATGCTTATAAAGTGCTTTGATCAATCTGAAGTTCTTTGATCAAACTCAAATTCTCTCTCTCTCTCTCCAACAGTAAAGGTTGAAACTACGTGTGCTAGTTTATAAATACATTATTGACAATGTTTTCTTAATATCACATCGATTAACTTTTCCTTCTACTTCCTTTGAGAAATACTTTTTTCCATTTTCTCTTAATTTGTACCAAGAATATGACTAGCATACAGCAGAGAAAGTGGGTGAATATCTTAGTTTCCAGAATGCACTTATCTATAACCCTATGAACATTTCTAATTAGGGTTATGGCAACACTTGATAGTTTTCAAGTGATTCCACACACATCCTGTAATCATCATTTTCTCACCTTATTATTGGATAAAAAAGACATCTGCATGATACACATGAAGCTGCCAAAATCTCTGACTGCTTAATGAGACATCAAAGTAGACTGGTGTGGTCCTGGGTAGATAAAAGACAGGAAATTCAGAAATACCATGTCCCTACGTACTTTGCTAGCAATTAAACCAAAATGGAAGTCACTGTTATTTTCATTGTGAAGGTAAGTTAACTAAGAGGCACAAACATAATAATACTGTTTGTCTGCATTGAGAAATTAACTAGCAAAGTACAACTCTGTGGAGTGGTTAAGAAAATCATAGACTTGGGTTAAGACTGACATCCACTCTTTCTTTAGTTGAAAAAAAATCACAGCTGAGCTATTTAGCCTTTTTGACCCTCATTTATAAGATAGAGAACTGAGATTCACATGAGAGAATGTGTGTGAGGCTCAGTCCAGTGCTGCTAGCTATTATTAGGTTGGGAAAGTTTTTCCTTAGTTCTCTCAATTTGAGAAAGGTACCAAGGTAATTGCTGATGATATTACGACTCTTCTTTATAACTGGAGGAAACCTTAGGAAAGCAGTCATTAAGTTTTGCAACTGTTTAAAATTAGTTTCCTTTTTTATATCTGAACTTTTTTGGGGGGGGCGGGGTCCGGTCGTGGAGCCTAAACTCTGGGCCTGGGCACTGTCCCTCAGCTCTTCAGCTCAAGGCTAGTGCTCTACCACTTGAGCCACAGCTTTTTTGTTTTTGCTTATGTGGTGCTGAGGAATCAAACCCAGGGCCTCATGCATACAAGGCAAGCGCTCTACCACTGAGCCATCTTCCCAGCCCTATATCTGAACTTTTAATGTTTACTATATGTGAAAGATCTTTATAATGTACTTGGAACATGGAGGGGGAATTGTTATGAACAGTCCCTTTTCCCCAGAAATTTGTATTTATGAGAAAGACATGAAAATGGCGATAAGTTCCATAGGAGTTCATGATGACAGTAAGGTTTCAGTAACGGAGGAGCAATAGAGAGTTCTGACAGACCTGAGGGGAGGAAGAGTGGAGCCTGCTTATGGGGATCTCAGAAGAGAACAAAGCGTAGACTTTGAAAGAGTGAACCAGAACTCATGGGAGGATTTCAAAATGGAGGAAAATCACGAAGTAGAAATTTTGCCAAATTCTTAGGAAAGGAGAGATTATAGGCCACAACCTAGGCCAAAAAGCCAGAGTTTGCGGAAGACAGGAATGAAAAAGAAAGTTGAAAATAGGTCAATTCTACATCCCAAAGAGCAGTCAGCTCAAATACATTATCCTCCATAATGCCACAGTAAAGAAAAAGATCACTTTAGCAAAACAACTACAGAATCCTTTGTCACCTCCGAAACTGTAAGTGAAAAGTAAATCCTTCCTCCTCTTTTATTGTTTGTCTCAGGTATTTGTCAAAGCAGTGACAATCTGACTGACACCTTATCTCTTTCTGTTTCTTCTCTGTGTCACTGTTCTCCAACAGTACTGACAACTTTGCTGTCTTGAAATATACGTGAAGGTTTTTGAGTCTACTGTTTCCTTTGCCTGGAACATTCTTACTCAAAGTATTTGATATCCATGTACCAATTCAATTCCTTACAATATTTTGGCCTTACATCAAATGTCACATTGCTCAGTGAAACCTTTCCTGATCATCCTTTGGAAAATTCCCTATGCTCTTGTTTTTCTTTTGCCTATTTCTCTATAACCCAGATAACTATTTGATTATGAACATACCTATATCTATCTATAAATCTAACATATTCATCTTTTAATTTTTGTTTTCTATTTAATCTATTTCTTTAATCTATTTAATCTATTTCTGTTCACTTATGAATCTCTGAATATGTGTTTGGTACCTGGCAGATATTCAATTAATATTTTATATCTTAAGAAAGAAATAAATGGGTCAACCTGAATGAGGTTTAAACACCTCATTTTGGGAATTAAGATAAAACTAAGAATGTCAAAATACTTTATGTCCATGTATACACACATGAAATAAAGTAGCTTTCTATGATTGGTTTGGGATGGCAGCGAGGGAAGGTGACAAAGGGATGGGCTTGATCAAGGTACGTTGTATGCTTATACGAACATGTCAATGTTAAATGACTTCTGCAAAAAGAGACACTTTCCTGAAGAAAGTGAAGAGTCGCTGATTTGATTATCTTTTTTCTAAAAAGTGAGAATGGGACAGAAAATTACATAAACAGCCCAGGAACTCTCTACAGCTGTAATTTTCACCTTGCATAAAAGACTGCCATAATGATGATTACTCTTCGTCTAGTCTTGTCTCTACAGATAGCCATGCTGCCTGAAATTGCTTCCCACCTTGAAGATTATTCTGAAGAATTCCATGACTTTGGGGTTTGGGAAAAATACTCAAAAATATGCAATCCTTATGCAAAAAAATCTATTCAATGACTTCACATGAAGACTCTTAAACTGAAAAGAAATACCAAAATTGGGAAATGAGTATAAAAGCCACTTCCATAAGATTAATGCACACTACGTATAATAAGATTATTAGCTTCCTTCCTTGCAAACTATCAGTTGCCAAAGTAAGGTAATGGAAGTTATTTTCTATGAGGACAGTTCAGTGTTCCTTTATTATGTACACATTCAATTTCCAGTTGGAAATGTCTTAAGAGAATCATGCACTAGAAGTGCAGAAACATAGCTCTCTATCCCCAGAGGAGAATTAAAGTAACTCAATGTTTCACAGTTAGCTATGAAGCTACTATGGCATGCTTCCAACAGAGTACCCCTCTGGAAAACAATACTTGTGGATTGTAACAACAGAATCCACCAATCACTGTTTAAGGAAAAAATCGAATGAAGTAATTCAGATTTTCTCTCAGAGTGACAAGAGAATAGCTTGCCTCTTTGTGTAAAAGAACAAGTTTTCAGTTTCCCAGGCTGTCCTCTGTCCTCTAAAGAGTGAACGACATTTTGTTGTTTCTGAGTACTCCATTTGGTGCATCTCAACCTGCTTTTTTTCATTGCCTTAGTTTATGAAAATAAATGTTGTACTTTCTTGGTGTGACCAAAAATAAATGATGGATCATATTGTGCGTGGGTTCTTGCTCATGACAATCCAGACTGCTAACAGATTGCTAATATGTTAACAGCTCTATTATAAGATGTTCAAAGATGCAATTTTAAGGCCATTTGTGAAGCTGAATTCTGCATGCTAAAGAAGCATTCCTTGGAATCATTGGGATTGATGCTGAGAAACCATATGATTTTACATGCAGGTGTCTACAAAGGCATTGGGGATGCAGATAATTGAGCATTTAATATATCATTCTTCAAGGTGTGCTCCTTACTCAGGGGCAGCCATTCTGACGGGCAGAATGTTAACTGAAATAACACAGTAAGATCTCTTGCCTTTTGGTACAGAGCTACAAAAATTAAAGTAAGGGTATTTCACATTCAGAATTTTTTGGAAATGATAGAGGTTTAGAAAAATTACCAAAGGTTGAACTCAAAGAAATTTAATATATGTTTTTAGTTCCTTTCCCCAATGAGATTGGTTTAAAAAAAGGCATTTAAACATGTGACCCCAAATTTTTAGTTCTGGTGTTATTCATATGTTTTCTGTATTATTTCTTATTTCTGTATTATTACAATTCTCTTACAACTCATAAGATGTTGCTACACAGATTCTTTACACTGGTATTATAAAGAGAAAGCCTAGCATTAGGTACGAACCTGTGTGATACTCAGGACATTTGACAGACAGACAGACAGAAAGACAGAAACATCTTCAGTAAGTAAACAGATACGAATACACTCCAAACATTCATCTCGGTATTTTTTCAGTGGGTGAGTTGTAACATTTTGAAAGTCATCCGTACTGTTTCCCCAAATTACTACTTATTACAAAGAAAACATCTGGTATAAGGTTGTCACCTAATATCACGATTACCACCCTCAAATGCCACATAGTGTCGGCAAAGCCCAGCCATTGATTTAGACTGATTTAGAGAAATTCATACAAATAATCTGAACACTTCAGTGCCACACAATGATAATGTGTGACAATGCCACACGACAAATGTCTACACTCACACAGTCCACATACGTCAATGCATATTCCAATCTCAATCTGTGTCATTCAGTATTCTTTACAAAAAGAAAGTGTTATGGATAAAATTTCCACCTAGTTACTATGTGTTTTACACTTATATTTGTGTAGATACATTCGTCTATGGCAATTGTAAGGAGTGCTTTGGTTTTTTCAGGTGCCTATACCCCACCTACCATATTAAGGACTCTCATTCTGTCACTCATGTCCCTAGGCAGAGGTGATGTTTTAAGTAAACACATGGAGTTTGTATTTTCCAGGGGTATTTAAATGTTTTCATACTGATGACTTTATTTGGAAGCCAATTCTTTTTAAAAAGCATTTAACCAACCCTCCAGATTTTCCAGCCCAGTATGTTTTTGCAGTAATTGCAACTAAAAGCACAGAGATCATTGCATGCTGATGCTCTTTGACTATTCCAAGGCCGTGTGCCCAACTCTGTATTCCAAGATTAAGTTCAACACCACCTAAAGCATACATTGAATTTAGGGAAAAAGAAATTCCTGGGGAAACTAGAGAAGGTATTATTGGTGGAAGAGTGAAATGGATGGATGTTGTTCCAACTAAAATAATAAAGCTTCACTATTCCCCTGACTTAAAAATAAGTGTATACAAAAATGATGATAATATTCCAAGTGAGAAAACCCCAAATAAACACAGACCCAGTGATCACAAAGCCACTGTGATGTGTGTACTGCACTTATATACTTCACTTCCACTTTGACCAGTTCTCATCAAAGTTAGGAAGATTGCTAATTATGATGCATTCTCCAGAACTCACATTAAAGTAATTCTACAGATCAGAGTAGATCTGTTCACATCAAAACTGTTATCTGGGAATAAAGTTATATTCTTCCTAAAACTCAAGTTTAAATGTGCATATTAAGTACTTCTGGGGTATACCCTACTAGAAAGGTTTCTTGTCTTAATGGAGTATTATAAAGGACTTCAAACTCCCAGAAAAATAAATATTAGTATTAGTTAAATGTATTATTAATATTGTGCAAATTTAAATTTGTGTTATTTAAATGTAAGGCATCAAATGTTATTTTCTATAAGAATGTCTCTGAAATATGACAAAGCAAAGGGCAAGAAGAGACCAAGAAGAGTATGATTCACAATCTTCCCAGGGCTAGATGTTCAGCAATCATGCTTGCCTAAGCAAGCAAATCCCAGTGCTGCCAAAAAACAAGCATGCAAAAACTTTTCTAATTGAATTTCCTTTGAAATATTTGAAATGTTTCCCCAATGACAATCATTCCTACAAAGGCCTTTTGAGGTCAAAGATCTTTAGAACTGTGTGTAAGTATCAAATTACATGGGACTAATGCTACAACACCAGTCCTATTACTTGTGATTGGAGTCAGATAACTAACCTCACACTATGACTTCTCATAAATATTTCTCATTTTACCACAGTATTCTTGGAAGAACTCACACTGCTTTACATAAAGCATCTTTAAAAGTGAGAAAGAAAATATCCTTTGTCTCACATTGGAATTGTGTTATTAGGGCAATGTCATTTTTAAGGTAAGTAAACAACAGAGGTCAAACGATGGAAGGTCACAGATTAACTCTCTCTGAAGATGAATGATGGTTGTGTTTGTAAATTTGGAGAATCAGAGAGAATTAGCAAATCAATCACAATTCGACCTTTCACCCTCTGGCTGTAGCATGCAATTAGAATTGTGTATATATTATATGACATTGCTATGCTTCTATATGAGTAATGAATTCATTAATTTCCATGCTGATACATGGGTTGCTATAACATTATGCTTTCCATTCAATTTCACATAAAAGTTTGCCAATTAATTTAGATTGTTCTGTTAAATCTCATGAAATGTTTATATTTTTATTATATCAGGTAACTGAAATACTACATGTTCCCTATATTTCAGTATTTAGCATTAACAGAAAACATGGAGAAGATAATACAAATGTATAGCTAAATTATCAAAATCTGGTTCCTTCTGAAGTACTTTTATGGTTTTACTGCTGTACTTTTAAGTCAACAGAGTGTCAATAGGAAGCTGACTGTTTTTGAATAAATAGTTAATGAGATGAGTGAACTTTTCGTATTGGAGGCCACTAACACTAGTTCTTTGATATAGACTTTCAATCCCAGGTACAACCTAATCACACCAATCTCTTTTCTTAATTTTCCAATGACCAATTTTACCATTGAGAAGCACAAAACAGAAGTTCCTGGGTCCATATAGGTTTCAAGGTTGGTGAATTTTAATGCAACCAAGAAACAATTTCAGATGAATTTGTATAAGAAAAACAGGGAAGTCTGTATGGCACAGGAAACATGTGAAGGGAAATTTTAAAGGAAAGTTATGATTTAAATGTATCCAACATCTTCTTGATCCATTCATCTACTGAGGGGCATGTGAGTTGGCTCCATAATTTAGCTATGGAAAATAATGCTGCAGTGAACATGGTTGTACTGGTAATTTTAGTATGGCCTTGTTTGTGGTCATTTGAGTAAATGTCCAAGAGTAAGACTGCTGGGTGATAGTGGAGCTCTATGTTAAGTCTTTTGAAGAACCTCCATACTGCTTTCCAAAGTGGCTGAACAAGTTTACACTCCATCAACAGTGTAGTAGTGTCCCCTTTTGTCCACATCCCCTCCAGCATCTGTTGTTATTAGATTTTTAGATAATGGCCATTCTAACTGGGGTGAGGTGGAATCTCAATGTTGCATATACACAATGGAGTTCTACACTTCCATCAGGAAGAATGACATTGCCTCATAAGCAAATGGAAAGACCTGGAAAAAAATATATTAAGTGAAACAAGCCTGGCCCAAAGAAATATAGGTTGCATGGTTTCCTTCATTTGTCTATGATATTCTTAGCAAGGGATCACAATAGCCTAATAGCTAAGTGCATAGGATCATATATAATGAAACATATCAACATGAACTCCAAGAATTGCAAACAAGAGGTTCTTATTATGTCCTATACATGGTTATTTCTATTTTTTCTTTCTGTACCCTTTGTCTTGTATATAAGCTTATCAGATCCATGTAAGGGAAAGGGAATCAAAAAACAGCAGGACCAAGGATGAACTAATGCAACAAAGATATTCACTAGACACAATGTTGGACATGAACTTTACAACTTGGGGGGTGGGGACTGGGGAGTGGTAAGTGGGAGAAAATGAGGGAGGGGGTAACAAGGTTTAAAAAGAAATGTACATATTACTTAACTCATGTAACTGTAACCGCCCTGTTTGTCATGTTTACAATAAGTTAATAAATGTAGCCAACATTGTGATAGGAATCAAGACAGCCTTTATGGCCCCTTTGATTTGAATAGCATTTGTTAGCAAGGATAAGGGAGACAATTTAGGGGCATCTGTATTTGAATCAGAAGAAATGACTTTTGAGAAAGAAAATACAATTAAATACATATTATGATTACAGAAAGTGAGAAAATCAAAGGAACAGTTGCCTTTTTTTCCTGCTGGTATTCTCATTCTATTTCTAGTCTCTAAGAACTTCACTTTATATATCAGTTTCCCTTTGTCTTCTTCTATCAATCTTCACTATCTGGGAGTAACAGAACCACCAAAGTAAAATGGAAAATATCAGTGGTAAATTAGCTAGCTTAGCTAGTGATGGATGTTTCATAATCAGGAAAGAAATCGGACAGCAATGAAAACAGAATCTGAGGTAGTTTGTTGTATCCACGCTACTGAATATTCTAACTGGGTGCTAAAACTAGAGTTCACAAGTTCTGATTTAGCCTTCTCTTCATCTCTCCAAGCTGCACTGACTCTTGAGAGAGTTTGACCTCTAAGATCATGTACTTAGGATGCATTTACCACTGTCCAGAGTAGGGCAGAAGAGTGCTCAGAGTGAAAGAAAGGGAATTTCTCAGAATGAATTAAAGATGATTAAAGAGAAGGGAGATTGGCAAAGAAGCCAATAAGCACTTAGCACAATTTCCTATAAAGCATTTTACATATTTAAGGTACAGTGAGATTTTATTTTCTATAGTATAATGACCCATATATAAGACCACCATATAACTAATTTTAATTTTATTTCTTAAAAAATGGGGACAAATTTTAATAGATGAATGATGCCAACACTGTTTTTGAGAAAGTTATTTAAATGGGAAGAAAAATGAGTACAATCAAAGGACTCTGGATACCTAAAAATAGAAGAGCATAGTAGGAGATCCTTTAATAAGAAACTATTGTGTCTAAGTGAGAGCTCATGAAAGGAATTAACCGTTTACAGGAGTACAGATGCTCCAAATCCACAGGAGAATTGGAAAGAGTTTTATGTTTCACTGTTAGAGAATAGAGGACATGGAATAATTAAGCTGAAATACATCCTAAGAGGAACTGGTGCACATGTACATGTGCACACTCCATTTACATTGGGAGATAGAAACTAAATCAGAACAAGGTAATTGGAGTTACATTCCTAAAGCAGAAAACAGATTAAAAAGTAACAAATGTATGGCTTCCTTCTGCCAAGTCCTAGATAGAGAGGAAAAAACGCATAGCTTCTCAATACTGTCACAAAGAACCACTAGTCTTGAAAGTCAGAACCAGAGTCCTAGCAGTAGCATAAAATATTACACAGGAAACACTGGTATCAGAAGTGCACGCCACTTCATACTCCAAGTACTAAAAAATGCAGCAAACCCACAGATTTTACTTCTGTAGGTTGCCTGAAATACAACGGAAGACTGCTACTCATCCTTCCTCTTAGAGTTAAGACCCATCTCCTAGCTTCGGTCCCTCATTCTAAACAAAGCAGAAACAATAACAAGCACGTGGTTAAAGTATGAAACAATACTCACACAAGAGTATGAGATCACAAAATTGCACTTTACATGCAGAACTGACACCAGGAAGAAATCTTTTATGCAAGGACGTAGTGTGTGCCCTGTGGGAAGAAGTTGAGAGAGTGAGTAGGTAAATGCTGGAGAAGGACCTTCTGTGAATTATGAATCAACACAAGAAAACGAAACTTCTGTATCATAAAATTAGCCAGCAAAACAGAAAGAACAATTCAAGAACATGATTTCTGTTTGTTGGTGAAGGTCTTGCTGGTTGAGAATCAATATTTTCACTGAGAACAACAAGAAAACCTGACTAAAATATAAAGTGACTTATGTCTGGAAAGCACTGGAGAGATTCCAAGGCATTAAGAATTGACAGCCAAGATCAGGGAGAGAAGCAAAGGATAAAAACATGAGTCCCGAATACCAAAGTGCCACTTGGAATGTTCAGATTCTAATATATCAGCTGAGAATACAATCAAGTGGTGGTAGGTAAGAGACTGAGAAAGTAGATCCACTTTTAAGCTTTGTCACCAAGCTTACAGAACAAACTTTGACAGTCATAAAGAAAGACACAGGAGTATGTTCTATATGATTTTACTGATGTTAAGGCCACTACTTTGTATGGAAACCTAAATGAAAATGTTTAAAGTAAGCAACATTTTGATCATTGGCAAGGAGGGTGCAGAGAGCTATGGAGAAACTGGAGAATAAATTTGGTGTACTAGACATACACTCTATGGTTGAGAAGTGAATTTTAAAGATGTCTTTCAATAAGTTACATTTGTATTTGATTTGCACTTCGTGTAAACAAAAAATATGTATCCAAAATGAACTTACTAACATAAAAATTAGGCTGTATCCAGTATTAATAATATTAATTCATTCATATAGGGTAGCACTGTCATGATGTAATGAGTTCCTAAAGGTCTCGTTTCAATACTACAACTAAATTTCAACTAGGTGTAGAGGAGTCATTCCACCTGTAGCATCTTGCCCTGGAGCCTCCCCAATTCGTGTCTTTTGCAAACTTGAAGTATGTCCATTCTATCCCAATAGCACCCAAGATCCTCACATGTCAGTCATCGCTAGAGGAACCAGACTTTCTCCACAGCACTCCTCTTTCCCCTAACCCTCACCCTCATCAACACAAGCCTGGAGATTTTGCTGGTTGTTAATACGGACTTTTCTGCCTGACTCTTCCCAATTCTTCCAGATTGTGCCCAGTTCCAAAGCTGCTTCCACATTTTCAACTATTTGTTATAGCCACAGCCTCGCTTTTTAGTACCAACTTTCTGTCTGAGTCTGTTCTGTGTTGCAGTAACCATACCACAGACTAGGTAGATCATAATCAATAGAAGTTTGGGAAACTGGAAAGTCAGAGATTACAAGGATGCATCTGGGAAGGGCTTCTGCTATGTCCTGACAGAAGGACAACCAAGAAGTATGGGGGGGAGGGAGGACTCAAAGGAAGTCATCATTTCTGTCAGAGACTTTTAAGTGTTAGAAAGGGCTACAAACCAGATCAAATAATCTATTCTAAACACTGCAGTACTATCTGAAATATCTGAAAATACCTTTGATATTTTCTCATGATTCTGAATAATTTAAAACACTTTGTAGTCAATGAGCTAGCTTTGTAAACCTTAAAAAGGTTGTATATCAAACATTTAAAACACATGTAGAAAAAGATCATTTGTAAAAATTTACTTTAAAAAACATAAAGGGTAGAATACTAATTTATGAGAGCTATTCCAAACTAAGAAATAATCCATAACTAAGTTTGAGACATGATTATGAACATAGATCATCATTTTAAAATATCTCTGGTTGAAGGAAGGTCAATACTTGTAAAACTGAGGTGATTTTTATGGCTCAGTAAAACAAATGATATTAAACAACAATTTGATATCAATAAAAGTGTTTTTAGTCTAATAATAATAACTATAATATCACCTAAACAGAAGTGTACCTTGTATATTGGAAAATGAAGCATCAAACTCTTGAAGTTTGTCTCATTATTTCTTGATGCTGCCTCTAACTTCCTTTACTTAGCAATGCATTTTGTTTTGATCTCGATATTTTTAGTGGCAGCCCATACAGAGAGTTATTAATTAATCTTGTCCAAATATCAATATTCTGTGAAACAATAAATAAACTAGCTGACATTCCGGATTATTAATTTCTGTTTCTCAAGTTAGCATTGATCTTCTCATGGTTGGCTATGGAGCATATCTGTAAGCAGCACCAACAGCAGCTGGGACACTGGAGAATGCTCAATAAAGTTTTGTTATTATAAACCAGAATTGGCCACAACACAACAGAAAAATTATTGTTGATTAACATCACATTAGTATATGATAGAGGATGGTTATTAATATCGTTGAAATACACAGTGAAAATATGGCATGCAAACCAAAAAGCTACTGCTTGTTAATAGTAATCATACTCACAAGAATTATTCTACAAATGTTTATTTAGTAGCTTTCTTGTGGTGGACATAGAAGACAAAGTAAAAAGTAATTCTTGTCCTATAGAATTTAGTCTACAAAGAGAAACAGAAATCCTATAATATAGGTGTAATTTTTTTGTACAGTTCACTGTGAAACTACCAACAAAATGTCTGCTTAGTATGAGGATAAATGTATGCATGAAAAGACTTGACAGATGAATACAAGGATAGGACAATAATCTTTGCCAGGCAAAAAGGACACTATACATGAAGTTCACAGTATAGAAAGAAATATAGATAACAGTCCAAGATAGCTATTGAGGAGAAGAAGCTACCAGAACAAGTGCAGCAGATACCACAGAGAAAAGGGAAAAATCTGAAAAAGTTGTTGCCAGTGAATTTGTTAAACATACCCAATACTTGGGAAACGCATACACACATAATTACTTATCTGAAATACAAATATAATTAAGCATTCTATATTTATTTTTAAATCTGATAATCCCATTAATCCCATGAGTAGAAAGTGTATCAAAAGAAGAATCACAACAATTGCAAACAGTATTTGTGGAGCATTATACCAAGTGCTATATATGGGTCATTTAATTTTATATTTCTCCCTTTGTTAGCTCCAGTTTCTATAGCCAGATCTACAGATGAACTGACTTGACATTTGTAGACGGTCCTCACTTTAAAATGTTGATTCAGATTTAAGGCACCAAAGTAGTTTTAAGTCCATTAGCTCTTGGGATATAGGCGTGAAATTATATTTACAAGTGAGGCCTAGGATGAGAGTACAGTACAGGTACCAGAACACACCTAGTCAGTTTTATCATATCCATCTTCCTCCATAACAGCCTAATAGTCTAGCACTAGCACTGTTTCTCTTTAAGAAACTCAGTGTCCTTCTAGGTAGAACTGAGCTTCTTTCCCCAAACTGAGCTTCTTTCCTTAATAGCAGGCATATCTTTACCCTTAGAGTCCATTTACTATTTGGTGTCACCATCACAATCTTAATTGTAGTATTTAACTTTTGTTGAGTTCTTGTTACAGGCATTGTTAAAAAATTAGATAGGTAATTAAATTTTTTAAATTAGATATCTAATTAAACAGTTGAGTCATGTTTCTGATACCAACTATTTCTTAAATGCCTATAATCGCTGCTCAGTTATATGGCTCAATGAGAGAAATGAAGTTCTAAGTTGTCTCTTGATCAGGACCAAGCAGTAAGACTCAATTTTTATTTGGCTATAAGCTAAACTTGGTATCATAACAAATATTTTATAGTTATTCTCCAGATCCACACCCTTTTCTCTATCCATTGACACATTTATTTATCATTTTCACAGCTTGCTTTTAGTCTACAGACATGACCATTTCACCAAATCTCTCTGTATAGAATATATAACATATATAACATATAACATAAAATATATGTGTATAGTTATTATATAACATATAAGATACAGAAATCACAAATGCAGACAAAGGAGAAAACAAAAAAAAAACAAAGAGCAAATAACAAAAAAAAACCCTCTAGCTTCTATTTCTTGGAGTTCATTTCAAGAAATCATTCTGTCTGATCAGATGCACATAGCTATTGAGCTTTCTGATCTGGAATGTGCCTATACTTCTCCAAGTAAAAGCACTGGAATGTAAAAGACAAAAAAATTATACGTGGGCATGATAAATTATACAAGACTCTAACAGGACTCTATACAGGATTCACACAGACAGACAGGCTCCCAATATCTCTAAATAATAACTATTGTGATTTCTTGACAGGGTGGCCTTTGAGGTACCAGGTTTCTGGCATCACCTAATTTCTACATGCCTTAAAGCCAAATCAACTCTCATTGCCTCAAACCCAGCACCTCTGCTGTACTTCTAAAATAGTACAAATGGGGGGGTGGTTAAAAGTGTTCAAACTATGATTGGAATTAAGAAAAGCAAGCTAATTTATGTGTATAGTGTCAGAGATCAAGAACATATACAAATACTGGTGTGTCTCATTTGAATCTTGAGGTAACACAGCAGCTCCTGTGGTGCTTGAGTGTCTATTAGCTCTGAGTACAGGCTTCAGCTTACTAAGTCTTCACATTAGTACCTCCATTTCTTTTCCAGTTAGCTTACCAGATCAATAAAGTTTTTAAAAAATGCTGATAGAACTATTTGAAATGGTAGATCAAGTAGTCTGGAAGACTTAAGAGGGATTATGTAGGCTCTTGGAAATGATTTGGGGGTTAGATCTCTATTGGCTTTAGAAAGATTTTAAAAATTGTTTGACATTCTGCCACATTGCTTCAAGGACATAAAAACTTTGAAGTACAACAACAACAGAAATGATAATGCTAAAAATAAAATATCTGCTCTGGGACAGCAAAAGACTTAAGATCAATTTTTTCCCAGTAATAAATTTTAAAAACTGTATTCTTCATGATTTGGAGATATAAATGAAACTTTATGATAGAATATGGCATGCATTATTTGCTCAGATGGGAACACTAGCCCTAGAAAGAAAAAAACTAGAATAGAATTTTGTTATAAATTTTAAAAACGCAAATGTAATACAATAGCAAGCTCTCACATCTGTCCACTAAGACCAAAACTATTGATTGTATACTTAACTAAATTCAATCTGAAAAGCCTCAGAAATGTTTTTCTTCTAGACTCAGCCTAAAAAAACTTATTTCCCTATTTGAACTTTGTTATTTAAGATGCTTATTTAAGCAAGAGAAACCCAATCCAAATTTATTTTACATAAAGAAGAAAGTTAATGGTTCATTTTCTGAAATGGCAGTAAGTTGTGATATGATTTGTCCAAAAGGTCAAATAATGTCTCACAGTTTTGATGGTTTTCTCATTATCTTTAACCTCTGTATTTCTCCTAGTTGCTCTATTTACTCTTGGGAACCCCTTTGCTATACCATCCTAATGTTTTCCAATGTGACAATGTAACAGAATGAATGGCCCTTTCCATCCTGTGAATGAAGACTACATAGCTGGCACATTCCTTGTGTGGCAACATGACTCCAAATCATACTGGAGAAGGGGGACAGACAGACAGACATGGATGCAGACAAAGAGAATATGATTTGTAATATGTCAATCTCATATACAAATTTCTGGTTTATATATACAGTATATATCTATATACATATATATGTATACATGGTATGTATCTGTTCATGTAGCAGATTTGCATTGAATAAAAACACGTGCAGTCAATGGTCAGGTTTTATGACTGCAGAGTTAAACAAAACACAGAGTTCTGTGCCTTACAGAGTTGACATTCCCATAGAGAAGCCTAGTAAATAGATAAGACATTTGAATAGGTTGTACAGGCATTAAACAAGACACAGAGCTAAAAGGAGATGAGAAATTAAAATACTTTTTCTGAATGATTATATTTAACTCAGGCTGACAACTATTAATATGTTATCCTAATAGTAATGAAGTTTCTTTTAAAATTATGAAGATAACATCATTAATTTAAAATTCCATCCATATATATTAACAAGTAATAGATCAGAATGCCTCCATGAGCAACACCATCTTGACGTTAGCACTCACACGGAATGCAAATTAAAATTCATATTGTCTGGCTTAAAATAGTATCAATCCCTTTCTAAACCCAAGAATGCCAAGGAGCATTTAATTTCTCGAATAGTTTTACAAAATGGTAAGGGTATGATGTATCTAAGGATGATGGTAGGAACTATTAAATAATCACTGTTTCTCCTTTTGAAATGAACTAAAGCAAAAATCACAAGTATTTTACTGGTAAATGAGGCGAAGAAAATAACCTATTGCAAACAATAAAAAAGCCTCATTATTTTTTTTCTCACATTCCTTTGCTATCATCTCATATCACATCAATGTGTGGTACTAGTTTAAGGCATGACCTATTAGTCATCTTGTTTTTCCATCGAAGCATTTACTGATATCTATAAATTCTTATAGCTTTTTATTTTTGGCAGATACAAATAAAAAGAATTTCAAAATCTATACTACTACTTGATTTGTAAAATGTACAATATAATTCATTATAAAACAGTACTGTACACAACTCACAGTTAATTTAAAATATGATCAGGCACAGGCTCATACCAATGATCCTAGCTATTCAAGAGGCTCACGTATGAGGATCACACATGAGGATCTCAGCTCAAAGGTAGCACAGGTAGGCAAGTCCATGAAACTCCAATTAACCATCAAAAAATCAGGGGTAGAGCTGTGGCTCAAGCGATCAAGCACTAATTGAATGAAAAAGTGAATGGACAACAGGCCCAGATACTGGCATACGCAAACAGTTAATTAAAATATAATGAACCAAAACTCACTTCTGGTACTATGATTTAAATTCAGGGCCATGAACTCACCAAGCAGGTGCTCTACTAATTCATCCACACCATCAATATATCTTGCTTTAGTTACTTTTCAAGTTAGGTCTCCTACCTCCATCCTCCTATTTAATTTCTCAAATTTACACTTACTATGACTCTGAGATGACAGGTGTGTAAATGCCATTCCCAGCTTTCATTGGTTGAGGTGGGGTCTCATGAGCTTTTTGTCCTGGGTGTAGCCTAGAACCACCATCCTCCTCATCTCTGCCTCTCCAGTAGCTAGGATTACAGGTATAAGTCACCATACCCAGGGACCCAAAATATTTTAAATGTATTTGCTAAATAAATGCATAGCAACTTTTCCTCCCAGTAGCTCGATGACAAAGGAGAACACATATACAATGAAATAATTCTTGTGAAAAGTATCCTTTCTATAAACTGCTTTGTCCCATTCTAACAAAGATGCTTCTAGTGATAGTTTCTTTTACAAATCTACATCAAACCATGTAATTATAATTCAAACTATATTTGCTTCCCTGGCTCTTCCAGATATGAAGGCTGAAAAGTTTCACATAGTCATACTGTTTGAGAGAGCCAGTAAGTAAAACCATATCACTAAAAACTTTTGTGCAAAAGTTTCAAGCCAAATATTAATTTATTTAAAATATTTGAGAGAGTTTGCATGGGAAATCTAGACAAATGAAAAAAAACAACAACCTTCTCTACTTGATTCCTCCCCCTCTTCCAGTTTCTCAAAGCTCCCTATATTCTATGGCAGAAGAAATGGAAAGGTACAGCATTAACTTATGCACATATCAACTGTTACTATCTTAACTAGGAAGCATTGTTTCATCTCTTTTATCAGACACAAAATGGATTGAAAGTTAATTGGAAAAGTATTTCATAAGAAAGGTGGTAGAGAAAGGTCTAATGTGTTTTTTGAGATATAAAGTTTCATATTTTTATGCTGGAAAAGATACCCATCAGAGAAAAATTGCTAGTTAAGAAGAACACTTAAAAAAAAGTGAACTTAAAAAAAATCTATGGGGCTGAGAAGGTGGCGCAGTGGTAGATCGCTTGCTTTGCATGCATGAGCTCCTGGGTTCAATTCCTCAGCATCACATAAGCAAAAAGAAAAAAGCCGGAAGTGGCGCTGTGGCTCAAGTGGTAGAGCGCTAGCCTTGAGCTGAAGAGCTGAGGGACAGCGCCCAGGCCCAGAGTTCAGGCCCCATGATCGGACCCCCCTAAAAAAAATCTATGTGAAACCTGGTGGTTACAGTACAGCAAAGTAATAATAATAATAATAAATATTTTACAGAACCACTATACTTAGCAGGTCACTAAATATTTGTGATAGACTTCAAAGCCCACTTTTTTCACGATCTTAATCACATTGTCTAAGTATTCTCTGTAATACTTTGTTTTTAGATGAGGGATTGCTCTCCCAAAGGTCCTCCTTATCTACTGATATCACCTCAAAACCCCTCTTTGTTTCGGTCACTGTCTGTGGCTGCCTGCCTGGATAGTAAATATTTTTCCTGACCCCTGGAACTCGATGTGCATTCATTATCCTGTGCATACAGTGGTTGTTCTTATTCATCAGTATTGGAAGTTTCTGATGACTCAGACCTATCTGAGTCATCTCTGTAGCTCCTACAACACAACTGCCTGCACTAAGATGATGTATTGAATCCATCTGACTATGTACCCTGAAATCTAAAGAAAGGGCATGGCATTTTGACTTAATAAATCCTGAATTCCAACTACAATGTTCAGTAAGAATACTGAACCAGTAGCCTTACACTCAGTGTTGTGATAAACTAAAATACTGGAATATTTAACACAATTGTCAAAAATCTCATTCAGTAGAGTAAAAGATAAATCATCAAGACAAATTGAAAAACATATTTGAAGAGCATGAAAATGTCAGTGAGCACTACATAAAAGTCTGTGGAACTCTCACTAAGCCATGTTCATATTCTATTTTCTGAAGAAATAATGATCATTGTAGCTATTATGTATTTAGTACTTGTCAAATGGCAAATACCACTAAACACAGTAAATTCATTATTTACTGGTTATGCAGGGGTCTTAGATGACTATATAGCATTAATTGATAATAAGCTTACAGATTATTGAAGGAATGGCTACTTTACAGAAGAGAAAACCAAGTGTGGTTGAGTGTGGCAGGAGCTTCACACTCACTAGGCATGTTTCATATTTCCCTCTGTGCTTGCAAGATGGTGGTTTTCAAGGTTTTCTCTGGAAAGTAGACTGTGTGGGGATGACAGGTGCTTCTGCAAATACACAGGATGGGTGGGAGTATGCTAGCTTCTCTCTTCCCCTGGAAGCTACCTGTTGAGATAATGGCACAGTACTGATCCACACTGGCTTGAGAAGTTAAATATGGAGTCCAGATTCCTGGAGCAGACACTGACTTGTGTTAGATTAAATGAACATGACGGCAGTGTTAAGGCACTGAGCTGTAAGTCTTCACTTGTTACCACTGCATAATTGTCCAGACCCTAAAACTTTTAAGACTGAAAAATGTTTTGTAATTCTCAAAATGACAGGTAAAAGACTCCATTTTATGCTAGAGTTATAGTCATCTTAGACAGTGTGCTTCAGGCAGAAAGTAGCTCTGAGTGGTTCTTCTGGGACCTAATGGCTCTATCAAATGTGCACTGTCAGTACCCACAAAACATCCTCAGATTTCACTGTTGGGATCGGTGAGTCGTCCCTAAAGTGAGGTCCATCTTTGAATACTGGATAGGAGGAAAGTAAATGCTCTTGAAGTTGAACACCATCCCAATCAGATCTTCTTTCTACTAATTCTTCAAGCAGTGTCAAAACTGTAAACAAGATAGATGATAGATAGACAGATAGATAGATAGATAGATAGATAGATAGATCTCAAATATAGAGATATATATTCTCTCTATACATATAAACATGTATACAAATGTGTAGATATATGATATATGAGATCCTGCTGTATGTGTTTGTCTTTTAGGTTTAACTCCCACATATGTGATAAAACTTAGAACCTTTGTTCTGAATCTAACTTACTTTTAGTTAACAGGATGCTCTCCAGTTCCATTGATTTCACTTCAAAGGTCATGATTTCTTTCAACTTTATAGCTAAATATTTCTCCATGTATATATATATATATGTATACATATATATATACCATATTTTTATAAAATGAGCAATAAGTTAGAAAACGACAATGGATTTAGAAATGTTACAACGTTGTATGTTCCTGTACAAATACATACACAAAACATCTCTTTCTACTTTTATATCTACATGTATACTTCATGTTTCAGATGAGGACACTGAATTCTGTAGTTCCTCAGGTTTTATGTATCTTTGTTTCTTCAGTAAGTCAGTATTCAGAATACTAAAAGTATGGAAATATTTGTTTAGTTAAAGAAACAAGACTACAGGAATGAAAACATCAACGGACCAATCTGTGTGTGTGTGTGTGTGTGTGTGTGTGTGTGTGTGTGTGTGTGTGTGTGTGTGTGTGTGTTCCTAAATCATATTTGTAGAAATTACTCAAACATATAAAAAAGCAGATGGCCTCTATAATGCAAATATCTGGCTGATTTTAGAACTATTTTACTTTCTCAGCAGAAACATTTTTTGAATTCCGAGTTAAAGCTATAAAGTATAGATGGGTTAAATTCAACAGATAATTGATTAGTCCTTTTATACAACTATCTCCTGTTCCAATCCACCAAAAATTATACACTATACAATGACCATTTAATTTATGAATAGCTCATTAAACTCATTGTTACTTTTAACCAATTTTTAAAAGAATTTGATGAGATTGCTGCTATTGGCTTCTGTCCACATCTATCTTACATATCAACCCAAAGGCATTTTGACAGATGGAAATGAACATGACATAACTAACAGAGGGTAAAAATGGCCTTACAGTTTAGTGAATGAGTAAAATATTACCATTTAAAATGATTTTGAAGCAATATATTCATTTTAATTTCTTCATGTTTATTTTATGTACAGATGAAAGAAGGCCAAATAATCACTAACAATTTATGCACTATAAAAATGAAATTTGTGCTTTGACAAATTGAGTAAATAATGGTTCATCTTTAGAAAAATGAACTTTTAAAATGTATTGTTTACAGTTTTCATCTCTAGTAAAATATACTTTTTTAAAACTTTTAAACTTTTACAATTTTTAAGTAATACATTATCTCATGCTATACTGTAGGGCAAACAAACTTGTCCAGAAAAAGAATTCAAAAGCAAACTCAACTAAAAACAAAAATTCACACTGCTCAATAAGGTGGAATTTTGAAACTCTGTTTCATGTTTATCTGGGATGTGAGTTGTATATTCCTATATATAAATATACCCTTTGAAAATGCACTAAAATACCCATATAATGCTTCAAAAGTACTTGACAAAGTCATTATGAACATATGACATACTTCAAAATGTTCATCTGCACTCTATGTTATGAAGAAATAGAACCTTAGTAGCAATTTAATATTTTTACTGTATCAAGGAAACTCAAATGTCTATTAAATAGCATCAAAATTGTTTCCTAATCCAGGACATCCTCTGTTACATTTAAAATAAATTTTACTGTATCCTTATCAGTAGGGATAATAAAATAAGAAAGCTTATTAGACTGAATAAACTGTGGCAAATTGCTTGAGGTATGTACAGAGTGATTTCTTTTCCTTGCCTGGAGTTTGATGACCTTCATATGCCTTGGCCTGGATAAGAATCCTTGCTCTTGTAGGACAGAGCTACTTGCTAATTGTGTTCCAAAGAGAATTTGGAAAGATTAGTGAAATTTCTTGAGATACCAGTAGCAATATTTCAGCGGTAAAGTGACCAGTTAATGTCCACAGATTTCAATTCACTCTATCACAAAAATTAACACAATTAAAATGGTGGATTTTGAGGTACTTGCATCTTCTCTCCAACACACACACACACACACACACACACACACACACACAAAACTATTTCCCTACTGATGAAGCTGTTAGCTAATCAACTAAGGTATACTAAAAAGTCAAGTGTAATCAGGTATTAAGAAAGACATGATTAGGGAAAGTATTTAAGAATCAGAAGCAGAAGTCATATTAAATGTAAATGCTTCTGTCTCTAAACTTAGAAAGTTTTTCTTTGTGACATTTAATTTCTGTTTCCATCTATATTACCCATCTGCCTTTCTAATTAACATTTATATTCATCCCAGTGTTCGTCTTTCCTCTTAGTTTATATCAATATGAAGATGGTTCCTCTCTAGTAAAACAGGTCCTCAAGCAATTCTAATTAATCACAATGAGGTCTGAAAGGATGAATTATGTAGACTTAAGTCTATATGATTTTTGTCCAGTGTCCCTATTTGTAATCAGAAATGTCACTTCCTTATAAAGGAATATATAATAGGAAGTCATAGATGAATATTCTCTTCCAATAGTGGCAATAAACAATAATGACTGGCACAGATATGTTGAAAAACTATTTTTATATTTTCCTGTAAAAAGTAACTTTGGATTGAGCTGTCAAGTTTTAAGATTTCTCTTATGCAAATATGATCTCAGAGTAGCTACTAGACAGACATGGCTAATACAGAAATTCTTCTTTACCAAGTCTCTACTATCATAAGCCACACAGAAATATAATATAGTGGTAACAGAGCTACCCTATGACCCAGCAATTCCACTGCTGGGTTTTATCCATTAAAGCACAAACAAGGCTACACTAAAGCTACCAGCACAACTATGTTCATTACAGCTTTATTTACCATAGTTAACATATGGAATCAGCCCAGATGCCTCTCAATGGATTAATCAAGAAAATGTGGTTTACATACACAATGAAATTCTACTCATCCATCAGAAAGAATGATATTGTACCATTCATAAGGAAATGGAAAGACTTGGAGAAACTTATATTAGGCGAAGGAAGCCAGACCCAGAGAAACACAGGTGGCATGTATTTCCTCCTTTGTAGTAGCTAGAATGTGCTTATAAACTCAAGTAAACACACTGGGTGATAAGCAAGGGCTTACAAATGAATGAACTGAAGACTCTGTGGAGAGTGCAAATAGTGTAATTCTAAAAAAAAAAAAAAAAAAAGACTAAGTCAAGCCCAACAAAATAAGCAGCAGGAAATGGGTACTTGCAAAAGGGGAAGGTGGGGGCAAGAGGAGAGGGGTAGAAGAATGAAGAATGAAGAGGGGAAGAAGGTAAAATGCACATAAGAATTCATTGTATATAGCACAGAATTGAGAACTATAAAGGAAGGGGTGAGTCTATGGGGGTGAAGATGTTAAAATGATGACACAGATCAAGGTGAATTGTTAAAAGGCAAAGAAGTTAAATACATAAGCTAAAATTGAGGTAAATAAGGGAAAGGGTGGGTTGGGAGGGGTCGGTGAGACTGTTGAAAGGGGTGACATTGGTCAAGATGCACTGTATTCATAAGCTGCTTTGGTGAATGCAACTCCTTTGTACAATTACTTAAAGATAATAAAAATATGCAAAACATAGTAATAATTGCTACCACTAAATAACTGCACTTTGAGGTTAGTGACCATAGGAGATGGCTAGAAGCAAACAAATGTCTCAGGTCTTAGAGACCTGAGACACCAGTATGAGAAAAGCAGCAATGCACCCATCTCAACAAATGCCTCCCGAGCTTCAGGACTGGGTAAGACAGGTTCCCAGTACTGGGGAAAGAGTAAATGAAAGTGTTCCCCAAAACTTGGTCAGGGTAATATTGTCATTCCTACCTATCGGGAAGATTGACAGCTCTTGCAAATTGCCACCAACCTAGGAAGCACACTGGCTTCTCTACAGTTGCTTAAGTCTGCACAGTTGTTTTTAAAAAGTTCACTGAGGCTTGTCTGTTAAACGTGGAGGATGCAGTCATTAGCATGTGGCTCTTGTTGGAACTCAACAGGAATGAAGAACTAAGTTCTTTCTCTTACTCATCTTATACATGTGTTAGAAGCATTGCCCATAGAAGTTACTTGGTTCTGTTAAACAGTGAAATTTGCATTAGGTCCTATGAAAGAACTTAAGCGCCTTTGTCAAGTAAATGAAGCAGGCAGTGTTGAGCAAAGAATACAGTAAACATAGTAGGTTTCATAAACATGGTAAGCTGATGTTATTCTCATCTAATAAATTATCCAAATATTTCTTCTAATATATGTTCTTAGCAAATCTACATCTCTTAGAATATGAACAAAATATTCTTTCAGAGAGACATCAGTTCTGGGAATGTTAGTATTTAGAAGTGTTTAAATATTAGTTATGTTTAGATCAGAATTTATTTTCCCTCTTGAGTAAAGTTTCACAAGAAAATCTGCTTGTCAAAAATCACTGACTTAAACACTTTGACACAAGTAGATTTGGAAAATAGTTGCTAATGTATAAAGCAAGCCCTACAATAATAATCACCCATATCTTTAATCTATAGTTCTTTTATACCCATGAATACATAGTAAAATGTCTAAATATTGGGACAATTACTGATTATTTAATAAAACCCCAATAGTATCTAGAATGATGCTATCAATTTACTAATTTGCATAAAGATATTAATCTTTGGACAATCTGAAGCTGCTTATGATGATTCCTAAAAAAGTAGATAATAAGAAAGCTATCTAGAAAATCTGAGGAGAGGGAAAAGAATGTTCATTTTTCTACACTTAAAGCCTTAAAGTACATTCTTTTGTATAAAGTGATCTCAAAAAGGTTCTGAAACTCTGCAGCTTTTGCGAGATGAGAATAAAGTTTATAAAAAGAGATATGGAAAGCATATTATTCCATAGTTAGAGTTCTGCCACTTATTGGGTTGAGACTATGCCTAGCTATTAGGCTGTTAGGCATACAAACTTGAGAAAATTCAGATAATTGCAGGTTTGAATTCTTTTCTCAAAAAAAAAAAAGCTTTAAATGTGGTTGAACCAGCACTGAACTGATTTGCCTCACAACTTTCTGGGAAAAATAATTTCAAACAAAAGAGGAAAGATTAAGCACAGAAGTTAGTTAAGTCAGCAGAGAGGTCCAAAATCAATTATGTAAAGCTTGACCTTAAATTACCTACAAAACATAGTACTCATAATTTTTTGGAATCAACCTAGACCAGAAAATGGTTTGCATACCAAATGTTGAAAAATACTGCAGTCGACAAATGAAAGAACAAGATAAAAGTCCACATGAGGTATATTGCATTCGGTCAGTCTGCCTTAAATACAATTAGGAAAACTCCTAGAGACCCCAAAATGCTCATCCTTTGGAGTTAGTTTAACTAATTTTAATGTCATTATATATCAATACATGGAAGAGATTTATTAGCATTGGGGATGTGTTGGGTTTGAAGCAAACACATAACAGAAATATTCTTGTTTATAGGTTTTCCATGTCTCACAAAGCTTTCTTGCCCTAAACTCTCCTCTGTGGTCACCTCAGTGTAGCTGACCATCATGCAAGACTTAGCACCATAGAAAAATCAACTTTTTAGATACAGTTTGAATTTCCAATGGGATGCATGAGAGAGTACAGTCTATTATGTGTCTGTCTGTCTAATTAGCCTTCTATCTATTTATCTGTTAGCCATCTATGAATTTGTCTATCATCAATCAATGCCCCATCATCTATCTACCCACCTCTATTTCTCTATCATCTATCTATGAATGTATCTATCATTCATCTATACTCTATATGTCTATCTCTTTCCATTAGTGCAACCATCATGTACTATTTAGTATTTTATTCTACTATTAAAATGCAAGAAAAGTTTGATGGAACAACTCCAGGTTACTAAAAATTAAGGCAGTGTTTTTGTCAAAGAGTTCAGTATTACTAGTACTAATGTCATGTTTGAGTAAACATTAGAACTGGAATTAGGTTGTAGGGAGGGAGATACTATAAGCCAAAGACAAACTTTATGAAAGATTCTCCTCACAACATCTATAAATGTAAATAACATTTAATGAAAATTTTTAAAGTCAAAATTAATGCAAAGAAATTCAGGATGAACAAAATATTGTTTTGAAAAAGGCTCCGAATTGCTGGTCACCAAGGGCCCATTCCTCTACTTCTAGGAGGCTGAATCACAGTTCGAAGCCAGCTGGGGCAGGAAAGTCTGTGAGACTCTCATCACTAATCAATCTCAAAAAAGCTGGAAGTGAAGCTATGGGATAAGTGGTAGAGTGCTAGCCTTGAGCAGAAAGGAGCTCAGGGACAGTGCCCAGGCATAGAGTTCAAGCTCCAGGACTGGCGAGGGGGGGGGGGGGGGGGAAGAGAAAAATACAGGATCATTACACTGATATTCTCTTTTGCTTTAGGCTTCCACAAGACTCAGCATGGTGCCAGTATTTAGCTCCTTTAATAAGAATTTCTCTGGGTTACACTGTCAATCTTGCATTAGATGACACTGAATTTGTAGTAAGTCAATTTTTACACAACTGACATGAACAAGCACATTGGAAACCAAACAACTTAAGTCAGTCACTTGAGCTACTATTTTGTCAACAACCATTGAATAGCCACTGGCTAGATTAAATTGATAATTTCTCTTTTTCTTTAAACTTGTTTATGAATACAGATGCCCTATGTTAACAGATCAATGAAAACTATAAATACTCTTTATTAATATTGGGATGTCCAGAAAGAAGAGAGTTTATTGGGAGAGCCAAACCACGGGGTGACACTCCGGGGCAGGGTGTAGCAACCTGACTTAGTTGCTGGGTACAGCTCTATCAGGTTCTATCAGGTATGTCAAAAGGAAGTTCAGCTACTTTAAAGAGGAGTTCACCTTAGAGCCTGAGGTCCTTTCGCTGACTCACAGTCTGGTGATTGACAGTTACTTGGTGATTACAGACTTCAGGCAGGTGATTTCTGGCAAGGCCACATTCTGTCTTTCATGAAGAGGAAAGGAGGGAAGGGGGCTTTCCCTGGCAGACCAGGGCAGACCTAACAAAATGAAAACCTCAAAGCCCAGGGAAGTAAAATCAAGGTCAAAAATCAAGGACTATATACTTCCAAGCTGTATTTCCTTTCACACGGTAAATATTATTTTTTTCAAATAAAAAAACATGTTATTAATGTTAGCCTTTCTCTTTCTAAACTTATTAGAAATTTTTTCAGAATTTTCCTAGGGATTACGAGAAAAATCTGGTAGGTTTTGTCCAAAGTAAGATCTATGAAACATTATTCTACTGCCCTCTATTGTCTGATAGTGAATAATAATGTCCTTGAACAAGATGAAATACACAATAAAATAGCATTTACAAAGGGTGCACACCTAGCTGTTTCCTGAATATTTATCAATAACCTAGAATATCCTCCTCTAGAAAGAAAACCGTGCAGATTTTTCTTTTGGGAACTCAAAACCCCATTAGGACTGTTTTATATTGGCATTCATACTTCGGCACACAATACAAATATCAAGATTCATTGAACTTAACTTTCACATTTTTAATTTAAAAATGCATGTATTTAAAGATAACAAGTCCAATATACAAATATACAAAATAATAAAAATCCTCCAAATCCTATATCCAGAGATAAACACGGTTGTCATCTGATGCAATACTTACAGAGTTCACTATACACACTGAGTTAAAATAGTCACTAATATTCTGAATTAAGGTGTCTTTTTATTCAATCAAATTGGCATTTACTTGGTTGGCTGTTGCTAGTCCCGTAAGTGATCAGTTAGTTAGGTGAGTGTACCATGAGTACTCATGCTAGGAGCACTGAAGGCTATTAAAAAACACTCCCCCAAACCTGGACAAGCATCAGATGACTAATGTGCAAAAAGCAACCAATGAAAGCAAATGAAAGGCAGCATGCCCTGTGGCAGTAAGTCACAACAAAGGAAGGAAGGAAGAAGAAGAACACTGTGTAGACCATCTGCACTGGGAGTGGCTTATGGAAGGCTTCTCAATTTTGAAGAAAACATGGGCAAAGAAGAGGATACAAGATAATATAACACTGCTGGGCACTGGGGCCTGTAATCTTAGCCACTCAGGAGGCTCAGATCCAAGGACTGACATTCTAAGCCAGCCCAGGCAAGAAAGAAACTCTCTATCTTCAATTAAGCACCAAAAAACTGAAAAGTGGACTTGTGGCTCAAGTAGATGATCACTATCCTTGAGCACAAAAAGCTCAGGAACAGCGCCTATGCTGATGAGTTCAAGCCTCAGGACTGGAGTGCGTGTGTACACGCATGCACATGTGAGTGCACATACACACACACACACACACACACACACACACACCACATACCTATTATGCAGGTGCCATGTGGAGACTAAAGTTAATGGTGAATTGGTTGTACTGGGAAGGAAACTGTAATTCTGGCTGGGAATGTAAAAACCAGTGACAAGAATATTTTGCCTGATGTAGGGAATGAATGTCCACAATGCAGCCACTATTTCACAGTATTTATGGCATCCTTGGGTCAACATGCAATATACAAGAAGCAATATGCAATGTCAAAGAAAAGAAATAAAGAAAAAAAGAAGGAAAGGAAGCAAAAAGGAGGAAAAGAAGGAGGAAACAGAGAAGAAAGATCGAGTCCAAAAGACAGAAATAAATTGGAAGGCACACGAAGAATACTGAGAAATACAATATTCATATATTCAGATGTGTGCTGGCATATTGGATAAAGAGCAAAGCTAATAAAAATGCCACACATGCAAAAAAGGAAGTTATGAATTCATTCTAAAGTACATACAGGCAGACACTGAATTTTTAAGCAGGTGAATTATAGAATGAAAATATTATTTGGCCTTCAGTAGTATGTGCAGGTGTACAATAAACAAATGTTGACATTATCTGACCATGTAGAAGGATATTTGTAGTAACACATTATTGCCAATTATAATCTTTCTGCAATTGTAATGTGCAAAGTAGTATTTCTAACATTCCCTAGCCTGCTTAATCTGTCATCTATTCATCTATATTCACAGAGCAAACATTCCTTGTATACCTCATATGTGAGAGGCATTGTTCCAGATCTAACAATAAAATGAAGATTATTTCCTTATATATTTGTTGCAACTTATTTCAAAAAAGGAGTTCAGACAAAGAAATGCGATTAATATATGATTGCTTCTCTGAAGAAGGTTCTAATCCCAGTAGACGAAGACACACATACATAATAAAAGAAAGAAAACTAAAAAAAGAGGCATAAAATCATTCCATGTAAGCTTGGGGTAGGGTGAGATGAATTGCAAACTGCTGGATTGAGTAAGCCTTCATGAAAGATGCAGTAGAACAATGGAGATGTGAAAGATGCATGGAATTATAGCAAGAGAAAGAAGAAAAAGGAGGTATTGCATCTACAGGGCACTGTCTACTTAACATGGTAGTGTTACCCAAGCATATAGTCAGTAGTTTTAAGGCCAGATAAACAACAGAAATGGCTATAGCAAACATTTCAGATTCTACTTATGCTTTTGAGGGGTGTGGTGTTCTTTGGATTGGGGATGTTAAAGATTTATTACATAGAGAATTCTCAAATGAAGAATAAAAATATTGGAAATATTACCTGTCCTTGCTTGTATGTATGGACAATGGAACGATGTATAGACATGCCATCATTTGTCTAATCACCCAACCAAGGATATCTGGAGTTCTGCTCAGTTGGCAGCTATCAACACAGATTTCATTTTCCATGGTCAAACACACAGGGAAGGAGTTGATGGCTTCCAGGATGTTTAAACATGAAAGAAATTGCCAATTTGTTCATTGGCCAGTTTTATGAACATTCTTCTCCAACCTCTCAAGTACCTGGAATTAGCTATTTTAGCCATTCCAACCAATGAGGAATGATATACTGTAGAAAGGGATACACCATTCATTTTCCTAATGGCTAATGATACTGAATCTTTTCATTTGTATATTTGTCACAAGTTATTCCTTACTAACATTTTTTTTTTATTTTTTATTGTGAAAATACTGTACAGAGGGGTTACAATTACATGGGCAAGATAATTAGTACATTTCTTATCAAGCATTGTAGCCTCCTCCTTTGTTTCCCCTTCCCATCCCTTCCCAGCCTCCCCTCCAACTAATCCCCCCCCACCAAAGTTGTAAAGTTCATTTTCGACATAACGACTTGTGACATTATGTGAGCTGTTACAGCAAATGTATTTTTATGTAATAAGGCACTGGCTTTATTCTATTTCCTTATCTTTTTTCTTTGACTTGTTTTTGGCCTTGCCTTAAATTTGTTATTGTTTTTCAACATGTAGTCTTTAATAAGCTACCTTAAGAACTTGTGGAATAAGTCTGGGGAAAAAGGGAACAAAATTGCACTGAAATTTTCAATATGCAAAGACACAGGATCCTTTCTCCGTTTAACATCATTAAAGAAAAACATTAAGTATGTTCAAGGCCATTACTAATACTCAATCAATTTGTAATTCTAGGCATATGAACTGAGCTTGAGTGTGGATGTCTCAGGAACAGAAGTAGCTTGTTTATTTGTTCATGGTGTTTCCTTAGAGATAGGATTGCTTTGATGATGATTAAAGATAGATTACAATCCAGAATATTCAAATCAATGAAATACACATTCGCATGAAAGCATACTCACTTGCTATAAATTAAAAAGGAGTATTTGGTTTACCTCTTCAGGATGGATCTGTCTACTGTTTGTGCCAAGGAGACCTAAAGGCCTTAGGATAGGAGGTGCTTTGTAAATAACCCCTGCTATCCCCCAGGCTCTGCAGAGAGGTTCTGGAACATCACCCAGAGCTTAATTAAAGAGTCTCCTCGTTGTTGGAACTGTCTTTAGCAGTTTTCCTGGGTGGTTTGATGAGCTGTCCAACAAATGAGTTGCTGAAAACCAAAGTGGTACTTAGCTGTAATTAACACAAATAAACTTGTAATAATCTGCTGACCTTCTGACTTCTATATTGCGTTCTCTCTCTTATCACTGGCTGCTTCAAAGTAATGTACATTTTACCGAAAGAAAGATTATAAATAGCAAATGCCCCAAATGTCTCTATTTCCTCAAGCCAACACTGAGTATCATAGAACTATGCCTCACTCCATCGAAGTTTTATGTTCTATAGAGCTAACAGATTATGTATTGTAACAACAAATAGGAGAAGCAGAGACAATACAACTGACTGGGTATTATAAAATATTTATTTAAATTTTGATGATCTTCCAAATCTTTCAGGCTAATTTCAGCAACAATTTCTAATATACTTTGTTATTTTTATGTGGAAGGAGACTTTTTTTTTAAAGAAAAAGGGTATAATGAACATTTAAAACATAAGGGAAGTTGGGTGATGAGTACGCAGAATAAATTCCGGGGCTCCAAAACACAGGAAGGACTATAGTTCACAATAACTCATTATATATTTTTATAAAGGTGCTCGACCTGAATAGAGGAGCACCAAAGTCTCTGAACATAAAGAAATAACAAGGTAAGGGAAAAGTTAATAATCCAGACATTTTTAGCACAATGTATTTACGTGTTGAAATATCACACTGTATCCCAATTAACATACACAACACATTTATGTCATTTATATTGTTGCATGCCTATTGTGGGAAAATGATATATTTCTTTGCATTTTTTAAATTGTAATTTTTGCACAAGTCTTGACTCACACATTAATTCCATATCTATTAAAATTCACATCTACAGATTCTTCTTGATGTGATCTTTTGCAGTACTGGACACTGGAGAACATGGGACCTTGGTATGCACGGTTGGTGCACGACCAAATGAATCACCTCAAAACCCATCTTCCATTGTCTAATCAGAGTTCCTTTATTCCTCTACCTGTGCTTCCTTTTTTGCTGAAATGACAGGCACAGCACAATGCCCAGTCATTGTGCTTCTCTGTTCAGGTAGCAGATGCTCGGACAATGAGTAAGATGGAATCTCTCCTATGTTTATGCTCACCCTGGCCTCAAATGCATATCTCCAGATCTCTGAGTCCCAAGTAAGATCATAGGCTTGAGCTACATACCTGGCTCATACTAACTAAATTAATGTGTGGTTTCCCTCTAATATATGCTTATTCATCAATATTTAAATGAAAATATCATTTTATATCAATATATTGCCTATGGCCAAAATTTCAATTTTCTTTACCCCTGTTACCATTTGCTGGAGATAATTAGAGGGAGAATGAGATGCCATGTAGTCCTTCTTAAAATTCACAACGCACTCTACAATAATGACTCTATGCTTCTCGGTGCACTGAGAAGCCCATGCAGCTATTATTCAGTCTCCTCCATTTTCCACAGGTGCTTTATCATTGCCAAGAGGAAAGGGAGGAGAACACAATCTGAGCATGAAATGGAGGGTTTCAATGCTGAAACACTGTGAAAGAGAAGGGAAGGGGAAGCTCTGTTGGTGTATGAGCTATGGTGAAGGAAATCAGTCTGACTTCAAGGGCAACCCTGGAAGTCTGCAAAACGTCAGGCAGCAGTGAGCCAGCACCATTTCTTGGGACTTCCAAGGAGCCCTGCAGGACTACAAACCACAAGGTCTGACGCAGCGTAGCATCTTCCCTCTCTTTTCTCAAGGACAAATATTTACTGTATAATAACAAGGGAACAGTATCTACATATTTACAGATACTGGTAAGGAAAACATAGAAAACTGGATCCCAGGTGTGGCGCAAACAGGAAAAGTAGGGAGTTTGTACATTTCTTCAGAAGTCACATATGCCTTGCAGAATACCTTTTTTGAGTTTGATGATCACTCAGCTACACCCTTTGTTATAGACTAGTTGTTTTTCAGGTGAATTTCCTGGAGCGGCGGCAGCAGCAGCTCCTAGACACTTGGAATTGCAAATTCTCAGACTAACCTCAGTCCTTGTGATCAGCAGGCTTCAGGAGCCTTTGTTGTGGACAGTCTGACATTCTGCATTTTCACAAGACCATCAAGGAATTCTGCCACAGGCTGGTGTTTGAGAAACACCACTCTAGAGAAATCTAGGAGACAAGCAGGAGTAGCATATCATATCACTTTTCTTTATCTGTTTTTCAGTTAACTGGGTTTTAGGCAGTACAGATATTGTGAATAATGCAGCATGGCTCCTGACCTTGTATGGTTTATAACCTAAAGACAATAGAAAAATAAAGCTAGATATAAAGTTATAGAAGAAAACAATATGGGTAGATTTAGGATTAACAGGGAGAAAAGTATTTTAAATGATAAGGTCACCAAAGTTCATTCTAAGGATCCTGTCTTTCAAATATATCTGCAGGACCAAGCTGTCCTCCTTACAGAAGAGCTTCTTATTTTAGAATTTTTGAGTCAGTATCTGCATTTGAACAAGGCTGCTGAGTATCTGGAGATGTGTACACACAATACACAGCAATAAAGAAAGCCCACTAAGTGGTAGGCTAACTTCTTCCGACTTAAAGGTCCTGTAACAAGGAAAATCTCAGTATTAATTTGATTCCTGTGCAGTCTGCATTCGTCCTATGGGAAGAAGATGAGGAGATTTGCTCTGCTACTTGCTACTTCTAGCTAGCAAACACAGAATCAGGGCCCAGCACCAACCATTACTCCCCAGTGAATCTTTTGATAGTATAAGATAAATTTCAAATGAAGTTTATTTTTCTGATCTTTACTTTTCTTTATACCAAGTCAGAGTGCTCATGTTCTAATTAGATGCTTGATTCAGGTTATCTATGACCATAATAATTGGATTGATTTGTAGAAAGGAAAAAAAAGATGATTCAATTAAATAATTTAAATCATTAATTCAAGAACTTAACTACAAATTTTAATACTATGTAATTCTATTTTCATTAATCTTATTTCATAATACAGACAACCTAACTGCTCCAAGGTCACCTACTATTGTATTTAATTGTGATATAGAGAAAACCAGTATGAGGAATGAAAATAAGAAGGAGAATGAACAGCTGGAAGGCAGTGAGATCCAGGCCTAACCAAACCTGGAGCTGGGCACTCTATATAACACATACTTAGACACTCTCTCTGAAAAGATCTGGATTGTCATGTCCCATATATCACAGTTTCAGGTACCAACACAAAGACTGAAGAATTCTTGAGATTTTTCCAGTCAGATACAAGTAGGGACTAAGTGGTATAACAAACTCAAACATGTAGGACTCCCCCTAAAGCCCAAAACACTTGATTTATGGTGTTTCTATGCATCACCTACTTTTGTATTTCTGCTGGCTACTGTTCTATTTGAATCAACACTGTTGTGTCATTCTCAGAGTCCATTTCATATAATTTCCCTAAAATAAAAGGAAAATTTCAATCGATAAAAATAAACCAACAGCCGGTGCCGGTGGCTCATGCTTGTAATTCTAGGAACTCAGGAGGCTGAGATCTGAAGATCATGGTTCAAAGCCAGCAGAAAGTCTGTAAGACTCTTATCTCCAATTAACTACCAGAAAACCAGAAGTGGTGCTGTGGCTCAAGTGGTAGAGTGCTTGCCTTGAACTGAACAGCTCATACATAGTGCCCAGGCCCAGAGTTCAAGCCCCACCACTGATCCAAAAAAAAAAAAATAAATAAAGGCAGCAATAATTTAAATTAATATTGTTTAATTCTGTCTCTTCCCATTGATTACTTGATTCTGAAAATCATGATTTGTGAGGATAACTCTAACTAATAAAAACTATCTTCTGGTCAATGGAGCTATGTGTATGATGGGCTACTGCTTTCTCTTGGGGTTACTCTGGCTAACCAAGACTGAGAATTTTAATGCCATTTAAATGAACTTCTATCGTTAGAACTGAGCCCCCACACCCTAAGAACTATTAAGTGATGCCTTATGTACAACTGTTGGTGATATCTTTTCTCATTGAGTCACATTTCTTTGTTAATAAATGTTGGCTGATGAGGTCAATGAGATCAATGAACAGTTTTAAGCAGACTTTATAGAAATAAACAATGTGATGGAGTAAAACTGGGAAGAAGGATACCAATTAGGTGGTCCTGGAGCTCCAAGCCATCACATGTAATTTATAATATTGTTCCTATGATAGCTTTACACAGACGGTAAGAATGAAAATCTGCTTCAATGCTAGATTTTTACATACTAGCAAAATGACCATGGTCAAGTGACTTATTGAAGGCATAGTTTCCTAAGCACTACCAGCGACAATAATAAAAATGCATAACTGAGATTCCATGTGAATGTTTTAAATGAAAGATAACAGGTAAGATTTGGCTGAAAGGCAAGAACATGTTGCTATGATAATATCATTATTGTTATTTTGGGACTGGAAGCACAAACTTTTTGAGTATGTACTACTCCTCATCTGAAAATTAAGTGATTAAATGACCAGGAAGGACATCCTTTTGTTGCTGATTTTTTATGTGATTTCCATCAGAAAGGTCACACATGTGTAAATGAGTTATTAGTATCACTACTGAAAAAATGTACAATGCACTTCAGGAGTAAATTGCAGTGCTACTTGGACTTATTTATTATGCTTTTGTTTTTGTTTCTAGTACACAGTGCTAGCCCACCAAAGCTCAGAATACACATTGCTAAGGAAGATCAGCACAATGACTTGGCTCAGATTTTGCCAGTCTTGTATTTAAAATCCACTCAGCAAAAAGGAACAGATTCATTTGGATAAACATAGGAGATCTTCACAAAGTGAACTGCTTCATCATTATTAAGATTGTAACTATGAAGTACACTATGTAAAACAAAAATTGACACTTGGTATAATCACATTTTGACCATCCAAATGGGGCTTAGGTTTAAGCCCTAGCACCACCAAAAAAGAAAAAAGGCCAAAGACTTATTAATGTATATGAATTATACAAAGTAATGGGCTTTATTATATTTCATGCAAGTATCCAACGTACTTTACTTATATTACCATATCTTCCCCCCTCATTCATACCAATGCCCTCCTTCCTATTCACAAACAGTCCCCTGTTCACTTTCATGTCTTAAAAAAAAATCTAGATTCCACATATAAGAGCAAACACTCAATATGTGTCTTTTGAAGTCTGGGTTATCTCTCTTAACATGATAATATACAGTTCCATCCATTTTCCTATAAATTACAAAATTTCATTCTTCTTCACAACTGAATGGTATATATATACCACATCTCCTTTATGCACTCACTGGGTGAGGGTTACTCCACCAACCTGGCTGTCGTGAATACGGCCACAATCATCACGGCTGTGCAGGTGTTTCTGTTGTCTACTGACTTTTATTCCTATAGGTGTATACTGTGGTGCAGCGGGATCACACGGTAGCTTGTTCCTCATTTTCTGAGGAACCTCCATCCTGATTTCATCGTGCCTAGCCTTCTCTACATTCCTATCAGCAGCGCATGAGACTCACCCTACCCCCTTTGCATCCTTGCCAGCGTTTGTTTTTGGCCTTCTTGGTAACAGCCATTCTGACTAGGATGAGAAAGAATACCAATATAATATTAACTTGCACTTCCCAGATGAATAAAGATGTTGAATATTTTTTCATATTTATTGGCTGAAAATAATGTAACTCCTGAGGGATAACCATGGCACTGGATTTCATTATCCCTTCTTCCTTCAAACTCTTTAAGCCAAGGGGTAACTGTCATCTCAATCCATTTCAGCCACTTTTCTGTTCCTAAGAGTCACATTAATTTCAATGAAATACTCTTCTGTACTTTCAGTCATTAAAAATATTTAGAAGTAGTTTTAAAGTAATAACAAAAAGGAGAAACATTACAAATATAGTGATAACTAAAAGCACAATAAATTTTCTAGAATTATTTTCTACATACCCGTTACTAGGTAAAATGATTTTCATGCAATTTCAGTTATACTTCACAAAATGCATACGTCTGAAATACTATTCTGAAGTTCATCTAAAAATTATGAAACTGATATTTTTAATGTCTAATGTAATATACTTTTTAAATATCAAGCTTGGAATGTAAACTTGGGGCTATCTGATGATAGATAAATTATTTTAACTCTGCAGGTAGTAAATAATATCCAGTGTCTATAAAAGAAACAGCTTACAACATCCACAAAGAAATTTGATTTTTTAAAGTTGTGTAATAGATGAAAATTAATAGATTAGCATTAAAGCAATATCAGTACTTACAAAGTTAATGGAAAATTATACCCGTGATCAGAAATGCAAATTACACCTTGAATAATGATGTGAGTTTGAATTCAAATGAGTCTCATTTTGCAAAGTGCTTACTGCAGAATTCAGCATCAGCAGAACTGAGAAACTCATCATTCATTAAAAAAAATCTTAACATTTGTTTAGGTTAAAAATAAACTCTGAACAAGAGACAAAGTCAGACCTGTGTAAGTTATTTTTCTTCCATGGGAGTGAGAAAAGCAATTTATTTATAAAGCTTGCTGAGCTTGTATGCAAAGTTTATCTGATTTTTCACATCCTTGATAATGGTGATTCATAGATAAGATTCACATTCAGAAACAATATGTTACTAGCAATGATTTAAAAATATTAATGTTTATTAATTTAAGTTAGTTAAGTTACTATAGGGCTACTTCTACATCACTGAACATTAAGTTACAAAGTGAAACTTTATGCCTATATAAGTAGGATCTATATATGTACGTGTGTATACATGTATATATGTGTATGTATATAAATATATAATTATTTAGCAACATTTCCTATACTACAGGTTCCCACATTAAAAAGAACTTGATGAATATTTAAGATAATTATGTACTAATCCTAGCTCTAGGCTTATGATTCTATACTTCTTTCTTACCCACAGTGCTTCAATAATATGTAATGAAACGGATCTTTAGTTTCAAACCTTTTTGAATTTTAGAATTCAGTAACTAGATTCTTTAGGGATTCCACATGTTAAACATTGAGAGCTACTTGTTTATTGATCAGCTATTCTGTGGCAGACTGAGATCTAGATATTTTATATCACTTGCCTCTCATCTTTCTAATTCTGTAGGGCAAATTTGTTGCTTTATCAGGGATAGAAATTCTGAAAGAAAAACTGTCCACTCAAAGTTACAACTGCTAGTAAGGTGCACTGCAATATCTGAATATAGTTTTTAAGTATCTGAATATAGTTTTTTTTGTCTGAATTGAAATGAGACTAGTATTTCTTAAAATAAAAAACCTAATCCAGGTTCATCCTAGGCTAACTTGTCTTTGTTGACTTTGTTTGAAGTCAGTAATTGAGTTTGAACTCAGGGCCTTACACTCACTCACTCTGTTTGACTGGCACTCTACCACTTGGGCAACACCTCCTCCTTTGTCTTTAGTTGGTTATCTTGAAGATGGGATATAGCAGACTTTTCTTTCTGGGCTACTTTCAAACCATTATCATCCAGACCTCAGCCTTGTGAGTAGTTTAGGATTATAGGCATGAACCATCAGCACCTAGCAACCTGTCATTTTTATATTCATTTATATTTTTCTAACAAATCCAGAAGAAAAATGGACTCTTCCATACATAATTAAAGATTTTTTTCAAGTGTGAGTATACTTTCAAGGAAGTTATGTTGACACACTGATGAAACTTAATTTGATGATGTGTGGCCTAAATAAAATTCCAGAGACAGGATGTAATTATTTGGTAGTTTTGCTTAATTCTGTGAATTCATGTAACTAAGAACCAATACCTTATAGCATCAGGTACTCAAAATTATTTTTTGTGAGTTTACAATGTAGATTTTACATTAGTGAATTACTCTTTCATTTCCCTTCATCTTTTGTATATTAAAAAATATACATAATACAGAGCAAAGTAAAAGCAGACCAAGTTTGGTAAAGCATTTACCAAAGAAGGCCCTGTGGGTTTTTTTTTTAATCCATTGCTTCAGGGAGGTACAAAACTTTTAACTGGTGTCACAATGTCTCAAATATTTTGCAAATATTAGTAGCCCTCTCTCCTCCATACACACTGAATAAGGACAGAACGTTTTGCCTTCTACTGATGAATGCTGTGGGATTCCTTTGAATCTCTGATTATAAGGTGTTGCAGACTGGCATTGAATTAAGATTACCTGGTTTGGACCACTGTCACAGAGTTCCCTATGTCCACTTGGCACAGAAACAGAGGTATGGACTACTTCATGGGTATTTCATTCTAAGAGTAACTTAAAAGCATTTACTGCAGTAACTGTCAAAACAGAACAATCAACAAATAAAAACACAGAATTCTGGTATGAACAGACTAAAAAGAACCTTAGAGCAAAGCAAACAAAAAAACTCACACGTGGCTCGCAGACTGTAATGCCAAGCATTCAGATATTTAAGTTCATCTAAACCATGTCATTTTTTAAACTATAGCAGCCGGAGGTTACAAGTAGTTTTACTGGTGATCACTTTACCTACTGAAGTATTTCTCCTTCAATTATCTCTGCTAACTCCTAAGCTGAAGAGAATTGTGCCTGTGATCAAATGGAATATTTTCCCCATATCCTAATGAATGTTAAATGGTCTGTGTTTGTTATAGTGATTAATTATAGTCGTGTCCACACTGGAGCTGATGATAGGCTATTTCATTTGCATTAGGAACAAGTGGTATACTTCTAAACACCTTCACTAATGAGATGAGAGGCCACCAACATGGCAAATAACAGTTTCAAATTGCTCACTGCAAAAGGCTGGCCCCTGAAGCTCTGTGGTTTACAAGTCATTACTAGTTTACCTAACTATGTGGAACCCCCATTAATGTTTAAGTTTCTGTATCAAATATAATTGTGTCAATCTTTCACAGGAACTCATATGTTCTTATATTCGAAGATGAATAGCTGTACTGAAGAAGAACGGCTAAAAGTCAGACAGCAGGAACACAATAACGCTGAATTGAAAAGGGACTAGTATTTCTTAAAATAAAAAAAAACCTAATCCAGTTTCATCCTATGCTAACTGAAGGTCTGTTTGCTCCGAAGGCCCAATATTTAAGCACCGCATTTGATGGTTCCCTTCCCATTTCAGCTCACTGCATCCCAGCACACTGATGGCACTGGGCAAAGTAATTTTCACCCAGAGTTATTCTGTTTGCATAACAGCTCTAGGTTGTGAGCTGAAGTGTCAGCTCATGGAGACATGTTCTTGTTCAATTCACTTCTCAGCATGATGAAAGTAAAAACTGAAATGTTTTTAAAGTCAAGGTAAAGATGCCAGAACCCGGCACAGTGTATATTTAGGAAAGCAATATATATATATGTTAAGAGTAAGTGTGAAAACATGTATTGGCCAGTGGAAAAAAGTAGTAAACTACTATTAGCTTTAAACATACGGTTATTTACAGTGAAACTGGGGATCTGGAACTAACCATTAGTTTGCTAGTAATTATTTTATTTGTAAACTTTGAAGGAAACCTGGGCTTTATAATACTGTGATTAGTGTTGATATTCAACAAGTATTTGACATTTCACAATTCTTTATGCCAAATAAAAATGGCTGGTTTCCCATGGTATAACCCCTGTTTTCACTGTATTTGATGCTGGTGTCCTGCATCCTGTATATACATTTTTCTAATTTGGGGAGGGGAAGGGAAATGACAAAATGCTGAAACAAGGATACAGGTTGACCCATAGTAATAATGAGATGTACAAGACACTATGTTGAAAACGAACAACTTGTGGGGGGAGGAGGAGAGCGTGGTTGGGGAGGTGGGGAGGGAAGGGATGGCAGGGGAAAACCCAAGGAGGTGACAATGCTCAACAGGAAATGTACTCATTATCTTACTCATGTAACTGTAACCCCTCTGTACAGTATTTTTTACAATAAAAACATAAAAAGGCTGGTTTATAACATAAAAATACAGTTTCTTAAGGACCTACATCTTGTAAAATTGTATTTTCCACTTTTCCCCTAAATATCACATTATTTGATTTAAAATTGGTGTTGTAACATCACTATTTTGAGTCACCTAGTGTCCCTGGCTTCACAATACTGACCAACATTTGATGCGGTGCCACAGAAACCCTGCACATAAAATGCATTGAAGGAGTTTTAGACACCAAATGCCAGGATGTTCCTACTTGATTTTGAGTTGCTCACTCTACAAATTTTGCTTTGTACAGATTATATGAGCTGGATTTCTACCACTTAAACTAAAGGAGTCTACTCATGAATTTTGACCCAGGAAAAAATTTTCAACAAGCTGTACCTGAAAAACTGAGAGAATTGCTTATTACAGATTTTTTAAAAGCCTTCATACTGAAATTCTCCTTTACATGTTGCAAGTAACTTCTAAGAAAAGAGAGAGAAAATGATCAGTTGTATGATTTGAATTTCCGTATTTAGTCCCAAATCACTACATAAAACCAATAAACTATAGCTAAACATACACACTTATTTGCAGTTTACTTCAAAACTCCCATTTTCTTCACTGTGGAAGTACAGAGCTGTTGTCTGAAAAGCCATGGATCCTTGGGAGCCAAGAAAGCTGCATCAAACAAGCCACTGTCAGACATACTACAGTGGACTTGATACTAAAGATCTCTCACTTTCTTTTCTGGCTTTCAATATTATCATCTAGTAAATGAAGGTAATAAAATACTCTCTATGTGCTACATGGGCTTACTGACAATAGTGGAGATTTTATGTGTGCCACACTAGAAAACACGAAACATGTAATCTGCAAAGCTTTATTATCTGCATCAGCCTAATTATTAATTATTAAATCTGTTTTACAACAGTGCGTGGATTCTAAACCCTAAACACAGGTAATTTTAAGCAGAAGACACATATTTTTTTGAAAAGCAAAAACACTGTACTTTACTTATATATATGTCATGCCTCCTGAGTTTATAATCCACTTCAGGCATAAGAGAAAAGGACACAATGAAAGGCATCTACCTTCTGTGTCTTGGGAACCCCACTCTCTCCAAGCCTCTAGAAATATGTGTCCCACATTCCATCCACCACGTTGCTAATGTTTTTCCCACTTTAAAATGGCTCAGGAATAATTCCTGCCCTGATTACACGGGTTATGACGGCGCTCCCCAGAGAGGCTATTAGCGGGTCACCTCCCTGCGTGCCAGGTGCACATGCCTTCTGTTGTCTTCCGTGAGGCCTTCTCCAGGCTTACCACGTGAACTGACAACGCCCTTGCTCTTCAACCGGTCTCTTCATCTGGCATACAGCCTGATGACCAAAGGACACCTGGAACACCACACACACCTTGACAAGCTGTCTTTAGAATTTTTTTTTCAAATTCTTATTGTGATTAAGTGATTACATAATTTCCCAAATTTCACAGTAGTGTGAGATAGTGATGCTTAAAGTCACAAACACGTTGAATGTCATTTTTAAAAGGGCACTAAGAATGACTCTAGCATGCCTTACTGTACACAAACCAACAACCATCCTTCTCGCACCTACCACTATGTAGTAAAGTTTCACACTTTACACATCCGTATTAATCATTGAGTGCAATAAAAGTGGATTATACTTGATTACAAAACTATGGACATATAAAGTTTCATTCCCTTCTAACGACTGCATGAACTATGTTGCTGATGCTGCCTGGCAAAGGGAAATGGATAGGAATCGCTTTAAGTAAAACGGAACATCACATGTCAACAATCCACAAGGATTATTGTATACAAGTATCCATAAATCATAAGAAAAACTACCATTTCTAATGTGCTCATTTCCAAAGAACTTGTTAGGAATTTGTGTCTATTTTGTCATTTATTATTTGCTTTTCAATCTTGTAAATTGATTCTTGCCCTCTAGTAGAAATACTGCCCTAACTATAGAGAAACCAAGCTCCTTTCCTAAAAGTTACCTTCCCTTCCTGCCTTCCTCTTTCCTTATCTCCTGCTTATCCTCTCTTCTTTTTCTTTAAAACCCCACTATATTTATATGGTTTACCAGTATGAGCAATACAGAAAATTTGCTTCAAATGAGAACACAAATGCAGAAGAAGCTCCTAAGATGGGATAATAAATAGGTACCACATGGGCAGGTGTATGATAAGGTAAACAGAGCAAAATCTTAGTTATTATGTCTACGTGGAGATTCTGCCAAATATATATAAATGTTTAAGAATTATTTGAACTTTTCTGTATGTTTGAAAACCTCTCACAATATAATCTAAGATGGAAAATCCTGCAGAATGTGATCATTGCTATTACAAGAGATGTATGAAACTTATAGGAGCCAATAACCTCTTAGTAGGGGTCAAGGAAGAAGTATTAGATGTCCAGGTTGGGCTCACAATGAACATTAAGTTGGAAAACCACATCCATCCATGTGTGAAAGCATGAGGTTTATGGGCATGGATGGTGTATCCTGGTTCTGAGTTTTGTTGGTACATCTGAAGTAGGTGTGAGCTGGTCGGCACATGCTAATTTCTCAAAATGAAGCTTACGTTAAAGAATGGTCCTATGATTTGGCTGAAGCCAAAGCAATAAGAGTGGGTATGCTTTCAAGATTTTGGAAAATAGTTTTCTTTGCTCTTAAAAGCATCAAAAGCCATTTCCATCTCTTTTTAAATGTTGTAGTTTTACTTAACAATTAGCACTGCTATATTCATTTTTTCTACCATGATGGCAACAAACTTTAAGAGGGGGTGCTCAGCAACTTGAACAGTCTTTATGACCTCTTGGAGCCAAGTGTGAGAGCTACTCTAAGATCCTATTTACCTTTAGACCTTCAAATCGTAGAAGCTTATAGTTATTTTATTTGTGAAATTACAATTACTGTACCACAGATTCATTGCTTAATTAGGTGACAATTTTTGTGCTTCTTTTGTCTTTAACATATATTGGTCCAGTTCCTTAGTCAGTGTTTAATAAGACAGTATTAGAGACTGTATACCAGTTGCTCACACAGAATTCTAGCTATTCAGTAGACTGAGTTCAAACTCTGAACTATAATCAAAACAAGACAAAAGGACAATATTAATGAAAGCACAGTATATCTTACTCCTTCCTCTAGTCAATATTTATTTCTTGACTCTCATTGTCTGCTCCTACTTGTTCAGTTATTGTCAATCTCAGTAAAATAAAGCTATTCTGCAAGGTATCTGACAAAGGTATTTCACTTCTCAACACATCAAATATTTTAACTATGACAGACTGTTTTAACAGCAATATATTCCTTGGCCAAAAACTCTTTATCTTCTTATCACAGGTAATTGAAACAAATGACTTTGGAAATAAACAACCCATCTGCTGGCATTTTTTTTAAAAACCAAAATCATCTCAAATGTTTGTAATCACATCATTATGAACTAAAACAAACATTGATATTGTTTGAAAAATACATTCAGTATCTGGAAAATGAGTATTTTCCCACATAAAAACTGAGATCCCAATAATGAGTATGTCTGCATACTCATTAACAAGAAAATTCTGAGAAGAATTCTGACCTATTTTAGAAGCCCATGGGTTGATGACATACACCTCACGTACTGCACCTATCAGTAACAATTTCAAATTATCTTCCTGTTTTATTAGCCCTTATATTTGCAAGAGCAAATACAGCATCTGGATCTTTTGATCCATAAACGATGACAGTATCATTTGCTCAGGAGAGGTCTATTCAGAATGAAAACCTCCCAAAGCAGGAATGGCAAATCAAAGGAAGACCAAATGTGTGTTTAAACTTCTTTTCCCAATCCTTATTCTCTTCTCTACAAACTCTATTTCCTCTCTCCTAATACCTACACCTGGTGCCAGTATGTTGCTGTCTTATCCATACGGATCATCATTTGAAAATAAAAAGGCCAGCTTTGAATGTCCCCTGTCCTTATAGCTCGCTATAGCTACCAAACAATCTATCACAGTAAGTGTCTAAAACCGGTACAAATTTGTTAGGTGGCTATTCGGTAGGTCAGAGACTTGGGTATTTTATGTTTCAGCTAAGCTCTACCCAGGATTTCACAAAGTTAGAATTAACATACCAGGCTGGACTGAAGTCCCTAGAGATAAATCCATTTCTAGGCTGATTCAGGTTGTTGTTCAAATTTAATTCCTTAAATATACCTCTACGGTTCTGGTTCTCTTGCTGACTGTTGGCTAAGGAGCAGTTCCCCAACTCTTGGGAGTTGAGATACCCATCCTTGGCTCAGGCTCTCTTTCTTACTCCATTTTCAAAGCCAGCAGCACAGATGGTTCTCATGCTTTGAGTCTATCTGAACTTGCTTGTAGTTTATTTCATTATTCTTTAAAAAAAAAAAAACAGTCATGGGGCTTAAACTTGGAGCTGAGCTAGCTCTCTACCACTTTGAGCCACAGTGCCACTTTGTTTTCTAACAGTTAACTGGGGATGAGGGTCTCCTGTCTGGGCTGGCTTTGAAATCAATCTTCAGATCTCAGCCTCCTGAGATTAGCGAGGATTACAGGAGTGAGCCACCAGTGCCCTTCTTCATTAGTCTTTACCTTTTCATTTTTAAAGGCACATCTCTCTAACACTTCTTTATCTCCTTGTTCCACTACCCACATGATTACACTGGGCCCACCGTAAAAATCATAGATAAAGGTCAGTTGATTGTTGACAAAAGTTACTTTTTCAGAGTTCTTTCACAAAATTAACTAGAATATTATTTGACTATTCCTAGGGTGGTGACTGAAGGAGTTCTTCCAACTACTGTCCTCCCCTAATATTGTCCACCCTCACAACATCATCTGCTACGCTCCATCCCGGCACCAAGGGGAAACAGCTTTAATACTGCTCAAGATTAATGGTAATATGAGCTTAACAGTATCCTTCTTCTAAATCTAATGTTAACGTATCCCTTTAAGGTATTCAAGTAATGTGAAATACAGATTAGAGAAAAATTCCCTGAAGCTCTTTTGAAACAATCTTTAAACAACCTTTAAAGTATGCTTTCCTTATGGTTATAGTACATTTGTGTCTTTTCACTCATTCTCTATAGGTGATAAATTCTGTAGTACTATTTTTAAAACTTACAAGTTTCCCAACTTGTGAATATCTGATTTTCACCAGAGGAGCTGAAAAATGCCAGACACACACTTTCACTGGTGTGACATAGGCAGTAAGTGACTCAAACATTATTACAGTAGTAAGGTTCAGTGAATAACTCTCTCTAGCAACAGCATCAGTATCTGAGTCCATTTTTTTTTAAGAAAAACACTTTTATTAATAAACAGTCCTATATTTCACTTTGGCATAATTCCTGCCTCCATATATTCTTGAGTCTTATTTTTCAGTACCTCTAAGAAAGTTAACAATATATTTAAATAAATTCATAGTCTCTGTAATAAGCCAGAGGATGCATTGGTTGCTTGTGATCAAGACGAGTGACCAAGGCAGACAACATTTAATGCATTCATGGAAACATCTGAAGCGCCAATGGCACATTCATCCTGGGGGGGAGGGGGGGGTCGCTGTCTTCAGTCCCTGGGTAAGATTCTAGACAGTGGTATATGAACTGTACCGGGGGAATTTTGGAGCTTATCCAGGGATTTTTCAATTGAAAGAATTTAAACACACTTTTGGAAACTGCCAGTAGTTTTATCACATTGATTTTTGTTTTGATATCAACTCCCTTTCTTCAATTTACATGACTAAGTGTTTCATGAGTTATAAGCAAAATGAAAACTGTCAGTTTTGAAACATTTGCATAAGCAACTGGATAATGATTAAAAATTATATCCAACAAAATAAATTCATAGTCACAGTAATTCAGGTGGAAAACTATGAGTATTTTCTCCTTTAATGAAATATGAAGTTCCTCACTTAGAGGATTAAAATTGAACTCTATGCTCAAGAGTAAGCTTTGAAAGTTTTAAGTAAGAACAAGAGAAACAATGAAAAGTCTAAGTATAAATAGTGGTCCTAGACTAAGTTGGGCCATATGATTCATGTTTTATTTTCTACTTTCTCACATTTTTCTCTTCTAACCACATGAAGCTAAAAGAGCCCACATATTTAATTTTAAAGCTTCCTATGATAGACATAATTCTCAGAAATTAATTCAATAAAAATTAAATAACAGGATTAAAAAAATAAACCACACACTAATATTGATTGTTGTCTATCTATACCTCTGTGTTTTGTTTCTTGGCTTTCTGATGCAGTCTCACTATGTAGCTAGCCCATTCTGGACTGAAATTCATAATCCTGTTTCTACCTCCTAGTGCTAGGATCACAGTTGGCTTTATTGTGGATATCAGATAGAACAGTGTCATAGTTCTTTTGTGTTCCTATAACAAAACATCTGAGAGCAGTAATTTATAAATAATAGACATTTGTTTCTCACAGTTCAGGAGGCTAGAAAGATCAAAATCAAGGCACCAGCAGGAGTGGTGTCTGGTAAAGGTAGCCCCGAATCCTGTGTCTTTACAGAGTAGAAAAAGAACAAAAATGTCTATTCTAGTTCCTTCCAGCTATTTTTCCCCTCCAGCTAACTTTAAAGGCAGGTATCTGAACACGAGGGCAATTTAAACACATCTCCAATTACTTACCTTTCAAAACCATCAAGACAGATTTTAAGTTTGGGCATGATTTTGGAATGGACATATTCCCAACAGAGGAAAGAGCAAACATGTCCCTAAGTGTCCAACTTCTTATTCTCTACAAACTAGCAAACTAGCATCTGAATCTGGATGATCTTCTTGACTTGGATCTAGTTTATTATTAGAGACATTTTAAATGTTCTGATAATAGCAAAAAATCTTTAAAATATGACAACTTGGTGAATTATCATTCCTCCCTAACCTTTTCAAAAGAAATTTTTGCCAGAAGATCGCTTCTTAATGTTACCTTTCTTTAATGGAATGTATAAAAATAAGCATTTTGTGAGCACTAAACAGATTGTGTTAGAATGCGTATGTATATGTATATATGATGCCCTTTCTTAATATAAGTAAAATTGTCACAAACAAATATCACTGGTGGATTACTGTCAACCATGTCCCAGTACAGGGTGGTATGGAAAAAGAAGAAGAAACTTAGAGAATCTCAATTCTTCTCATTAGAGCCACGTGCAAGCACATGGATTAGGTCACCAATCATGAGGTCCAAATATTTACTTAGATCCAAAATATTTACTTATCTGTTTATCCATTTACTTTTTTTAGAGATACTAGGGATTGAACCCAAGCCTTTTTGGTTGCAAGGGCTCTATCACTTCAACTAGTGATAGGGCTGGAAGGTTGCTCAGTGGTAGAGTGCTTGCCTAGCATGCATGAGGCCCTGGGTTCAATTCCTCAGCACCACCTAAAACAGAAAAGGCTAGAAGTGGTGCTACGGCTCAAGTGGTAGAGTGCTAACCTTGAGCAAAAGAATCTCAGGGACAGTGCCCAGGGCCTGAGTTCAAGCCCCAAGACTAGCAAAAACAAACAAAAAGAAAACACGCAATCAAATATATCTGCTAGATATAAGAAAACTAAGTAACTATCTGAAACCCCCCTGCATGTCAACTCCTTCTTAAAAAGCATTGTGTAACCCCTCTGCACAGTATTTTCACAATAAAAAAAAAGCATTGTGTCTAAGTAAAGTCCCTATATTTTCTTTTCTAAGAAAAACCATTGAACTGTAAAAAACAAGGTTTGGAGTTAGGAGTTGCAAACTCTTTGACAAAGACAGAACGAAACACTAAACAGAAATATTTATAAAATCCACTCTAACTTCCATAAAGATTATAAACAAAGTTTCAGAAAACTGATTGTATTTGCATGCCCCAGTCTTCCACAATTGCGCTTATATTCTTTCAGAGTTTAAATTTTATTTGACATAAGGGAGAAGCTAAGTAAGTAAGAGCAGCTTTAAAGCTATCTGCAACCAGCATTATTGTGTAAGAGTTGCAGACAAGCAACTCAAGACTCATGAGCTTGCCTTCAGATTTAATTCTAGATGTCCTTTTTCTCTTGCACATGTGAATAAATAGGAAAATGATTTCCGTTAGCTAGATCTCTGATTTAAGCAGAAATGCAATCATCATGGTTCCTAAGTGTTGTGTGTACACTCTCTAACTCAATTTTCTCAGCATTATTTAGACACGCTCACTGCTTAAGCCTGATAGGAAGCCTTCCCGCCCATACCAATTAACCTAACCCTGCAATTTAGTTTTACCCGGTGTCCTTGAATCTTGCTTCCTCTCCTCTGTGCTGCCTCTTTGAAATGGTTTGAATTCTTTCCCAGAAAATGTTTGTAATGTAAAAACTGTCTTAATCTCTTTGGTCCAATTTTTCCTGCTCTTTAATTTCCCAATGGACCCCAGTGGATTTCCCAACTTTTCCATACCTCATATGAAATGCTATCTTTTAACTACCATTTTCTTTTTCTATTTTGCCCATGGGAACAGGCCCTCTAAAACAGGCATCACTGACTAAACTACAATAATGAAAAAAAAAAAAGCCTGTCTCTGTTCTATTCTCATTCATGGAGTGTTTCTCACAGTAGGATCTACGAGGAAAAAAATAGTCAACAATATTTTTATCAGCCATTTTAATGCTAAATCATTCGGTTAAGCCTTGGAAAATATAAGTCAAGAGCCACAGAGTCAATTATGCCCTTGGACTATCAAATTCTGTGGGTACAAGGATTGGGTTTCTACAAAGAGAGGTGGCCTAAACACAACTACAAGTTGAGTGGAATAAAAAATTAACTAAAATCTTCATTTATTTGGGGTTATGAAAAAGCAGGATCTAGTCATTACAGAGGATGAACATATTTGCTGAAAATGTTTTATTTAAATTACTACTCTTCTATGTTGTTTTTTATATATGGTTAAGCTCAAAATAGCAATATGAATTTATGAGTTTAATATTTGGATGTGTAAATTTATGATTTTTTTCAGGCAACATATGAACAAACCCACCTTATTTTTCCTATTTCACATATTTTCTTATTTCCCTAGGGAGAAATTGCCCTGTTGATAGTCTCCATGCAGTGTACCAGGGAGAAGAAACACTATTTCTACCAAGGGTCATCTGAATAATATTATTTGTAGGCCATAAGACATTATCAACTTAAAAATCAACCTGCTTTAACTTGGTCAAACACTAAATACACCCCTCATATGTACCCAAAACACAGCCTACTCAATGAATTGGGAGGCCAAATGTGTCTGGTAAAACCATAAAACCTATGCTCTTCAACAGGAGTTAAGAAGAATCATAGCAGGTCTATTTCACTAGGCCTCGCTGTTATAGCAATTACTGCAGTAAACTAGCTTACTGCCAAGAAGCTGAGATCCTCCACACAGGGTAAATTTGTAGAAGAGGGCATGGTGGCTGCTTCAGACTCTTTTGAGCTGTCATGAACCGTCAGACCAGGCTTTTTCATTGATACCGGCACATCACCGCCAATTAGGCACAGATTTGCCTTTCACTTCAACAACAAAAATAATCATTCGTCATTTCTGTTGGAAAGATAAACATTCTGCATCAGCTTTTCCTCCTTTTTTTTGGTGGGGAGGTCAGTCATGGGACTTGAACTAAGGGCCTGGGTGCTGTCCCTGAGCTCTTTTGCTAAAGGCTAGGGCTCTACCACTTTGAGCCAAAACTCCACTTTCAGTTTTTGAGTGGTTAACTGCAGATAAGAGTCTCATGTAGACTTTCCTACCGGGGCTGGCTATGAACAGTGATCCTCGGATCTCAGCCTCCTGAGTAGCTAGAATGAAAGGTGTGAGGTACTGGTGCCCAGCAGCTTCTCTTCCCTTTGTGGTCACTGATTAGAGGTTGTCATGTCCTGACGTTTTGTTGTCGTTTGGCTTCTGTGCTAGTAAACAGGGCTTGAACCTAGATCTGCCCATCTCACTAGGCTTTTGCACTCAGCTGATGCTTTACCACTTGAGCCAATTCAGCATTCTTTTCCGGTTAATTGAAAAGAAAGCCTCACAGACTTTTCTGCCTGGAATACCTTCCAGCTGCAATCCTTAGGTTTCATTCCCCTGAATAGCAGATTTTAGGTGTGAGCCACAAATGTCCCTACTTGAGTTGTAGTAACAATACATCAGCAACGTAATTGCTTTATTGATCACTCCTTTAAGCCCACATATTAGATTTAAACATATCCAATGTCACATGTCATTGATGTGAGGTTGTTGCTGTGTACTCGAAGTACCTTAATTTTCATCTGAGATTAAGTTTTTACAAGGATTGTTGATCATGGACATGTAGATAGAGGATGCACTGAAGCTAACGTCTGTGTTGACAAACTAGTTAACAACATCACCGTCAATGTGTGTCCTTCATGTGCCAAAGACTTACTCACCGCCACATCACCGCACTTTCACCACCCTCACAGCAGGTGCACCCCCAGCCGCTGCCTGGCACCGAGTGTGCTCTGGGTCGCGGCGTGCAGGCACACGGGCCGCAGGCAGCCCAATGTTTCGTCATATACACATACAGTATCGTGTTTTCCCAAAGCGCACATCGCTTATTTGTCTTTAAGATCATTATTATAGTTCACTTTACTTAAATACAGGTTACTATCAAAAATGCACCTATATTTATTAAATTTCAAGTTATGATTGCCTTGGCAAGGCCAGAATAAAAGTCTGCTTGGGCAGCATGCAGCCCATGGGCTCGATGTTCTGTGCTTCTGTTCTAAATTGAGCCTTTTAATGTAATGCCTCTAACAAAACAACATTGGATATAAAACCCCCAACAAAACAATTTTGGATGTAACACCTCCAACAAAATAGATTACCAGTAGCAAAACCAACTAAAATTAAGTTATATAAACATATATATGTGTATATATATATATCTTCCCTATATATATATTTATATCTTCCACATATATATGTAAAACTTCCTTGCAACATCTTAATAACTTAAGTGGTTTCTTTATACAGTTATATATGGAAACTAAAATCATAATTTGAAGAAACAAACTTTCCAGACAATTTATTTCCATTACCCTGTGAGTCTCTTCTCGATTATTTTCCCTCATGAAATACAAAGCCTGACAGCTATAACATATGCTACATACTTTTTCTGCAACATTTTAGCTTGAGTACAAAATAACTTGGTGAGTTATGCATCTGCATTACAAAGGAAGTGACTACAAGCAAGAATAATTACTTGCTGGGGAGATGCAGAGCTAGAAGCTGCAGAGGCAAGGCTTGATCCCAGGGCTCCAGGACCATGAAGGTCAACCTCTCCAGTATGTTTCATTCCTGTGGAAAGCTATCAATGTGGGTGTCACGAGTAGACCTCATCCATGAGGCTGCCCTGCGATTCAACCTGCACGGGTAGCAGTGACTAGCCTGTGCTGCTCGGCCTCAGTGAGGAGGACCGTCACTCCCACGCAGGGAGTGTCATTCCACACGGGGCTTCTGCTTAGCTCTCTATGTCCAAAAGCTCCAACTGTATGATCAACACTAACCGTTTCAGCAGTAGTGTGGTAATGTGGTCCTTTTGTAAGATTGTATATTGGACCAGGCTAAAATCTATCCTCATGGTCATGAGGGTGGGCAGATCTGCATGGCTATTTGAGTATGTCTCTGTTTGTATGTGTACTACTGGCATGGTGGACACAAAGAAAAGTGAGGACATTTGCCACTACCTAACCTCAAAAAATTATTTTGAGTTGACAAATTATACATGCCTTTGGAGGATGGAGTACTTCTAATCTTTTATTCAAAGAGCTCCATGCATCCTAGAATTCATGAATAAGTTGAGTTCTGTTTAGTATTTGAATGTTTTCCCCCCAGTAAAGCATGTAATCAAGATTGTACATTCAGAAACTGTGTTTCTGAGCTTTATGTACTGCTCTGATGCTTGCTAAGTAGAAATAGGTTAGAAAGAGTCAAAATAAATAGCTAAAGACCCTACAGGATACAGTTCTAAGATGTGATGCTGTGATAAACACATACACACACATTTTAATTTTCAGATTAAAAACAACTCATAAAATACCGTTTTTCCTTTTGAGGAACCTCCACACTGCTTTCCAAAGACTCCACATAGAACTTCCCTATGACCCAACAATCCCACTTTTGGGCATTTACCCAAATGATCAAAACAAGACCATACTAAAGCTACCAGCACAACTATGTTTATCACAGCATTATTTACCATAGCTAAGATATGGAACCAACCCAGATACCCCTCAGTAGATAAATGGATCAAAAAATGTGATATATATATATATGAATTCTATGCCTCCATCAGAAAGATGATATTGCTCTATTTGTTAGGAAATGGAAAGACTTGGAAAAAATTATATTAAGTGAAGTAAGCCAGGCCCAAAGAAACATAGGTCCTATGGTTTCCCTTATTTGCAATAACTAGTATATGTATGGGACAAGCAGAAAATGTCAAAAGCTATGTACATATGTTAAGTGAAATAAACCCCAAGATAGGGACACAAGTGGTGTTTTCTTTCTTGCTATTGTTCCTAACATATTTATAATGTACCATGTGATTTTTTGTTTCTTTGTATGTTCCTCCCCTGTTTTAACTGTATTTGATGTCAGTGCCCTGCATCTTGTATATACACTTCTCTAGCTTGGGGAGGGGAAGGGAAAACACAAAATGCCTAAATAGGGATACAGGTTGACCCATTGTAACAATGAGATGTACAAGACACTATGTTGAAAAATGAACTTCACAATTTAGGCTGGGGGCAGGGAGGAGTGTAGTTGTGGACGTGGGGGGGGGAAGGGAGGATAGGGGAAAAAACAAAGGAAGAGGTAACAATGCTTGATCGGAAATGTACTCATGACCTTGCTCATGTAACTGTAACCCCTCTGTACAGTATTTTTACAATAAAAAACGCATCAGACTTCTCACTGCATGAGTGGAGAAGTACCTTAATACTGAAGCTGCTTTCTATTGGTGGGGTCTGTACTGATGGTCTGTGCTCAGCTCTTCAGAGGAAAGCAACAACATAACGACAGGAGGAAGGCTAGGAATCTGAAAAATTCATTTTCCTGCAACAGAAAGCAATGGTGGATCACTGTCCCCTGTGCTTCACATTGTACAGCAGTAATACTGGATAATTAGATTTCTGAGAATTAGAAAACTTGCTTTTGAAATTAGTCAGATTAATTGAAATGATAAAAGGTATTTTGAGTGCTTACATCTAAGCACTTGTCACAAGAATTTTGATAAAAAGAGAAAAGACAAAGCACAGGAGAAAAGGTGAGAGTCATAGCATGAAGAGTCTGCTGGTCTCTAAGGTCAATTCTTCTGGGTTCATGACATACTTTCATGAAAGTGCAATGAACAGTTAAAGTCTAATTAGAAATTAGCTGGATGGCTTTTGTAACCCTACCTTCCCAGTCAAATTCTGATTTTTGTCAGAGTAAAACTGGAAATCTGAGGAACACATGAGGACACATAACTCACAATTACTTATGAAAATTCTTTCATTGTTTCATTGAAAAAAATGAAAGTTATTTCTCTCCAGCTGAACTCTGGGTTCAAGGGAATTTACATTTGTGCACTTCTTGAAGATTTTCCATAAACTATGCAAATGCTAATTCTCAGTTAAATAGCTACCTGGTGGAAATGTAGATCTTAATGTTTCTTAACACCTCCTGGAATGAGTAGTGACATATCCTTTTTCTAAGAGTTTACTCCATTTCCCTTTGGAGGCAAATCCAATGCAGCCCTGAGCTATGGTAATTAGGATCACTTTTCCACAAGCCCTGACTGTAGCACAGATTGCCAGCCTTGCCCTTTGCCTTTCTCATGCTCATGTTCTCAGTGCTGGACAAAGTGCTGCTAGAGAGGAGGAGTTTCAGTTTTTAGAAGAACGGATGTTTTGTGGATAAGGAAATGAATAAATGAGCGGTTATCCAAACATCACTAACATCTTTCCCTTTTATTACCATTTCTAGATCATGGACTTTGTGCTTCTGCAAAAAAAAAAAATATCTTTCAAGTTATATATTATGATTTTTTCAAACCATGGAGACACATTTGGTTCCGTGCAATGATGTCCAAAGACCATGAAATGGAAACAAGAGGATTTTCCTTTGCTACTGTTTTTGTTTTCTTTTCTTTTTGTCTTGTTTGTTTATGTGTCTTTGGAGAGGTAAGTGTGGCACAGAAATGGAAAGACAAAAGGTAAACAAATGCAGCAGTAATACTCAATACTACATGGGAAATGAACTACAAAACCTGTGGATGGGGACAGGAGAGGAAAACTGGGAGAGAACAAGGGAAGGGTTCCCAAGAGAAATGTACTCTTTACTTGATTTACCTAACTATACCTCCTCTGTACATGACCTTTACAATAACAATTGAAAATTTTAAAGGGTTGGTGAGAAAATAGAAAAAGGGCTGCAGGCATGGCTCACCCAATAGAAGGCCAGGCAGACAAGTGCAAAGCCTTTGTAGGATGTAATTCAACCTAAAGGTATGAAATGGAAAGGTACAATAATTACCCTCTTAGTCACCAAAAGAATTTTAAAAAGACTTTTATCAGTTTACTTCTGCATCTAAAATTTAAAGTACTAGTTAAGAAAGTTTTTCGTTTGTCTACTGCTGAGTTTGTGACATTATTAATCAGAAAAGAATTGATTACTTTTGCCACCTAATTAGTTAAACAAGCCTCCACTTACCACCCCGTGCTGACAACTTGTCAGCATTTCATTACGTAGATATTGGCAACTGTGATTCTGTTGCTATGGTGACAACAAGCTTCCATGGGCAGTTTTTGTTTGGCTGACACATCTAGATCAGAAAATATATATGAATAAAAGGGGGAAATCTAACTTAAAGCAGTTTAAGGTTCACGGCATTGCAAAAGTTACATCTCTGAAACAGCGGATTTTAAATGAAATGATTACATAAGTCGTGATAGAGATAAACTTCTCATTTTTGTTTCTCCTTCTCCTCAGACCTGCATTTCATTTAATTTAAAGACAAAAAGCATCATCATAGAAAGTCAGAAAACAGTGCCTGTCATTTCAGGGTATTATTGATTACAGAAATGCATGAATTATGATAGAAGTTACACAGTGAAACCAAAGAAAAGGAAATAAAATATGCAGGGGTTGAAACCAATTCATAAATCAGAAACAGAGACTGCTTTATGTTAATATGATGTTGTGGCAGTAATTGACAGGGAAGGGTGTTCAAGAGGACAATTCATTAAAAGTTACAGCTTTGTCTGGTTGCATGCCAGCCTTCTTCCTGTCTACTGTTCACACTTTCCTCTGCACTTAGTTGCACTGTGTGATTTGTACAGTTTAAGCTATATATAATTGAGATGTTGGACTGATACTGAAATAAAGAAAATATTTCAGCTGGCAAATAATTATTGAGCCTTCACTCAAAACCAAAATAAATATCACTTTTCAGTTTATTGTACTTTGTTCTGGCTTTAAATTTATCGGTTCATCTCAAATATTCAGCTCAATTTGCATAAAACAAAAACCTTAACAGGTAATAACCCTACACAGGCTGAAGCAATCAGGAAGCCGGCTGCTGTCAAGACTGAGGTACCACGGTTGATAGGTCCAGCAAGAGCCAGGGTGAGGGTCACATGATTGACATGTACACCCAAGGGCAGGTAATGCCAGCAAAGTTGCACAAAGAGAGGTCACCTGGCAGCTGATGGAACACACCACATTTGGTCAGTGCCTAAAAAGGCTCATAGCAGCACAAAAGATATAAGACTTAGTTGCAGTAGATACCTCAAACTTGGAAGAAATTTGGGTCAGAAAACCAAGGCATTAGCACAAAAGGCATCTCACTTGGAAAAGTATTTTTGAAAAGACCTACTTTCTGCAGATTCATAATAATAGGAACCAGAAAACCATTACTGCACTCTTGTATAATAGAGGACAGTTGTCTCTGCCACAGAACACACAAATTTGAGACTAGAAATGATAAACTCTTTTGAGACTTTTACCACATAAAGAAGATATGTTCATTAGCTCTTACTGAAGTAAACCCTAAAATAACCATGAAGCATGTGCAGAAAGAATTTTTAAGCAGAAATAATTTCGACGGTCTGAATAACGAATTAGCAGGATTATAAAAGAAAGGAAATCCTATTTATGTAACTTTAAAACTCAGTCCCAACGCCTGCAGTTTAAATTATCTCTCTGGCCACAACTTCCCTAAAACACAAATGGTTAACTAAGTCTTCTGTGAAATAGAAACCAAAGTGCAATCTCTGAGAATCCATATCTAATTATGACAAAATGAACATTAGAATTCTTTATTTTTTTCGTTCTTGTGACTTTTTTGTGAAAATACTGTACAGAGGGGTTACAATTACATGAGCAAGGTAATGAGTACATTTCTTTTTTTGTAATTGTGAAAATACTGTACAGAGGGGTTACAATTACATGGGCAAGATAATGAGCACATTTCTTATCAAGCATTGTAGCCTCCTCCTTTGTTTCCCCTTCCCATCCTCCCCCCCGCCCCCCCACTGAATCCTCCTCCTCCCTTCCCCCCACCTCACCAAAGTTGTAAAGTTCATTTTTAGACATAACGACTTGTACTCTCATTGTTGCAATGGGTCCACTTGTATCCCTATTTAAACGATTTGTTTTTTCCCTTCCCCTCCACAAAAAATACCAACATCAAATACAGTGAAAGCAGGGGTTATACCATGGGGGAGGGACATACAAAGCAACAAAGAAATCATCTTATAAATGTGTTAGAAACAATCGCATGAAAGAAAAACAACATATCATGAGTACATTTCTTATCAAGCATTGTTGCCTCCTCCTTTGTTTCCCCTTATCATCCCTTCCCATCTCCCCTCCCCCCTCCCTTCCACAGCCCCCACTCCGGGCCAAAGTTGTAAAGTTCATTTTTCAACATAACGTCTTGTACATCTCATTGTTACAATGAGTCCACCTATATTCCTATTTAAACAATTGGTTTTTGAATTCTTAAATACGTATTTTGCAGTGTCAAATATGACTGGCTTCAGACCTGTTGAATTATTAGCCACTTTTAACTGTCATTATGCTATATTTTTTTTGGTGGAACTACTTTGACTTGAACCCAGGGCCTCGCATTCTTGCTTAGTTTTGTCACTCAAGGCTGATACTCAGAAATTCTATCTCCAATTAGCCAGAAAAGGAAGCCTACTGGAAGTGTGGCCCAAGTGGTAGGGAACCAGCTTTGGGAGTACGAAAACCTGAGCAAACAAACAAATGAGTGAATAAAATGAAATAAGAATAAATTCAGTAAGGTTTATAAAAACAAGTCAGAACGTTCTGTTTGCGTCCATGGCGTACTGATTTAAGCAGGACCTGCCTATACTAAATACATTTCCATTTGTTCCTCCATTTAGACCAAATTTATGAAGTGGAGAGAAGTGGTCCTCACTCACATTGTACTACAATTATATAAGCCCCAATGTGAGTGTGTTCTTCAGTCTCTCCTTTCCAACTTCCTACAAGCCACTGTCCACAAAACAAAGGTTGGAGCTTGAGGTAGATGTAATCTTCAGTCATCTAAAACAGCACTGAAGGGGATTCATTGTCTCCATATCCAACGATGAAAACTAATTTTAAATATGAAAAAAGACAACCTAAAATCCTCATGGTTCTGTTTTGTATTCTTTTCCAAATGCAATTGCAAATAAATTTATGCAAAGCTCTCTAGCAAATGTATTCTGAAATAAATAGCTAGATAGTAGAAAAGGAACAGAAGCTGTATTAAATAAACACCAAGCATTTCCTCTTTGAAAAGAGAATATTCAATCTTAAATGAGGAACAGAGAAAAACAGACATTCAGAAGGAGCACTCTTCTATCAACTTGCTTTTCTTAAGTTTGACTTGACTATTACTAAATCTCTAACTTAATCTTCAAGTCAGTCACTTCTTCATATTTTGGTCACAATAAGAGAGTAAGACCAGCCCATGGTGATCACAAGAAGAAATTGGCCCTCACTGCTGAAACACAAGTGCTGAAGTGTTAATTTAGTCGTGCCTCAACACATTAAACCAAGGACCACTAACCATTTCCACTCCAAGGTATAATATTCAAAGCCAGTTTGGAAAATATACAAAATTGTCTACTTTCATATTGAGAGCATCATTATTCACAATAGCCTAAGGTGAGAAAATTTAAAATACCTATAAATTGATTAATTGGTAAGTAAATATAGCATATCTTCATAACAAAACATTGATCAATAAAAAAATGAGGTGCTAAACTGGGTGTTGGTGGCTCACGCCTGTAATCCTAGCTACTCAGGAGAGTGCGATCTGAGGATCGCGGTTCAAAGACAGTCCGGGCAGGAGCATCCCCGAGACTCTCATCACCAGTTAACCACCAGAAAACCAGAAGTGGCACTGTGGGTCATATGGTAGAGTGTTAGCCTTGAGCTGAAGAGTTCAGGGACAGCATCCCAGCCTAGAGTTCAAGAACCACGACCAAAAAAAAAAAATTGAGATCCTGACACACACACACACACACAGACCACATGAGAAATGAGATACCATGTCTCTGACTGGACTATAACTCCAAAAGGCAGAAGAGGTTTGTTATTTAACATTTTATTTCCGAAAGGGTATATATATCCTGATTTATTTCCTGAGTTCTTCCATGGACTTTATAGTCTGTTATCCTTTCCCTGTACTGCAAAATCAGCAGTAGGAAAAACAACATATTCATTAGCACTTGGGAGTTGCTTCTCTATAACAGAAAAGCAAAGTCACTGACTGCTGTCTAGGTGAACAAACTTGTCTTAGCAGTTTTCTACAGTACAGTGATCTCAAATGACCTTCAAAATCAAAACTGAATCTTTCCACCTTTAGTCACATTAAAAAATCAACATATGATAGAATTTGGTAATTTAATCTGTTTCTCTTAATTTAATTTCTACCCGCCAAAGGCATTGAGAAAAACAAGTGTTAAAAATGCCGGTTCTAGCATTATAGAATTATCCTTGCTCTTGCTAAGAGGTTATGAAGATGATAGTTAGGAGAATTTCCTGAATTGCTAACATTTAATGCTTGGTTGACCTGTGTATTTGGAGACGAAGACAGTGGAGGGCTGATTTCCCTGTGACTTCACTGTTTACACAGATCATAACTGTGCATCTTAGGTCTTCCCTGAGGTCTTAAATTATCTCTTCAAAAAGCAGTGAACTATACAAGTGAAATGCTAAAATGAGGACTCGTCTATAGAAACAGTGAGCAAACAACTTTTCTGTAAGCACTGACTTTTCTTACAAAAGATACAGTGAGATAGAATATATTAATGCAGTTCCATAATTGATTAAAATATTCATGTTTGAGAAGCATAATGAAATGTAAGCTATCTCTAATAATGGTCGTTATAAAATCAATGCTATCTTTCCATTGGAAAAGTAATGTCTATTTCTTAAAGAATACATTAAATATATAAAACATTTTTACTACTACAAGTCACTACTATCAAACAAAATTAAGGGTAACATATTGTCATCTTCTTCCCACTTCCTCCCCCATGTATAGCATGCTGAGTTTGTTATAGCGTTATCTGGTAAAACCATACCATTGGCCTTTATAGTTTGGATCAATATTTAAGTATGGACCATGCCATGTTCTTCACACACATGTACATGCGTTCTCTTTCTTTCTCTCTCTCCCCACCTATAATTCTCTCACCCAGCAGACAAAGAAATTTGCTCCAATTTTCTTGTTTTAGCCACACACATAAACACACACAGAGAGACACATACATAGGTACATTGAAGAAGAAAGAGCCTAGAATTGCTCCCAGTCTGGTCCAGTTTCCACAACAGATATACCTGGATTTATTACACTCACATAAACTGAAAGTACAGAGGACATGAGCAAACCAACTCCTCATGGGTGCTTTCTTTTTTCATTATTATATTTTATTGTAAAAATACTGTACAGAGGGATTACAGTTACATGAGTAAGGTGATGAGTACACTTCCTATCCAGCATTGTTACCTCCTTTGTTTTCCCCCCACCATCCCTTCTCTCCTCACCTGCCAACTCCTCCCTTCCCTCCCACCCCACCAGAAGATGTAAAGTTCATTTTCAACATAGTGTCTTGTACATCTCATTGTTACAATGGGTTAGCATGTAATCTTGTATCCGCATTTTGTTATTTCTCTTCCCCGCCCCAGATCAGAAAAATGCAAGATGCAGCACTGTGGAGGAATATCAATACCAAATTTCAAACTCTACTAAAAAGCTATAACAATCAAAACAGCTTGGTACTGGCACAAGAACAGACCTCAGGACCAATGGAATAGAATTGAAAACCCAGAAATGAACCCACAGACCTATAGCCATCTAATCTTTGATAAGGGAGCTAAAAAAAATAGAAAGGAAGAAAGACATCCTCTTCAGTAAATGGTGCTGGCAAAACTGGTTAATCGCTTGTAGAAAACTAAGATCCATATATGTTGCCCTGCACCAGAATCAACTCCAAATGGATCAAAGACCTCGGAGTCAAAGCAGACACCGAAAACATTACAGGACCGAATAGGAGAAACCCTAGGTCTCCTTGGCTCAGGCCGAAATTTTCTTAATAGAGACCCAGAACAACAAATCAAAGGTTGGACAAATGGGATTGCATGAAATTACAGACCTTCTGCATGGCAAAGGACATAGCTAGCAAGATAAATAGAAAGCCCACAGATTGGGAGAAGATCTTCACTAGCCATACAACAGACAAGGGTCTCATATCTAAAATATGCCTAGAACTCACAAAATTAAATCCCCCAACAACAAACCCTTAAGGAAACAACTGCCCAATAAATAAGTGGGCTAAAGACTTAAAGAGAAACTTCTCTGAAGAGGAAAGAAGGATGGCCAATAGATACATGAAGAAATGCTCAACCTCCCTAGCCATAAAAGAAAGGCAAATCAAAGCAACATTGACATACCGCCTCACCCCAGAACCCTTCTACATTGTTGGTGGGAGTGTAAACTTGTTCAACCACTTTGGAAAGCAGTATGGAGGTTCCTCAAAAGACTCCACACAGAGCGCCCCTATGCCCCTCAGTAGATGAATGGATCAAGAAAACATGGTATATGTACACAATGGAATTTTATACCTCCATCAGAAAGAATGACATTGTCCCATTTGTTAGGAAATGGAAAGGCTTGGAAAAAATTATATTAAGTGAAGTAAGTCAGGCCCAAAGAAACATAGGTCCCATGGTTTCCCTTCAATAACTAGTATATGTCTGAGACAAGTAGAAATGGTCAGATAAGTTGATGTTAGGCAAAATGAACCCCAAGATAAGGACTCAAATGTTTTTTTCTTTCTTGCGATTGTTTCTAACATATTTATAAGATATTTCTTTGTTGCTTTGTATGTCCCTCTCCCATGGTATAACCCCTGTTTTCACTGTATTTGATGTTGGTATTTTTTGTGGAGGGGAAGGGAAAAAACAAATTGTTTAAATAGGGATACAGATGGACCCACTGCAACAATGAGATGTACAAGACGTTATGTCTAAAAACGAACTTTAGCACTTTGGCGTGGGGGTGGGAGGGTGGAGAACGAGGGGTTGGGAGGGGAGATGGGAAGGAATGGTAAGGGGAAACAAAGGAGTAGGCAACAATGTTTGATAAGAAACGTACTCATTACCTTACCCATGTAATTGTATTTTCACAATTAAAAAAAGAAGATGCAGCACTGACATTAAATACAGTGACAACAGGAGTTATACCTTAGGGGAAGAACATACAAAAGAAACAAAAGAAATCACATAGTACATTATAAGTACAATAAAAACCACAGCACCAGAAATAAAACTTCATGTCCCTATCTTGGGGTTATTTCGTTTATCATCAGCTTATATGGTCATATTTTACATGGCTTTTGACCTTTTCTGCTTGTCCCATACATATACTAGTTATTCCAAATAGGGGAAACCACGAGATCTGTTTCTTTGGGCCTGGCTTACTTCACTTAATATATTTTTTTCCAAGTCTTTCCATTTTCTAACAAATGAGGCGGTGTCATTCTTTCTGATGGAGGCATAGAATTCCATTGTGTGTGTGTGTGTGTGTGTGTGTGTGTGTGTGTGTGTGTGTGTGTGTCACATTTTCTTGATCCATTCATCTACTGAGGGGCATGGCATCTGGGTTGGTTCCATATCTTAGCTATGCTAAATAATGCTGCAATAAACATAGTTGTGCTGGTAGCCTTAGAATGGCCTTGTTTGTGATCCTTTAGGTAAATGCCCAAAAGTGGGATTGCTGGGTCATAGGGGAGCTCTAAGTGGATCTTTTGAGGAATTTCTATACTTCTTTGCAAAGTGGTTGAACAAGTATACAGTCCCACCAACAATGCAGTAGGGTTCCCTCTGTCCACATCCCCTCCAGCATCTATTGTTATTAGATTTCTTGATTATAGCAATTCTAACTGGGGTGAGGTGATATCTCAATGTATTTTGGTTTGCATTTCTTTTATAGCCAGAGAAGTTGAGCATTTCTTTGTGTGTCTACTGGCCATTCTTATTTCCTCTTCAGAGAAGTCTCTCTTTAAGATCTTAACCCACTTATTAATTGTGTGGTTGTTTCTTTGGGAATTTGTTGGGGGAGTTAATTTTTTGAGTTCTAAGTATATTTTAGATATGAGGTCATGGGCTTTTTCTTAAGGCACTTAAATCCTACTCCCAATGGAAGAACCCACAAGCCTGCTCAACTACTGAAGATTTTCCATAGACAATGCCTGAATCACAATACAAGGCCAACCAGAAATCTGTGTGTAAAAACAAATATTATTGCCAAAAAAACTTTAAAACATCAAAAAAACCTCTCTATATATATTGGGGTTGACTTCACAAAATGTTGTTGGATGTACCTAGGTTTTCAGATGTAAGCTTTTCTATAAAAAGTTTTTGTTTCTTCCTACATTTACTATATGTAGGATCGATATGCCAAGCACCAGATCTAAACAAGGAAAAATATTACCCAGACACAGTTAACATGAGCCTGTAGATAAAGATTGGAGAAGGCTTTGAAGGAGCATCTAACTTGGTTTTTAAGCATAAAATGAACAGGAGGGGGATAACTGGAATTTATCTATTCTCAGGAATAATTGATGAGAGATGGCTATTGAAAGTGGAAAAATCTTCTTGTAATTTTGTTCATTTATTGGACAATGTAGTTTTCTCAAGAGGAGCTCAAGTTCTGCAAATAGGAAATGGCAGTGAATAGCTCCTGGGGATGGCATGCATTTTTAATGCACAATGGTAAAGCGCTAAGGCGCTACAGATGACTTGCAGTGTCACTGCCAATGCCAAAACATATTGCTCATTAAACAAGCACCAAATGCACAGTGGGCTCATCTCAGGTCCTGACACATTGACTAGGAAAGGATAAAGCATAGTCCAAAGCCGTATTTGCCACAAGAAACTTCTCCAAGTATTTGTCCTGTACCATACAACATTAGAAAAAAAACTGTACCTGTAGTCAACAGAAATGTTGAGCTGCTTCTAATAAATATTTTGTTTTATTATATAACGTGTTTTATTTATTTATTTAGCTAGCTAGTTCTGGGCCTTGAACTTAGAGCCTGGATCTGTCCCTGAGCCTTTTTGTACTCAAGGCTAGCACTCTACCTCTTGAGCTACAGCTCAACTTCCAGTTTTTTCTGAGTAGTTTATTGGAAATTAGAGTCTCATGGACTTTCTGTGCCCAGGCCTCAGTTCTCAGCCTCCTTAGTAGCTAGGACTTCAGGGGTGAACCACTGGCACCCAGCTAACATGTTTTTCTAATGTGAAAATAAAATGTATCTGCTCAGCATTCCCTGTCTATATGCTGATAGTTCAGAGGTTCGGGACTAACTTTATAACTCTGTCTTTTCCTCCCAATACAGGGTCTTGCAGTACTCCCTAGGCTGGCCTGGAATTTGCTAACCCCTGTCCCCCCTCCCAAGCCCTACGACTACAGGTTTAACAATAAGGCCCAGTAATTCTCTCAAAAGCCCACGTCTGTTATAATTTTCGTATTCATGCTATTCATGAATTTAGTATACTTCATTGAATTATCTAGATCTTCTTTTTTAGGGTCTTTTACTCATTCATTTATTATCTTTTTTGTTGTTGTTGTTCAAAGCTGAGGACCAAGCTCAGGGCTTTGCATTTGTCAGGCAAGTACTCTTTCACTGAGCCAAATTCCCAACCCCTTATTATTATCTTTAAGAAGTTGTACATAGAGATTTGAGCCATCACTTTATGAGTACAATGTATCTTGAACAATAGTACCCTTTCTATGACCTAGATGATTTTTTTTCACCATGGGGGCTAAACTCTGGGCCTGGGCACTGTCCCTGAGCTCTTCAGCTCAAGGCTAGCACTCTACCACTTGAGCCACAGCACCACTTCCAGCTTTTTCTGTTTATGTGGGACTGAGGAATTGAACCCAGGGCCTCATGCATGCAAGGCAAGCACTCTATCACTGAGCCACCATCCCAGCCCTAGATTTTCTTTATATAATTTAAAATGTAAGAGATATGTTTTTATAAATGAATCATTTCTTGAAAAAAGAGGAATGAATGTAATTTTATACCAGTTACGCAAAATTCAAGTATTAAAGTTCTAATATAGCACTACTTCGAATTTAATGCTAGAACCAAAATCAGTTTTTAAGTTTTGATTGTGAGCATTCTTTCCATAGATGTTTTCCACATCAGAATATTTAAGTTTTAGAGGCCTAATTCCTGTCTCTAAACTCATTTCATATCCAAACAAGCTATTTTATTCAATAAATATTTATAAAGCTCCCTCCTGACACACATTCAAAGTTCTGTCAGAGGGAAAAGGTTAGCAAAGCTCAATTAGAGCACACGGAATGCTTGAGAGAACAGAACCATCTTTGGCATCTTTTTTTAAGTTAATAGCAACTTAGTCAATCCAATGTCCTTGTACAAGGAATTTTGTAGCTCTGGGTTGGAAGTGACAAATCTGTCAGTAACACCTGCCCGTGCCAATCTATGAAGACAGGGGTAAGCTGTCACAGACAATTGTGTAAAGAAAAAACTTATTTTCAGGTAAGCATTTCAGTTCCTCAAATGAGGGCTGTTGCTTTTGAAATGATTAACAAATGTTCTAGTCTAGCTCAGAAGACTGTAAAATCCTCAGAAGTCTGTCCCATTTAATATAAAACTATCTGCAGAAAAGATAGCTAAGCAAAATAGTCACTGAATCACCTGGAAAAGGAGATGGTAACCAATTCCATTCTTTCATCTTCTAATTAAAATAAAGGTGAAATGTGGATTAATTCCCAGTTTTGTCACCAGAGAATTCTCAGTTCAACAGTGGATAGGAACAGCCAAGTTGGGACTGAACCTAGCAAAATTTCAGTTATACATTATAGTTGTAGACAAGAAAGAGCCAGCAGATAAAAATCCTATACCATTTGTAGATCTTGAATTGGAATGAAGTAAAAACAGATAATGCATTTAACAATCATTATTATCTCAACTACTAGCTTCCAATGGAAGTAACCATATAGATAAAGTTCTAAGTTATTTATCAATTTTCCACATAGTCTCATCAATAAAAATCTATCTGTTTGGTACAAACATTTATTTGTTATTTAACTTTAGGTAAGGTTTTAAGTCACTAATTTTATCAACAGAAATGTAAGTAGTAATATGATTTCCCTTATTTTCAAAGAGTAAATGAAATGTTCTACACTTAAGTTCAAAGTCAATGAATTAAAATAAGTCAACTGTCCAAATATAGGATTTAAAAATACATACTTAAAACTCTATTGAAAAAATAAGATTATAAACAGTCACAAATGCTTTGATTAACTGGCTGCTAATAAGCTAATGATATCCAAAACTATAAAAAGAGCACTACTAACTAGTTGATGGTAAAAAAAAAAACAAATATATACACACACATACTCAGAGAAGGTCACATCAAGTAGACTTTGCTCAGAACTTTCAGGGCTTCTTAGAAACGCATCAGTGAAATATTTGAAAGATATGCCACATGAACAAACTTAGAAACAATCAGGGATGATTGCACATGACAGTTTTAGAAGTGTTGTCATTCAGATACTGCATTAGAAAAAGAAATTGAGTTGAATTATGTCTAGCAATTAGAAGTGTCCATAAGTGAAGAGACAATGAATTTCCTGTCATTGAAAAACACTCAAGCATAGGCAAATTATACCAATGTCAGAGTACATAGAGAAGGGAATGCTAATACACTGAAAAGTGTCTTCCAAACAGAAAACTTTTTAATGAAAAACCATAATTCTTAAATATACAATACTGTACAAAGGGTAGACATTGTCACCTTGTGGAAATAGGTTTCTGCAATACAAAGGTCACTGAGTAATATAACATACCATTATTAGAAGGATGATGGCTCTGATTAGCAAGAAGGAAAGAGCAATGAGCTTTTGCTCATCAGACTATTTACAGTGTTAATTTTCACAGGTTGGATGCTACTATCAAATTCACAATAAAAACAGATTCTTTTTAATGGACACGTGTGATGTGATGATTTTCATTAAAGTAGAGAAAAATTGCTTTTACTTTGAAAATATTTTTGAATCTCCTGAAAGAAAAAAACATTTGAATACATATCTTAGGGTTCATTTTCCTAACATCAACTTATCTGACCTTTTCTGCTTGACTCAGACATATACTAGTTATTGCAAATAAGGGAAACCAAGCTCAAAAAAAATCACCTGAAAAAAGATGGATTTTATTTTTAATGTATTTATAATGTACCAGGTGAATTTTGTTTCTTTTTTCTATGTTGTTCCCCCATAGTATAGCCCCTGTTTTCACTGTATTTGATTATAGTGCCCTGAATCTTGTATATGCATTTTTCTAATTTGGGGAGGGGAAGGGAAATAACAAAATGCTCAAATAAGGATACAGGTTGACCCATTGTAACAATGAGATATACAAGACCCTATGTTGAAAAACAGCTTTATTTTCCTAACATCACATTATCTGACTTTTTCCGCTTGACTCATACCTATACTAGATATTGCAAATAAGGGAAACCATGGGACCTATGTTTCTTTGGGCCTGGCTTACTTCACTTAATATAATTTTTTCCAAGCCTTTCCATTTCCTAACAAATGGGGCAATGTCCTCAAATATGTATTTTAATGTTTTTGTTTCTTTCATGCATGTGTTTCTAATGCATTTATAAGATTATTTCTTTGTTGCTTTGTATGTCCCTCCCCCACAGTGTAACCCCTGCTTTCACTATATTTGATGTCAGTATAACATGTGGAGGAGACGGGGACAAACAAGTCGTTTAAGGATTCAGGTGGACCTGTTGCAACAATGAGAAGTACAAAATGTCATGTCAAAACCAGCTTTACAATGTCGGTGAGGGGGGGGGGGGAGGGGGGGTATGATTGGGTGGGAGGGAGGGGGGAGGCTGGGAAGGGAGGTGAAGGGTAAACAAAGGAGGAGGATGCAATGCTTGGTAAGAAATGTGTGCATTATCCTGCCCATGTAATTGTAACCCCTCTGTACAGTATGTTCTCAAATAAAATAAAATAAAATTTAAAAAAAAAAAAAAAAAAAAAAAAGAAAAACAGCTTTACAACTTGGCGGTGAGGGGAGTTGGGGAGGTGGGAAGGGAAGGAATGGTAGCAGAAGAGGTAACAATGCTCCACAGGAAATGGACTCATTACCTTACTCATGTAACTGTAACCCCTCTGTACAGTATTATTACAATAAAATATATACAAAAAGACTGGTTTTATTTGTAGTTAATAACAAGAATGCAAAAATCCAGGAATACAATATTGGAATAAAGTATCAAAATAAAAACTATCTGATAAAATAATGGACAATAGAGAACCACCTGAGCTTTAAAAAGAAATATTTGAAACTGATGATCCCATTTTAGATTTTAATTGTTCACACAGATGTAAGTTTTCAGAACTTTCCATCAGTACGTACTTTGAAAATTTCTAGTTTGGAATAGTATATATAGACTATTGAATGTATTCCCAAAATTTCATATATTAGAAACTTACCCCCAGAAGCCATATGTTAATGGTACTGGAAGTGGGGCCTTGGGAAGTAAGTGGGATTTGAAGAGGTGATGAGCATGGGGCATCCGTAGTGTAAGTAGCGGCTTCATAAGGAAAGAGACCCAGGCTGGGATGCTTACAAGGTCTTTTTCCACTATGTTATCTTATGATGAAGCACAAGACCTCACCAGTGCCCTGGATTTCCCAGCCTCCAAACCTTCAGCTAAAAAATACCCATTCTTTATAAACTATCCAGCCTGTAGTTCTCCATTATAGCTATAAAAATTGGACAAACCAGAATATGTACATCTATCTGAGGTTCTATATAAACAAGTACACTTTTAAATAACAGCATGTACACTTTTAAATAACAGCATGTTCCTGGATTTTTTAGACAACTCTACGGAAATTAGAACAACTACTCTAAGTCATAATTAACTACATGATCAAGTTAAATATACACCTCAGCTCTCTATGCTTCTTTCAGATAGACTGAACAAAGTTCATAGAGCTCCCTGACCCATTCCAAACCCATAGAAGTTAGAAACATAAGATTTTTGAAACTACAGCTGTTTTCAGAGGCTATAGTCCTATGGGAATCACACAATTAATTATCGTTAGGACTAAGCAGATGAGGAAAAGATACAAGGGATGAGGGGGTAATAGTATCTATGGAGAATTAAACACTATCTTCCAACTAAATGCATCAGACTAGACTGGTAAAAATTATACGATCAAATAGAACATTACAATGAACTAGAACTGACTAGGAGCCTGCTATGCAAACCCTCTGATCTAATATTTAGCCATGTTATTTTATAAATAAGAAGACTGAAGTAATTGTTGGGCTACATAAGAGATTCATACAAGGTCAAACAGTAAATAGACCTAGATTTTAAGTGTTTTGGCTTTTGGTTGCATGACTTTTTAAGTTACACACTCCATTCTTTTTCTAAATCTAGAGACTATAGCCTGGACTACATAATATTGTTATATCTGTAAAGTTGTATTTGATTTTGCATTTATGTCTCTTTCTCATCTTAATTATCTGTTCCTCTTGCTTTATAGTTGTCTTTCTATTTAAAAAAAAGATTGCTCTGTGGAGTAAAATACAGGAAAATTAAAGTATATTTATTTATCAGACTTTCTGTAAGTTTGATGGAATTATTATATTACTTTGCATCAAACAAAGTTTGATGGTAAAAGCAAAGACGGTTCATTCTACAATACAGGAAGGAAGAGGGGAAGAAAAGGAGGGAAAGGAAGAAAAGGAGTGAAGGCATGGAGGGAGGGAAAGGAGAGAAGGGAGGAAAGGGAAAAGGAAAGAAAGAAGAAAGGAGGGAGGACTGATACCATACTCTTTATCCATATATATTTTTACTATATCTGCATAAATATTTCCCTGGAGGAAATATCAAACCACCATACAATCTCATCTTTGGCAGCCTACATTATACCTTCATAGTTTGCTATTAATACAAAACTTAGAAAAAAAAAACAAAGGATAGTAACTATTTTTTGCTAGCAAGCCAATCATACATAGATTATAATCCCATTTTTAATTTTTTCTTCTTTTCTGTACAAGCTAAACATGTGTCATTGCATCTTGGGAAAGAAACATTTTTTCTGAGATGAGACAGCAAGCAATTTGAGGCTCCAATCTGGTCATCTGCAAGGATGACATTGTACCAGGAATAATCATCATGTTTACATTGGTTATGTCCATCAGAATATTAAGCAATTGTGGTTCCTAAATAGGCCAGAGAAGGGAAACAAAAAAATCTAATGAGTATCATTACTGAAGTGGCTTCAATCTCTTCTGGTCCAAATTACAATTATTATTTGCTTCTAAGGCTTCTGATTATATAGGAATTCTTCAATATCAATTTATCTCTTCTAGAAATTTGTTCTCTATTCTTAAAATAGAAACATAAATCTACCTTCTACACAATGATGAAAGATGAAAGCATGCAGCCCAATATATTTCTATGAATGAGCTGGTTTGATTTCCTTTTTGGCAACTGCATCCTCAAACCATTAGAATAAATGTGTTCATTCAACAGAAATGTGTCTTATTTGATTGAATAATGCTCTGAGCCAAGCAAAAGAGTCTTAGAAAAATGGAAAAGATTTGCCAGGAAGTGAGTGAGATATTCATATCTTAGTAAAAATAAAAACCACTCACTGGAATCTTTTAAAGACACATTCAGCTGTTTTTGTCTAGAGTAGAAGAAGGGTATGAGATGTTTACTCCTTAGTTCCTGAACAATTAAGGTTATTCAGTCATTCTCTGGTCCCAATACAGTTTATACATGTCTAGTCTCTAAGACTGTAATGGTTAAAAGAAACAGAAACCACATTTAAAACCACCGAAGATAATATAAGGACATTATGGTGTAGCATGCATATTCAAAGGTAACATTACTTCTGAAAAGGACAACCCTCAAGTGGACTGTGCTCAACACTCAAATCCCCAAAAGAGATTATATAATTTAGGACATTACACGAAAAATGCTTTTTGGCAATTTCAACAGAGCAGCATAAAAAAGATAAGTCCCCAGTGGAAAAGGGAGCACTACGACCCAATGGGAAGAATGGGCAAACCAAGTATGTCTAAGCTGCTTTTATTAATGATCAATTCCAGATTGAAAGGGTAGCTCCCAAAGAACATCAGTATAGGCCTGTGAGACCCTCTCCATTTATTTCCCACATATTCGGCCCTTGCTGTGGGCCTGCAGGTGAATTTTCAACTCTGATTTGGGATTAGGCCTACACTTGGGGACTTAGGCTATTTCACGCCTTGGTATCATGAGAAGGACAGAGATAAAAGATCCAAGATCCTTGCAACCTAAGACCCTTCCAGCCTGAAAAATGTGCTGTTCTTTTGTATAAAACTTAACTACTTAGTGCAAAATTTTTGGGCAATTCTGTATGTAAGTCTATAAGGTTATAATAACAGAGATAACGTTAAACCATTTTTATCCAACTGATCTATAAAAACTCATAGGCAAGAAATCATTTTCTGATTCAGATTCTCAAATTTTTAAACTGGACATGGCAATTGGGATTTGAGAAATATTAATCATAAACACAAACTGGAAACAGTTTTACATGCCCAATATTCCACAGAGGGCATATTGACTAAAGAGGGTAATTATGGGCCTAATGAGTGGTAATTTATAATGTAGTCCCTAAACAAAACTGCTAAGAGAGTGGAATCAGCAGCCCCATCCTTTGATTTCATTCTCCAAGAACCCAATTCACAAGGCAGGGATTGCCGTCAAGATGAACATACCTCCTGTAATCACTTGTGATCACTTAGGAAGCCTAAATTAAATCCTCAATATCAAGCCAGGCCACAACAGCAGTGACTAACATATTGTGACAAACATATCAGTTTGTCCCAAGCCTGGTACAGGGTGCCTTACCACCGTCCATCTCTGATGCTCATTGCCCCGTATGAGAAGAATGATCTGATTTCCAAGTCATAGAGAAAGACACTAAAGCCCATCATGGTTCAGTGACATTGCTGGAATCATTTTTAGCTACTAAATAATTAGACCTAGGGGTTAAAGGCTTCTTCTTTTTATACACTGCCATATTCTTCCAAAAACCACCAGAGTTTTCAACATTTTCTTTGATTAGTCATGGGGCTTGAACTCTGGGCCTGGGCACTGTCCCTCAGATCTTCAGCTCAAGGTGAGCACTCTATATCACTTGAACCACAATGCCACTTCCATATTATTTTTAAATGTTTATTCTTAACAAGAATCTCAAATTAAATCCAGCTTAGTTACAGATAGTATTCTTTTTTTAATGAAAGAAGGTAGAATTCACTATATAATAAAAACCATGATTAATATTTATTGAGTACCATATGCTTAATACTGAGTACAAAATATGCCTGTTTTGCCCCCATCCCATTTGTCTTCCTTCCTCTTACATTTATGTAGTTTTCTGCCTTTTGCTAATGAACATCTTAAAAACTGTAAGAAAAAATGGCATTTAAATGCTACCATTTAGGAAATACCTACAATTTTCAATTAAGTTTATTGCATGAATAACCTTGCCAAACTACTTGGATATGGGAGGAAATAAGATCATACACAACTGTGAGATGGAATGAAATGAAGAAGAAAGGAACAGAATTACACTAAAGATAGAAAATATTGTCCATGGTCCTAAGGAATATTTAATTCAACTACTATACAGAAGGAAGGTATTCATTAGAAAGAACAAGGAAACTTACCACAGCATACATTTGCTACAAACCACAATAACTCAGGCAGGGCCAACACTACTGAACATTTACTATATACAAAAGAATCTAAGCAGAGCCCTAGATGAACAATAACTCATTTGCTATTCTCACCAACTCTATTAATAATAGCTACTATTACCTGTAATTTACAAGCGTACAAACCAAGGCTAAAGACCACAAAGCCAGAAAACCTCAGGGCAGGAACTGGAATCAACTTATTCTAACTCTAATGATCACAGAAAACCACAGTTGAGAGAAAAAAAATGCACAATATACTGCCATGAATACAGGTCAAACCTTTCCAGGTCTGATCCTCTGTGAAACTGCTGTGTAGCAAAACAGAAACCTATCAGCAAACCTTCACAGGGAGAGGAGAAAGCATGCAGGTTTATTTATGTAACTGCCCTTTCCTGTTCTGCTTTTTCCTTCTCCTTTCTCTTACTCTGAATTTTTCCTTTGGTTTTTGTTTGTTTTTTATGTGATTCCATGGTTGTAACACAAACATGATGCATCATATTTGGGGGCATTTGTGCCTTTTTCACAGATAGAGCTACAAAAGCTCAGTGATTAGGTACACATCAGCTTTCAGTAATGTTTATTTATTATAACAGAACATGGTAAGTGCATGAGGGAAAAAAACAGCTTATAAGACTTACTTAGTCACCCAACCTAAATGACCAATCAAAGCCTGATCAAAGTTTCTTTTCTCTTGCACTTTGTAGCAGAAAGAAGTCTCACTTAGTACACACGCCACCATTTGCCACCAATTCTAAATCCACGTCATAAAAAAGAAAGAGGGTAGATTCTAAGTCATTTACAAAGCATTTTAGTGTCTGAGCATTTTCTGTAAGATAAGGCACAGATGATATAGTACTAATGCTATTGCCGAAGGCAAATACTTAGTAGAGATGTTACTTAGGTGAGGCTAAAATGCTCTAAAACTAAAGCTGAAACTCTAATGGCTGCAACATAATTGTTGATTCCTTTCTCATTCCATTCCATTCTCAAGCGGGTGGGATTGATTGGTGGCTCTCTCCTCAGTTACACTGGGTCCCTAGCTCTTCTATCCTACCTACTATACTGGAGGCTACTATTGTCTAAACCCAGTTAAGATAAAGCAATGAAGATCATGTCCACTTTTGGAGGCGACAACCAGAAGGAGAAAACCATTTTCCTTAATAAACAATTCACTGCATGGCCATATAGCCGTGTGGTACATGGTAGGCAGCAGGCACACCATCTGACAGTGACTGATGTAAGAAAGAAGAAAAGATGTTGGTGATCCCTAAGCCATCTCCATCACTGATCGCCGAGAGTATAAACCAATTCAACTTCACCAACACCGAAATTTCAAAAGCAGAAAATATTAAGAGTCCAGAGTCCAAGGACCAATCATTTAAAATTAATATAAATAAATACAAAAATACTATTTTAAAATAAACAAAAATTTAAGAATTGACACAGAAACAGACGTAAAAAAATATATCAATGGCCAATATTTTTACTATTCCATTTCAAACAGAAGACAATAGTAGGAAGGTCAGATAAATCATATGAATTAAGATTTTCTTTAAAGTTGGAAAAAAATCAATCTCTGATTCTGTTTCTTCTTTTCTACAATGGAGTTAAGCCATTTGTTCAAATGACTTTGTAGTAATTAAGTAATATGCAAAATAGGCCTCGCTAAACTTATTTTAGAATTGAATGCTAAAAAAAAGATAGCAATTAACACTCTTCTTCTTTATATCGTTTCAATTCTAAAGAGACCAGAAGAGATCTTAAGTCAAAGCAAAATAATGGCACATGCAAACACCACCAAACTTTCTTATCTGCAGATGTCTCTTGGGTGTTAACATTTCTTCCCATCTAACTGCTTGAACAGACCTCCCGCGTGCTCTACCCCTCTTTCTGGCGGTTCACCGAGCTGGGCACTAGCTTACCCAGATTTCCATTATCTCCCAATCAATGCCCATGCATAATGCAGCCACGGCATGCTGTTCACCAACGGGGCAACATTTAAGTAGGCCATAAAAGAATGACATCTAAAATGGTAGTTATTTTCTTACACTCATTCCTTCTCCCCAATTTAATCCAGCCATTACATTTACTTTCACCTATTGAAAATGGAAACTATTTAAGACGCATGGCAGAGGAGAAACAAAACAGCATGTGATACAGAATCACACAGACTTGTTTTTGACTTTTCTCTCTAGAAATTCTTCCCTTGTTAACTTGTGTCATTTTTTATACTGAAAACGAACTTCATTATCTTTAAAAAATGTATTTCTCTCATTTTTTATTGTGAAAACACTGTACAGAGGGGTCACAATTACATGGGCAAGATAATGAGTACATTTCTTATCAAGCATTGTAGCCTCCTCCTTTGTTTCCCCTTCCCATCCCTTCCCATCCTCCCCCTGCCCCCCCCCACCCAATTCTCCCTGCTTCCCCTCCCCTTCCCCCCCCACCCTGCACCAAAGTTGTAAAGTTCATTTTCGATATAACGATTTGTACATCTCATTGCTGCAATGGGTCCACCTGTATCATTTTCTTTTTTTAACACTGAGTTTGAACTCAGGCTGTTAGGTAGACACTCTACTGCTGAACCACAGCTGAAGCTCAGTTCTGCACTGCTTATTTTTAAGATAAGCCTTTATGTCTTATCGAAGCAATTGTCTAGAACAAGATCTTCATATTTTATACTTCCTGATGTAGCTGAGATGACAAGTATTCATCAACAGGTTCAGCTTCTTCCACTGAGATGGCTTTTTCCAAGGCTGTCCTAGAACTACAATCCTCTGGATCTCAGCATCCTAACTACTATTAAAGGCAGAAAACACTGCACTCAGCTTATTGCTTAATTTTGAGACATTTTATCTTCCAAGGCTGTCCTAGAACTACAATCCTCTGGATCTCAGCATCCTAACTACTATTAAAGGCAGAAAACACTGCACTCAGCTTATTGCTTAATTTTGAGACATTTTATCTTCATATTCAAAATGAGGAAGCAATCTAAACTTTAAGATCAGTGTAATAAAATACCTAATCTTGATCTTGCAATCATTCACTGCTATATTCTTGTGCCTAACAGAAATCTCTTACACATGCTAATCAGTATAGCAGAATATTATTTTTTAAAAAACAGTGAAATAACATGCAACAACAGTACAAGTAAGCATTCACATCTCACAAGCATTATGTTGTGTGAGGAAGATGACGGCCAAACAAACATAATAAGGGTTAAACAAGTTACAGGTTAAACCTCAACTAGTCAACAGTTTTACCAAAAGGACATCTTAGACACAGGATTCAGTGTTTATAACAGAGCCAAGTATCTTATCTGATCCCTAAATATAGAAATATCCTACAGAAAATATCTTCAAGGAAAAAGAAATGGACAAAAGGAGAATTTTAATCGGCTTGCTCCAAGTCAGAAAAATAATGAATCTCTTCTATCTCTAGATTGATTGTGATAGGGGCAGGGTAAACTTTATCTTCAAAAAATCAAAAACTTGGCTGTAAGGTGGCTCAGTGGTAGAGTGTTTACCTTGCACGCATGAGGCCCTGGGTTTGATTCCTTAGTACCACATAAGCAGAAAAAGCCAGAAGTGGTGCTGTGGCTCAAGTGATAGAGCACTAGCTTTGAGCTGAAGAGCTGAGGGAGAGTGCCCAGGACCACAGTTCAGGCCCCATGACCGACAAAATAATAATCAAAATCTTTATTCAAAGTTACCTTCAGATAAATAACCAAAGGTATCAGATACTCCGGATCAAGTTCTTTTATTCCATATTCATTGAGACTGCCAAATATGTGGAAGGCCTGATACCATTTGCTGGCTCTTTTTAGTGATCCTGAACTAATGTGTTCTGTTTACATGCAGCACTAACTTAACAAACACTTCATTGTTTAAACTATAAATATGTGTTTTATCCTATTTTTTTTCTTCAGAACTGCAGTTCCCCAAAAAACACTAAGGTATATTTAAATTTTACCGCATGACATGACACATTCACCTTCAATGACTTGTGTTGAGTCATTCAGATGAATAACACTGGTTCCAAATGACAAATATAAAGTAGGTCTGGTGATATTTCTGTGTTTAAAAATAAATGGATAAACAACCAGTGGAACACTAGGTCTCAGCCCTTACCCAGCCTTGTTTCTGGTCCACCTCACAGACTGATCACAGACTCAGCCCAACTCCGTCTTCAACCAAGCAATCAAACGCTCACCTTAGAGACATACTATTGTGCTGCTTTTTGCACTATACGATACATTCCCATTCTGGGTAATTCCACACCTTCTCGCTCCCTCTTGCAGAGGTGACTTTAATATGCCTCCAGGCAGGCAGCCTGCAGTCCACGTCCCTCTGGAGTCAGAGCTTCTCAGAATACCAAACAGAACTGCAGAAGCCACAACTAGAGAAAAGGAAAGTATAGGGAAAATGTTTAAGACAAATAGGATTTTATTTATAAACAAGTATCAGTATTAAAAAAAAAAATCTAAGTAGGCCTGGCGCTAGTGGCTCACGCCTGTAATCCTAGCTACTCAGGAGGCTGAGATCTGAGGATCACGGTTCAAAGCTAGCCCGGGCAGGAAAGTCCATGAAGCCTTATCTCTAATAAACCACCAGAAAACCAGAAGTGGCGCTATGGCTTAAGTGGTAGAGCACTAGCCTTGAGGTAAAGAGCTGAGGGACAGCACCCAGGCCCAGAGTTAAAGCTCCATGACTGACAAAAAAAAAAAACAACTAAGTAAATCACAGAAATTTCAAACTCTTCTAGTTTTGGAACATCCATTTGCAATATCCAGATGAAGTAGAGCCTTTCTCTAAACAAAAGAAATGCATCCAATATCTTCATTGTCTTTCAAGGACCTTGTATCATCTCGATTCATTTATATCATGTCTAATACCTGTTATTTCCATTCTCTCTTCTCATGATTTATTTCCTCGTTTAAAGTAAAGCGGGCAATGTAGCACACAAGAAAAAGAAGACTGAGAGAAGGGCATGGCATAAATGCCTGGTTTGTGATTATTAACGCAATTTATCAGATTAAATGTAGATTAAAATAGATAAAAGTTTTAATGTCCTGGCAAGGAGTTCCTCAAAATCGAGCATTATTACCTCTGCATTGGAATTTCTGAACAATGAGACTTGTTAGTAATCACTGTGCCTAGCCTTATCAAACAAAATGAATTAAGCATTACTGAATTGTTTATTTGATTAGTGTACTTGGCAGACTGTGATACAGTTTTCAAAAAGCCTCTGCAGAAAGACTGATAATGTACATTTTAAAGCATACCTTTTCTGTAACCCTAGCAACTAAGCCGTTCCACTTTAGAAATGTGGACATTACTATTCAGACATATTAAATATCTGGTTCAAAATCACAGATGGAAGCCAAACCTGTTTTGGTACTGTTTCATTGCTAGACAGATGGCCTCAGCTTTCTGAACCAGCTCCTACATCTCCACTTTTCTCTAAAAATTTACATTTCCCTTAGCCCAGCAAGGCTTTTAGATTCTTGCTTATCTCTAGAGTATCAGTTCCCAATTATATTAAAGCCAGAAATAGTGTGAACACAGGAGCCCTCCCAAGGCATCTCTTTTACTAATGCTAGGACACCAGTGAGGGGCATCTTGACTTCCCGCCATGTGATCTTTCTATAGAGCCATGGGAACCTTAATTCATGCGAGGAGGCTGCAGAGAGAACTTGCTTCCTAAAACAGTAGAGCTTGATCATGAAAATCATCTTTGTACAAAAATACTCAGAGGGAGGTCTTCTTCTTTACATTATTATGGTAGTAAACAAAATGCCTGAAATGGTCCAGGTACAAGAACAAAATAACCTTTGGAATTTTGCTGTTGTTTTTGTCGCTTCAATGCTCTCAAAGAAATCACTCTCTCAATTCAGAATTTCCTACAGAAACTTTAACGTAAACTGGTAACAGGCAAAAGGATTTTATGTATATAATGTGTGCCCTTTGTTTCAATTATTTCAATTAATTTAAAGCTAATAGTAATTAATTATTTTGTTGTCTCTGGTTTCAATCAGTTCAGTTATCTTTTGGGGCAGTTTATTTGATATGGTACAACACGGATATGGCGCTCTCTGTTGCTGATCTCTGCAACAATTCTTGGAGAACTGATCTTTATAAACATGAGTAAGAATAAATAAACGTGATAAACCCTGGGTGCTCTAGATTTTGTCTATCTGGAATGTCATTTCTTTTCTTTTCTCTGTGTGGTCTTCTAGTGTTTTCTGACATGGTGCTCGTGCTTCTCCATCCACAAGGAAGGAGAGGAAGCCCAGCCCTGACCACGGGCTACTCCATCTGCCAGACCTCAGTAATAAGCCAAGTACACACAACTAGGTAATGGCCCACCTGGCAGGAAGCAACAACTACTCTGGGCTTTCAGCTTACAAAATGTAAATCTAGACATGACAGAGGCCTTTCCTGAGGCTGAAAGAAAATGGAAATGAAGGTGAAAAGAGAATAACCAAGACAAGAGGTGAGATATCTTTCCAGCCTCTACACTGAACTGTGCCTAAAGCCAGAATCCTATTTTAATTCTAGCCAGTCAGTCTGCCTTTCTGGCCAACATAATTGGATTGAGATTTCTGTCACAAACTGTCAAAAGTAGCCACACCAAACTGGATGAATAGATTTTATTTTACTGTTGAAGAAACTGAGGCTCTGAGTTGTACTGCTTAAGATCATCACACATGTGGTAAAGTAAGGTGGCAAGCCAAGTTTCTGGGTCTTATAGTACATGCTCCAGTATGAATATTAGCGTGAAGTCTACTGCTCGCTGTCCTTAAAGCCACTTGGCACCTGTCTTTAGTTTGTGGTAATCTGTCACTTTTTCACTAATTCTCAACCCTCCTTATCAACCACAGGACATTTTTCTGAGCTAGTAACTGAGATCTGCACTATGAAACTAACTGGTATATCTGTCATCAATTTTAAGAATTGTATTGAGGATTGGTTGGGAGACAAATAATAAAAAGAAAAATCTCGTCCTCAAGAAGCATTAAATTTTATGTCAAAAACGAACTTTACAACTTTGGTAGAGTAGGGGGTAAGGGGGAGGGGGAGGTGGTGGTAGGGGGGTGTGGGAGTGGGGGGTGGAGAGGGGAATGGATGGTATGAAGAAACAAAGGAGGAGGCTACCATGCTTGATAGGAAATGTACTCACTATCTTGCCCATGGAATTGTAACCCCTCTGTATGGTATTTTCACAATAAAAAAAAAGGAAGGTAGTGGGTGCATTTCTTGTCAACCTTGTTACCCCTTCCCTCAGTTTTCTCCTACTTCCCCTTCCCCCTAGCACCCCAAGTTGTACAGTTCGTTTCCAACATACTGTCTTGTGTTTATCAGTGTTGCACTGGTTCCCCCCTTGTCCTTCATCCCACCATTCTGCTGTTGCCCTTCCCTTCCCTAGTACAGATAAATGTATATACAATATCCAGGGTACCAACATCAAATACAGTGACATCAGGGAATATATCACAGGGGGAATAAAATACAAAATAAACAAGAAATCACATATTATACTTAAAACAACAACAAAGAAAAAACCCCTTGTGTCTATGTCTTGGAGTTCACCATGTGAAATGACAACAAGAGGATGTGAGACTATGTCCCAGAAGGAACGGTACTTAAACCTTAAATAATTAAAGGAAGAATACAAATATTCTATATCAAGCATTTTCTAAAGACAAAAAGTCAGAAAAGCAAAGCTAATAAACATCAGATTGACAGTTTTCATTTTTACTGGCATTTTATATACTCTTCTATGATGTCTTAGAATAATACTACATTCAGATGAGCCAATATTTGTTAAAAGTCTGTGTGTGTGTGTGTGTGTGTGTGTGTGTGTGAGAGAGAGAGAGAGAGAGAGAGTGCGCGCGCGCGCCTACCAGTATTGTGGCCTAAACTCCAACCTTTGTGCTCTTCCGGAGCTTGTTTGCTTGGCTGGCACTCTACCACTTAACTTAAATCTCCAGCCCAGCTTTTCTGGTTAGCTGGAGATGTGATCTTGATGTCTTTTCTGTCCAAGCTGGCTTCCAACAGTGATCCTCCACATCTCAGCCTCTTGAGTAGCTAGAATTATAAGCTTGCACATGGGTGCCCAGCTTGTTAAAAGTCTTTCTGATGCCAGACTCTCTTTTAGGACATTAGTAGCCCCAGGTAACTGGATGGGGTGGAGAAGAAGAAGTTACTGCGGAGCTACATCGGAAAAGACCTCGCATGGTCATGTACTTCAAAGGAGTTTATCTGAGGGAGAGAGGTACAAAACTAATCTCAACCAAGCAAGTACCCAACTTTTGTCTGTTTCAGCATAATACCAATATCATGACTCAGAGAAAGCTACTGAAGGTTATGAAATCTAATCTGAATGAAAGGAGGACTTAGAATGAGACTGAGTGAACTGGGTTAGAAGATTCAAATAGATAGGGTAACTGGACCAAAAGGGAGACATATGCAGAGTGTGAACAAATTTCAAAGTAATATGTGAGTATTTCCAGAGAAAACAGCTGGGTTGAAATAGATGGATGGCCACCAGTTAATAAAAGGCTAAAATATGTATAATATCTGAAGCAGAGTTATGACAATGTCATTGTGGTTTTGGCTGCAGTATAGAAAACAAAGCTGAGGAAATATGGAAATAAGAAAATTAAAGGACTACTTGTTACTAGCAAAGCCAGCACAAAATTTAAACCTATTGTTAGGTTTTCAAATTACATGTTCCTAGAGATACTGCAGTCTAATGTAAAGAGTAGTGGCTTAATTCAAGAGCATCCCGCAGCCCAGGCCCTTATATAATGCTTTCAACATCTTTGGTATGTTTTAGACTATAACAATAAAGCAATTGTATGGTTTGGCTGTGTGGCTTACAAATGAAAACTACATTGATGGCCGAATCTTAAAGAAACCTCAACATATTTTAAATACCTCTGTTCTTGACAAAAGATTTTTCTTGGCAAGCTAAGCAAGTGAAATACTGTTGGCAGGGAAACCAATTATGTAGTTCACTGCTCAAACCAAAGCAAAAAGCAACCGTGTGCAGGACCGTCACATAGAAGTTGCCATTGTATCAGTGTGAATGTAAATTCTACACTCAGAATCTCAGAGTTGGACAGAAGACCTGTTAGGCTCATGTACCCATTTATCCTGTTTTTGTTTTTAGTGGCTTTTTCACCATGGGAATATCAGAGTTGAATACAAAATCTATGCTTCTTAAAATAATGAAAAACAGTTCTATAAAAAGCTTTTTTATATTTGTAGGGAGAAAACTGACAAGTTCTCAGAGTTAGTTGGTATGGGGAAGTAGAAAGGAATTAGCACTTTTTATTGACAAGGTGCTGTACAGAGGGGTTGCAGTTACATAAGTAAGATAATAAGTACATTTTTTGTTGAACTTATTACCTCCTCCTTCATTTTTCTCCTACTTTCCCTTCCCCCACAGCCCCTAAGTTGTACAGATCATTTCCAATATATTGTCTTGTGAATATCACTGCTGCATTTAAAAAAAAAGATATTTGCAGCATTCAGAAATTCTTTAAGAAGCCCAAAAGAAATTCCAAATGTGTAAATAAACTAGACTCCTGTGGAAAAGGATATTCTTTTATTTTGAGGTGCTTTCATTTTTGGAGAACTTGGAAAATAGGGGGAAACCCTCAGTATTCATCAATGTTGATAAATTTTCATCTGAAAATTCAGAGCTTGAGGCTGGGAAGGTGGCTCAGTGGTAGAGCGCTTGCCTTGCATGCCTGAGGTCCTGGGTTCGATTCCTCAGTACCACATAAGCAAAAAGAAAAAAGCCAGAAGTGGCGCTGTGGCTCAAGTGGTAGAGTGCTAGCCTTGAGCTGAAGAGCTGAGGGACAGCGCCCAGGCCCAGAGTTCAGGCCCCACAACCGGACCAAAAAAAAAAAATCAGAGCTTTAGTCATACTGTAACTAAAATCAATACAGCCATCTCATGCAAATCATACAAGATAAAGCCATTAGAAGAATACTAGTATATCTCAAAACAATGAAGAGCAGTAGCACTATCAAGAGGCTAGATGTGTATGATGCCAGCACTGTGGGATTATTGGTGGATTAGGTATATACTGATTTCACTGCGCTTCATCCATTAAATCACATCGACAACAGCACAACCATTATATGCCAGCCTGTGAAAACTTTCCTTCATCACAGACTTGTTACTCTGAGAGCACTGACTGTCCTCCCCATCTCCCACAGAGGCCTGTGCCCTTCTAAGTCACTCAGCATATTTATTCCATTAACAAGGATGAAATCCTTTTTGTTCAAGGATAAGATCATGGTCCATGTTATAACAAGGAGAAACCATTAAAAACGCTCCTCTTCTTCTCTAGAATTTATTTTTATACAATGAATCATGGTGAGTTTATCCAAAGAGAGATAGCATAATAGATGATACCATCTATTGAAGAAAAGATCTCTGCTCATTGCACACACTCCCAGACCCACGCCGGTAAAGCCTTCATATTGAAAAAAGCTATTCTGATCACTGCCCAAGGGAAGAGAGAATTTGGTCAGCCATCTATCACACTTCCTCTTTTAATTCACCAGCTAAAGGAGAACACATGGACATTCATGGACATTCGGGGCTTCAAATGATCAGAGAAGGGTGACTCTAACATGGACCAGAGTGCCACCGAGATATCTGTGGATACCCACATGACTCAACTACACTCATAATACTCTGTTCACTTTTTCCCATGTTCTCAACTTGCTCACAAACCATCCCCACACAAGGAAAAATACAAAATCCTGCCTGAACATGGACTGTACCTAAAATTTGAAAAATCTTTACCATATTTATATGGTTTACTTGGTATAGTGACTCAAAATAACAAAGTTATCTGCTTCTTCATTTTTTCCTATGCTGTAAACTGTCTCCTAAAGGGATATAAGATATATTTTCATAAATGCCTGGATTTTATATCCTTCAGCTCCAGCCAAATCCCAGAGAATGGAATCATTCATTAATTGATGTCTAAGAGTTCAACATAGATTAAAACCATTGCCTAGAGGGCTGAGTAGTATGGCATATAGTTTGAGATGGCCTTATTTACCAACTTAAAACAATTTGTGTTCAACAGGGAATAAAAGAAAAGTTTGAAATAGCTGTTGCTAAGGAAACCATAAGATCATCAGTAGACTCATCTACTCTTCATTGGAAATTCTGTTTCTTAGGGAAATCTTATTTTCTTAGTCTTATCTAACTTTTCAACAGCTGCAAATCCTTTAAACTTGTGAAGTTTGGTGACTGTAGCCTGTAGCTATTAAAACACAATATCAACACTGAAGCTATTTGGCAATTATTTCAGTGAGCTTGTTGGAAGAGACACCACACAGATCCTGTGAAATCTATCTAAATTAGTAGATAACAAATGACATGTATGATCAAAGGAATTAGGAAAATACCTACTTAAGTATAATAATCGTTTTTCCTGTTTCTCATAAGCCACTTGTAAGAAACCAGGTGGATAGTTATTAGGATCTTAAAAGCTTATTAGCAATTGGCATGATTTAGGTTTCAAATGCACCATCTTATTTCAAAGTTCAAGAATTTAGCTTCCATATTTTCCAGAATTTTAAAAAGCAAGATAGAACTACATATTACATTGCTACAACCAGTTGCTGAAATAATATTGTAAATGCCTTCTTCAAATGATTAGGTATTTTAAGAAAACTCTCAAATTGATGATGATAACATTTCAATTTTTGTCTATTCCTCAAAATTTGACTAAGGACTATTTAAAACGGCAGGCAGGAGTATTTAACATGGGGAGTAGGAATTGTCTTATCTCTTTTTTCCTCATTTCTTCCTACTTTAACCCTGTTTTCTAAAACAAAACTTGCTAAAACTTTCAAAATGGTAGGGATGTCAATTGTTATGTGTTTAAAAGTTCACAGTTGTCCAAATTTTGCCTTGGGTCTTAATTTACTCAAATCATTCAATCATCATTTATCTCCCTAAATTCTGGGGATAATGAAAAAAAATCTCGTTTCCTAAAATTTTATTTTGCCTTTTTATCATACCTTTTCCTTTTCTTCTTGAACATTTCTTACAAATATATGATAGTTCTTATCTAGAATATTCTCTTGACATCTTTTCTTCATTTCCCAGGACTGGAAGATGTCCCTGCCATATGCTTCCATAATATACTCTTTTCTTCTGTAACATTTTCATCCTGTGCAGCTTCACCCATATGTTCACCTCCATCATCTCCATCATCATTTCCTCTTTCTCCCTCTTGTAATATTTTCTTTTTTAATAAGTTTTTATTGTGAAAATACTGTACAGAGGGGTTACAGTTATGCAATATTTTCATTCTTCTCTGACCTCCTCCCATTGCCCCAGCATCCTCCAAGTCATCAGCCTGACGTTCACCATGGGTTCCTGCTGCCTAAAATGTGCCTAAGACAAGAGATCTTCATAAAGAGTCATTAAATGAATTTTTGCTAGCTAATATAGGGAAGTGAACCTTTGTTTTCCACCCTTGTTCCTTCTGTCAATTAAACAGCAGTAACTGCACGAAGAAACAACCAATACCGCAGTAGAAACAGAGGGACAACTCGCTGGGTCTTGGTGTGCCATGGTCATCTCAGGACAGTGACGACACCTACATGACAGCTGTCATCATGAACAAACCTTGATAACCTGTGAATGGAAATGTGGCTGGTGCTCCTTGAAGATGAGCTCTTCTTGCTACCTTAGGAAAACTGTAACTACCTATTTCGTGTTCCCCCTCACCCAGAAACATCATGGAATCCCCTACTCTAAAACCAAGGGAAAACAGAATGTCACCCAAGGTTGAGTTTGCCCACATTTGACTGTGCATTCCACATGTAAGAAGATACATATTTTACAATGGGGGCTATGCTGCTGAAAGACAGACACTTTCTGACTGTCATTTAAGTCAAATAGGCCCAATTTCACACTCTGCAACTCTTGCTATTATTGAAGGGAAAAGATACGAACTTAGAAAAATGATCAGGAGAAGCACAGACTGAAATGAAACTGTTTTCATAATGTGTCCTAAGAAAACATTACTAAGGACAGAGAATAGAAAACCACACTCAAATAGAGAGAGAATGACATCTACTGGTTGAGAGAATTTGACTGCTGACAATGGTAATGTTTATTCTGTATAAAATTATATGTTTCCCTTTCTTCTTACATGTTAATTCCCATTAATGATAATGGAATTATCTACATAAATTAGAAGAGATATTGACTATCATCTATGCATTTCTAATAATGAAATAATTGTTGAAATAATAATGAAAGGAAACTTATCTGTAATTGGCAAGCACAGCAGCTAGAAATACTTTATAAATGCCCTCAGATGACTTTAACTTTATTTCCATACATATAAACAGTTATTAAGCACAGTCTCTTGGATGAAAGTTATTATTTCTTATAAACAAGGAGATTTTTATGTAAACATTTTCTCAAAATTACTTATTGTAATAATTATGAAGGCTTTCTGCACTAAAAATTATTTGTGTTCATAAAATAAAATAGCCATCAGAAACTAGGACATGGTAATACATGCCTATAACCCCATCTCTCAGCAGGCAGCGGCAAAAGGATCAAAAATTCAAGGCCACTCTAGGTTACAGAGCAAAACCAGCCTCAAACAAACCAACAAAAACCACCAGAAGAGAAAAAAATCACGAATCCTTGAGTTTGGTAGGCAGTAAGTTCTTACATATATCACTGACTGAAAGAATGATTCATGAAAATTTGATAAACTGGACTTAATTGATACTATATGTATTATGTGAAAAAATATTAATGAGAAAATGACAAGAAGAGAAGACAAAGTAGCGCACTGGTGGTTCATGCTTTAATTCTAGCTACTCAGCAAGCTGAGATGGAAGAATCAAGGATTAAAGAAACATCCTGGACAGAAATATTTGCTATATTTTGATCTCCAATTAACCAACATAAATGGATTATAAAGTATTAACAATGAATTCATAGAAATCATGGGCCCATGGAGGAATAATAAAAAATATTAAAAGAAACAATTCACAATTATTATTTACTAATTATGAAAGATTAAGACTTTGCTGGCAGACATCAGCTTAGTTAAATGATCAAAGTGAACTTCATTAGTAGCATGCCAGATCAAAAAAAATCCTGCCCCCTGAGAACATGAAAGGAGAAGGACATGCTGTCCCTCTTGTGACACTCCTAAAAATGCAGAATTTAGTATTATCTCATGTAAGCAAAGGGAAGGCACAAACTGAAAGACGTTTGAGAAAATAACCAGTATTATTCTTACAAGAGTCAGAGTTATGAAAAGTCAAGAACAAAACTAAGGAACTGTTCCAAAGCATGGGAGAATAATTATTCAGTTAGGTAAATGAAGGGAATGGTCCTGAACTGGATACCCTTGCTACAAAGAAAATAGCAACCTAGACAGGTTTAATAATGTCTCTAAAATTTTATCTATGTACAATTATTAAAAGTATTGGAATTTGGGTCCAAGCTTCATGACTTCAGAACTTCTATTTTAGAACTTTTCTTATGGGAAATAGAAACAACTGAAACGTTATTGATAAAATGCAAAGCACCTCAAAAGTACTCTAGCATGCCATCTAGTACATACCAAACATTACAGAACTGCTGGGCTGGGCAAATGAATAGGCTTCTAGCTATTTCTCATTTCTGTCTCAACATCTTTAAAGATGTTGTTTCCTCTACCTAGAATATTTTATTTTTCTATAATATTTGGAGACTATTTTTCAATATTTGGTTTCAACTAGGAAAAAAATCTCTCCACAGAAAGGTTCTCGTTGCCATTTGAAAAATTCTAACATGAAGGCTACCCATACAACCACATATCCATACATATCAAACTACATACTCATCTGAAATTATGAAACTTATCTATTTCATTCGTTTGTAGAATTTTCCCCCAGTAAGTAATTAGTCAGGCTATGCATGATAAATGCATTGTGTTTTTATTAGGCTTTAATAAAGGTTGAAGAATAATTGGTGGATAGTAAATTGTAATTGGTAGATGGTAAATAGGAAAAATTGATCTAGATTCAAAACAGCATTGGCTCATAACTCTTTTGGTGTCCAGAGGCTTTCATGCTTATCAAGATCATTAAGTTAGAAAACAGCACAAACCTTAATTTTACTAAAGTTAGCAACACTACAGATATTCTTTAGTTGCATATTAGAGGCTTAACATCTACATGTGTCATTTTAGGATTTGCCTAGAAGCATAAAAATGAAAAGTACATGGTTTGTAAGCTCTAAATATTTTATCTGATCATTTTCCTTCATTTTATTAATTTGTGCTGGTATTGAGGCTTCAACTCAAGGCCTCCTTCTTTTGCCTAGTTTTTTTATTCACACCTGGCGCTCAACTATTTAAGCCACACCTCTAGTTCTTGATTATTTTTCTATTAGGAAACAATACTTAAAGACTCATTTTCATGCTTTAACATAGTACATGTGAGGCCTGCAGCTATACTGTTTTCTTCTAGGAATCACATGTGTTTATATGTGTGTATACATATGCATATATATCTGTGATTAAAAATTAAACAAGGGAAAATAATGTATATAAGAATTTTTAAATTGTTTGTAATTACCATGGAAAGTTATTTGTTATTTTATTAACATATAAAGACAGGGATTTTATGGTAAAAATAAGATGTTTAATAATAATAATAAATTTCAGAATTCTAGAGCATGTGTTGCTTTATAGGCATATATTAAAGAGATAAAAGATCCTGCTTTAAAAACAAAAAAGTGCACATCACAAAATAGAAAGTCATTATGTTAAATAAAATAAATCTGACAGAGAAAGACCAATATCTTGTGACTTTCTTACTTACAGACTTGTGATGCAGAGAATATAATGATGGTTAACAGAGCTGGGGGTGATACAAAGGAAGGAGTGAAGGAATGGTCAACAGCTATTAAGCTGATGGTAGATAGGAGAGATGTTTATTTAGTTCACAGTCTTGAACATTTCAGTTCACAGTGACTGGTCCTATTGTGCTGTGCCTCATGTCAGTGGAGAACATGCATCCTGTCCAGAAGAAAAGAAGGAGGAGGGGAGGAGGAGGAGGGGGAGGAGAAGGAAGAAAGGGAAGAGGAAGAGGAGGAGGAGACAATGACTAGGGTCCCACAATCCCTTTCACGATTGTTCTCCAATGAAAGGAAGAACTAGACTTGATTTATTTTTTTTTAATTGATATTAGATTATAACATAAATTTCACATATTTCACAGTATTGTGGAGTAGTTAAAGTCACAACCACATTTTAACCTTCACAAGGCAAATTGTCATTATCGTGGTCTATAAAGTTTGTGAATTCTATGAGCTTTGACAATACAACTATTTCTTCCACATCAGGTAATATTTACATTTTTTGCCTTTTGCTTAATGTGAGCTGTTCTCTCTCTCCCTCTCATTCCCTCCCTCCCATCACTACCTGTGAGTTGCTTAGTTCACTTTTCACCTATGTCCAGTACAGCTGATGGGCCCCTCTGTTGTATGTTTTGTTTCCCTCTGATTCTCTGTTCTCCTTCAAGCTTTCCTCAGATGCGTGCATTTCTTAATGGCTGCATCACATCCCAACTAGACCAGAGGCTGGAGACTAAGATTTTAAAATGTGAACCTTAGAGACATAGAAGATCCAAACTACAGCATAGCCATAACCAAGTCCTTGATCTAATTCCTAATATAAATGCTTAGTAAAATAGTAAAATCAGCATGGTGATCTAATAAGACAGGAAACATCACATCAAATCAAAGGAAGACAGATTTCCTTTTTCTTTTTTGCTAGTCCTGGAGCTTGAACTCAGGGCCTGGGTACTGTCCCTGAGCTTCTTTTACTCAAGGTTAGTGCTCTACCACTCGAGCCACAGTGCTACTTCTGGCTTTTTCTGTGTATGTGGTACTGAGGAATGGAACCCAGGGCTTCATGCATGCTAGGCAAGCACTCTATAATTATGCCACACTACCAGCCTTCATAAAGATTTCTTATGCCTCACTGTGTTTGCACATTGATTCAAGGCCATCCTTGACTCTTGTTGACAATTTTGCAGATTTCACTCCAGAGATGAAAGCAATCTCCTCAAAATTCAGATTAGAGCAAGCAAGCAACAAGGGTCCTGTTTCTGACAGTGACACTCTTCATTTTTTATGAATGACAACAGAGAAAAACTAGATTATTTCCCATCAAACATGATTATCTGAGGTTTAAAAAAGTTGTGGTGAGAAATCAAATAACTCCTCAGGGAAACAACTAAATCACCTTCAAATCCACAGCACATGAATGCTGGTTCAGTGGTTTAAAAAAAAATGCACAGGCTCGTGATTTAAAGACAGAATAATGAAGGATTTTAAGTAGCAAACTTATTTTCTAAAGATTTAGGAAGAAAGATACATCGTCAGACCACACAAATTTGTTAGAATACTAAGCTTAACAGTTGCAATAATACACAATAATTACTAAATCTAGGTTGTAAGCTGTGCACTTTTTTTCTATTTTCCTTCCTTCAAAATCCTATGTATTTGAAGATTGTGACAATACTCATTGGGACAGACAATAGCAAATAGCTCAAATAACAGAGTTTCTATATGAAATATATTGTGTATTATCCAGGGTCAAAGATACCATTCTTTAGTCCAAATATCTGTCCTTATTATCTTCCTCTCACTCTAAAACTGATGAATCTTAGAGTCTGGGAATATACTAATAAAGATTTGCTACCAAAGATATACCAGACTTTTAACATTATTAGAAAGTCCAAATAAAATGAAATTCTGCTCAGTACTTATATAAAAAAGGAAGCATTTATAACTTCATGTAATGGTTTCATATTTTGATTATAAAGTCATAGAGACCAAGATATAAAAGAATAAAGATTTGTTATTCGCAGCGAGGAAATAGAATACTGGGAGTCCTATATTGTCATGCCATCCCAGAACAAGAAAACTCAAAGAGTTTCTTAGGGGAACCCGCACACATTCACATAGGAAAATGCTGTAACGGTGGGTACAATCCCGGGCATGCTCAGTTTAAGGTGTGCATTTACAGTCATAAATCACATGTTAAAGGAAAAAGAAAGAGAAAGATGGCAGGAACCTTCCGATGGATGCTCAGTGCAGTGAAATAGTGACTAAGTTTACTCTAAGTCATCTAAAACAATGGGTGACCTTGGCTGGTTCTTTCTACGTTTTTCTTCAGACAAAAAGAACAAAATCTGAAGATGTTTTGGCATTCTTTTATGGTAACAAGAATATATTCCCCAAAGGGTGTACCTCTTTGTACTGCAACAAAGAACATGTATCAAATAACTTGTCAAAAAGTTGGTGACACACCCCTCCACCAAAATCATTCTCATCACTTGAGCTTATTGAAACCCACAGAACTGTAGGAGTGGCTTCTGTAACATAAAGAACAACAGCCCTCAGTATACTAATGAATATGTAAACCAGGCTAGCACTGACCACACTTTGAAAGACTAGTCTTACGCTACAATTTGAAAACGTGAAAAGGGAGGAGCTCTGCAAACCTTCTCCCCAGGAAGTCTGAAAATTAATTTTTTAAACATTTAAAGTCACCAGCAATGGTCCTAAGAGCATACAGAAAAATGAAGAGACATTTAATCAAGAAAATCTAATTGAATCCAATAAAAACAGGGAGAGTTCCTAGTGTGAGAAGCAAGAATTGCTCCCTCCTTCACCTCTCGCAACCTAACAGGATAGCAAGTCCATTACAGTCAGACATGGTCAGGAACACAAGACTCCCCATCATCCATAAACTAATCAAGAGTGATGGTAGTTTGGGCATAATTCCAGGAGAAATATGAGGAAGGGTGTCAGCACTTCTCATTCAATCCTCCCCGCACTCAGATCCATATTCCAGAAGGTAAATTCTAATGATTGTCCTGAGAAGACAAACGTTCCTCTCTTCTCACTATTCTGTGGGGCAGAAGATGCTTAGAATACTGGGGCTCTATTTGCAAGATTTATGGCAAACCCACAGTAGCTGGAACACCACAGCAGCACATGTAGATTAAAGGAACAGAGCTGAGATTCTGGAAAGAAACCCTTAAGGTTATTATTTTCTCATCACCAAAGATGTCAAAGGAGGGAGAGGGAGAAAAGGAATGGTTCTTTCAACAAATGGTGCTGGAACAACTACCGTATAAACCAAAAGTACCTCAAAATGTATTAATGACGTCACGATGAGAGGTAAAATTATAAAACTTTTAGAAAGGAAAAATGAGGTGTGAACCTTCACATGCTTCGTTTCTGCATTTGGTTTCTTAGATGACATCAAAAGAAGGGGCAACAAAAAACTTGTGGATAAATGTGCTTCCCTCAAAATTGAAGACATCTGTGCTTCAAAACACATTATCAAAAAAAGTAAGAAACACCCTTACAAATTAGAACGTATTTGTAAGTCATATTATGATAAGGTGCTGGTACCTGGACTATCTAAAAATTCTTACAACACAAAAATAAAAAATCATGCAATGTAGTTTAAATATGGACCAAGATTTCAATTGTAAGTTCCACAAAGATGATATAAAAATCACCAACAAACACAAGAAAAAGAGCTCATCATCAATCATCATCAGGTAAATGTAAATCAAAACCAAGATGAAACATCTCCCACTTACTAGGCTGGTTACATAACAAGACTGATAAAAATTAGGGTTGGAAAAAGACACAGTGAAATCAGAACTCAGGATGGCAGGCCCATGAAGAGGTACAGCCACTTCACAAAATGGTCCAGCAGTTCTTCAAAAAATTAATACAGACCTACGTATGGAGCAGCAATTATACTGGTAGGCATACACCCAAACTAAACAAAACTTATGTCACACAAAGAAGAGCACATGTATGCTGACAGAAGTGTCAATCAACTCACAGGTGAAAACAATCCAAAGCACGTAAATGGATGAGCAGATAAAGAAAACATAACAAAATCATGTTAGAGTATTTTCAGCAATAACATTTATTACACAATGATAAAAACTGCAACATGAATAAACCCTGAAAATAGCCCTCACAAAATACCACATTATATACTTTCACTTAAATGAATTGTCCAGAACAGGAAAATGTATAGAGATGGGAAGTACAGAAATGGTTGTCTAAAGGGAAGGGAAGGGAAGCATTAGGATGCAATGTTTCTATTGGAGACAAAGCTGTTCTAGAATTGATTTTTGGTGATTGTTGAATAACTAACTCTCTAAAAATTGTTGAATTATACAATTTAAGTGGTACAACTAGATAACAGGCTATTTGACTTTCAATACATTGCACATTCACCTTATTCGTTTCTATTGTGGGTATATGCAATAAATGTACATGTTTATATCATTATAAAAATTATTAATGGCCCAGCACCGGTGGCTCACACCTCTAATCCTAGCTACTCAGGAGGCTGAGACCTGAGGATCCCGGTTCAAAGCCAGCCCGGACAGCAAAGTCCATGAGACTCTTATCTCTAATAAACCACTAGAAAACCGGAAGTGGCACCGTGGCTCAAGCGGTAGAGCACTCTCTTTGAGCTGAAGAGCACAAGGACAGCGTCCAAGCACAGAGTTCAAGACCCACAACTGACCCCCCAAAAAATTATTAATGATCAATACTGTAAAACAGACTAGTCAAATATTCTATCATAAAAAAAAAACCATTAGACTGACCACAACAGAATCAGTGATGCAAATACATACAGATAGGCTTAATTTATTCTACAATAAGAGATACCTTACCAAGCCTTAGAATACAGAGATGGATGTTAGCCATCATCCAAACTGATTTCTAAAGGAATGTGACATAGCAGACAAAACATAGCCATACAACGGACAAGGGTCTCATATCTAAAATATTCCTGGAACTCAACAAATCCCCCAACAACAAATCCTCAAAGAAACAACTGCCTGATAAATAAGTGGGCTAAAGACTTAAAGAGAAACTTCTCTGAAGAGGAAAGGATGGCCAATAGACACATGAAGAAATGCTCAACCTCCCAAGCCATAAAAGAAATGCAAATCAAAACAACATTGAGATTCCACCTCACCCCAGTTAGAATGGCTAAAATCAAGAACTCTAATAACAACAGATGCTGGAGGGGATGGGGACAGAAGGGAACCCTACTGCATTGTTGGTGGGAGCGTAAACTTGTTCAACCACTTTGGAAAGTAGTATGGAGGTTCCTCAAAAGACTCCACATAAAGTTCCCCTATGACCCAGCAATCCCACTTTGGGGCATTTACCCAAATGATCACAAACAAGACCACACTAAAAGACTCCCAGCACAACTATGTTTATTGCAGCATTATTTACCATAACTAAGAACTAACCCAGATCCCCCTTAGTAGATGAATGGATCAAGAAAATGTGGCATATATAGACAATGGAATTCTATGCCTCCATCAGAAAGAATGACATTGCCCCATTTGCTAGGAAATGGAAAGACTTGGGCAAAATTATATTAAGTGAAGTAAGCCAGGCCCAAAGAAACATAGGTCCCATGGTTTCCCATTTGCAATACCTAGGATATGTCTGAGACAAGCAGAAACGGTCAGATAAGTTGATGTTAAGCGAACCCCAAGATAAAGACTCAAATGTTTTTTCTTTCTTGCTATTGTTTCTAACATATTTATAAGATGATTTCTCTTTTTTTCAGCTTTCTTTTTTTATTGTAAAAATACCATACAGAGGAGTTACAATTACATGGGCAAGATAATGAGTACATTTCTTATTAGGCATTGTTGCCTCCTCCTTTGTGTCCCCTTCCTATCCCTTCCCAACTCCCCACCCTCCCTGACTCTCATCCCCCTGCCCCCTGCCAAAGTTGTAAAGTTTGTTTTTCAACATAACGTCTTGTACATCTCGTTGTTGCAATGGGTCCACCTGTATCCCTATTTAAACAATTTGTTTTTCCATTTCCCTCCACAAATTATACCAACATCAAATACAGTGAAAGCAGAGGTTATATCGTGGGGGAGGGACATACAAAGCAACAAAGAAATCATCTTATAAATATGTTAGAAACAATCACATGAAAGAAAAAACATTTGAATACTTATCTTGGGGCTCATTTCACCCAACATCAACTTATCTGATCTTTTCTGCTTATCTCAGACATATACTAGTTATTGCAAATAAGGGAAACCATGAGGCCTATGTTTCTTTGGGCAAGATGATTTCTTTGTTGCTTTGTATGTCCCTCCCCTACAGTATAACCCGTTTTCACTGTATTTGATGTTGTTATAATTTGTGGAGGGGAAGGGAAAAAACAAATTGTTTAAATAGGGATACAGGTGGACCCATTGCAACAATGAGATGTACAAGATGTTATGTCAAAAAAGGAACTTTACAACTTTGGTCGTGGGGGTGGGGGCAGAAGGGAAGGAGAGGTGGGGGAGGATGGGAAGGGATGATAAGGGGAAAGAAAGGAGGAGGCAACAATGCTTGATAAGAAATGTACTCATTACCTTACCCATGTAATTGTAACCCCTCTGTACAGTATTTTCAAACTGAAAGAAACATCTCAACAGAATACCAGGGCATATGCACATTCCTGATATTAAGAGAAAGTATATGGCAGGAGCAGAAATTTTGCACTACAATCACACAATAAGTCTAGGGAAAAAAACAAATTCAGGGAAGATGAGAGAGAAATTCTTGAAGCTGTGGAGGAAGGTAGGACCTAGACTGGCTCACTGATTGGCAGAAGTGGAGACTAGGACTTGCTGATTACAGACAGGAACAACCCACATCCACAGTACTGTGCCACTTCACACCGTGTCCTTTATTGCGATGTACTGCATCCAGTGAGTCACAGCACATTAGGAGACATTTTACCCTCAGTGTATATCAATCTCTGCAATGTCATTTTCAAAAAGTATCCAACAGCCATGTTATCTCTTCAAACTAAACCTCCTGGTAGCATTTTCCTTGTGGATCTTACTGTGGCTATATTTTCATATGATTTTCATATTATTGCTTTTCATATTATTTGCCATCTCCAAAACACTTTTATTGTGAGAGAAAACCTTGAGTTTCCTGCCATTGCTGCATCTTCAGTCTTCAGAACAGCACATGAACCAAAGTAGGCAAGCAATATATGTGGCATGAATGAATATCCATTAGTAGCCCACCAATATCAAGTCCATGTATCTATTTAATAAAGAAATGTTAAGAACATGTTGAACATGTGGATCTTTACAAAGGCTTCCCATGAATGGACGACAGGTGGTGATAGACCAAGGGCTACGGGTCAGTACACTGCTGTTTCCCATAATCCTTGGTTGTTTGGCAAGGAGCGATCATTCCCTTGAGGAAGTGAGACCAAAGCAGTGGCTGTCCACAGAGCCTCTTCCCAGCATTGACCTTCGTACCACATGCCAGAGATAACTGATTTGCCAAAGAAGCAAGAATCTAAGGCTTCATCCAGATTTTTCTGTTTTCCTTTGTAATACTTATTTTCCAGAAACTGACTTACATGGTTGCCATGGAGATGAGGGAAACGGTGAATCATAGAGCTTTCAGAAGAGTGCCACGTCATAATGAAAGGATATGTTTACTAATCATTTATTTTAAAATATTGATCAATCACACCATACAGAAGTGTCTATAGAAAAATGTTGGTTGTTAGCAGTCTGACCCATATTGTATTATATAAATACTGTAAAAAGCCTGTTTCAATGAATGAACTAAACATAAGAAAAAAAATCTCTATATACTGATGTACTGGGTTATGTAGGTAAATATATTATAAATAAAGTTTAATTGGCTTATGCATATGAAGATGTTTTCTTGTCTTATCTTGGCCTCTTATAATGAATTTTCTTTTACTTTCAACTCTAACCCCCTTCTCTTTTTAAAACTCAGTATGCAGTAAATGATTAAATGGATAGCTAAATAAATGAAGTAGAACTGAATTGGACATGTCTAAAAATAAATGTTAGATGCACCCAAGAGAGGAGCAGGTTTGGCATCTGTTGGCTTCCAATGTCAGGAGAAACAAGTGCAAAGCTATGGCCACCATAAAGCACCTAGAGCAGGAAGGAGACAAAAACAGTAGGGAAGTGTTGCATGAAATGCTTACTTACTATCATGTCGGGCAGAAAAAAGCCTAGGGGCTGTGAATGGATTCCCCAAATGAACACTAAACACCAAAGACAAAATGCTTTCTACATTCTGTGCTATTTCTAATTAAATTTTCATTATTTTGAGCTTATATAGAAATTTTCTTTCTCGAATTAGTTTTAAATAGGCTTTCTTCATATTATCTGCAATAGTGACAGTAAGTAACTCAGTAGAACAATATCCTATACGTTTAGAATATGATAGTAGACTATACTTATCTAAGCCCTTTTGATTTCAAATTGAATTATTTCTTTGATGGCTACTGCTATATTGGAATGATGTTCATAATACTTCTTTAATGATGTTTACTGTTCCTTATATTCCAAAACTAATTTTTTTTTGCCAGTCTTGGGGCTTGAACTCAGGGCCTGGGTGCTGTCCCTGAGCTTCTTTGTGCTCAAGGTTAATGCTCTACCTCTTCAGCCGTAGTGCCACTTCCTCTATTTTTGAGTGGTTTATTGGAGATAAGAGTATGCCTCCTGAGTAGCTAGGATTACCAGTGTGAGCCACCAGTGCCTAGCTTCAGACCTAATTGTAAGCAGTGTTTTGTCCTTTTCCAAAAGGAAATAGTGATAAAGACTGGTGTCTAAGGTGTAACCTAGTTATAGTTCACTAGTTTCCTGAACACTAAATAAAGATGATGCCCAAAATGCATTTTCTTATATGATTTTAAGAATCTAAAATTAAACCTCAATTTCACTTTAGATATTTAAGTCCTGAGTGGTATTCTGGAAGTCTTTTCCATGACAACTGGAAATTTTCTTCTACCCTGGCATAGAAGGATTGAAATGTTACTTCTGAGGCCCCTACAATTACAACTCATTTGGATTTGATAAGTCCCATTTATACCTCCAAGAATATATTAACAGGTCAATAAATAATGCAAAGCACTTTTTGCTTGCAAGAAAAGTAACGCCTTTCTAGAGATAGAGAGAAGTATTAGGAGATGAAGGTAATGTTCAAAGGCTAGTGTGTGGTGTTTGAAGCTACCTGGCCGACAGGATAATCAATACTAACTGGGAAGGCCTGCATTTGATCACTCAGGCCTTGCTGCTCATAAGATTATTAAATATTCTCTTGGTTTCTCAGCAGGTTGTCTTTGAAGTTGCCACATGGAACATTTTTCTGCATAAAGAATTATAATTCACAAAAAAGATGCCACACTGATATGTAGCTACAAGATAAAAGCAGATATGAATCTGCACACCACTTAATTGCTCGCTGGCCTTGGGATAAGTTTTCTGACATATATATTTCTTGCCTCTTGAGAAGTTCATTTTACCAATGGCCAGCAGAGTTGATTGACCACGCGGTTGTACTGGATACAGGGAAAACAACCAAATAAAACCTAGTACAATTAGGTATGAGCAAATAATAAAATACAAAGAACATTTTCTAGATATGTAAGGACCTGGAAAAATGTGTTAAGTCAATCAGGTCCAGAGAGACGAGACAAAGGATGCATCCGTCCTCCCATGCGTGGGTCCTACAATTAGTTTATAAGTATATAAGTAATCACTTCGAGGTAGTGTCCCAGTGTACATAAGTATATTAGCTGAATTATGATAGATTCAGGGGAAAAGCCAAAGGGTAAAATTTCTCAGAAAGGCCAGCTCACAGTCCAACAAAATAACACCAGAAAATAGATACTCAAAAGGGGGCAATTAAGGAGAAAGGGAAAAGGATGAATGAAAAGAGGGCGGGGGAGAATGCAGTTACAAAAGTCAATCCATTAAAACAAAAAGGTCAATCCATGTCCTACAAAATTAAGAAGATCCTGCCAGGGGCAGGATGAGAGGAATGAGTGAGAATGTTGAAAGGGTGCCACTGATCAGGATATATTGCATTCACAAACTTCTTGGTCGAACGGCAGCTACTTAAAAAATCACAAAAATTTAAACTGAAATTTAAAAACTGAAATTTAACTTTAAAAGTATCTTCTCATGCATGCACTGTTTCTCAAAGTTAGAATAAATTAAAATCCTTTCTTCAGGTATGCCATGCTTGCCAACAAGGTTAATAGACAAAACATTCAGTGAGTCAAAACAAAACAAAAACCACACGAAACCACCAAGCTGTGAATGCTCGTGCTTGACAACTTTCTAAATATGCGGAAAGCATGACCACAGCACCTGTGCCCGCCACAGAGGAATGCTGCACACAACTAAAAAGAGGTGCAGCAAAATGCACTGTATTGGTTCTGTTTATGAAAATCCAAGATCCCCATGGAATTATCTAATTTGTAAGTGATAGCAAGCATATCTTTAGGTAGGAGTCTATATTGATTCTCATACAAACACAGACCTATATACATTTATTGAAAAGATCTTCAAGATCAATTATAAGGGTAAGAATGAAAAAATCATATAGAGATTCATGACACGATCCTTTTGTTGGTGGTGGTGGTGGTCGTGGGACCTGAATTCTGGGCCTGAGTGCTATCCCTCAGCTCTTCAGCTCAAGGCTAGTGCTCTGCCACTTAAGCCATAGCACCACTTCCAGCTTGTTCTGCTTATGGGGTGCTAAGGAATCGAACCCAGGGCCTCATGCATGCAAGGCAAGCACTCTACCACTGAGCCACCTTCCCAGCCCCGCACGATCCTTAAATAATTCCTAATCCCTCATCCTAAGTAATGCAAAAAGGCAGTCATTAAAATTTACTATGACTAACAAACCACATTTTTGCCTTCTTGTGAGGAAGCCAGACACATGAATGGGTTGCACTGCTACAAAACAGAAAATCAAGAATTGTAATATATAACATCATTAGAATAAAGTACAGAGCCATATGATTGAACCAGTACATGCAAGAAAGTCATGTGATAAAACTCAAAAGGCAATTCATAATAAAAATAAGTATAGAGGAACCCATATCCACATAATTACAGCCATTCACAATGAGGCAGTAGCTAACTTACACATTGAGGAAAAGCTAAGAACTTTCTTGCTAAGAGCTGGAACATGACCAGGAAGAACACACACTGGAAAAAGGACAGTTTGAAATCAATGGTGCTCCAAAAGTTGGAGATTTACATATCAGAGAACAAAATCAAAATGCTCTTACAAGCCACAAGAATCAGGTCATACTGGATTAAAGCCTTAAACATGAGACATGAAACTTCTAAAGTAGTAAATAGGAGAAATGCCTCTGGACACTGAAATAGGAGAGGATGTATTTGGATGCGACCTAAAAAGCAGAGAACTCCAAAGCAAAAATAAACAAATGACGTTTCCTCAATCTAAAATGCTTCTTCCCAGCTAAGGAATTAATCAACATAGTGAAGAGCCAACCTGAAGAATGGAAAAAATGTGTCAATATGTATTTGAAAATGGGTTATATATGCAGAGTATGCGAGGAAGTCCAAACCCTCAGCCAGAACAATAGAGAAGCAGAATCTGTTCAGAGGAAGCCATGGCTGATTCTATACAAAAAAGCCAAGGGAAGTTCCACAAAGAAAGTGATGCTTTTACTAAGTCACATTGGAAGTGAAACAGGATAGAAAAGGACTGCAATGTTGAAACCCATGGTTAATCTGAGAATGAAGAAAAATCCAATATTAGAAAGCAGAGGATGGGAAAGGTGATGTGGCAAATGAAGAGAAGGAATTTGTTGTCATGTTTCAACCATTTCAATAGCTAAAGCAAGAGACAAACACAATCTGAAGTAGAGGTAACATTCAAGGGGCTAATCAATGTGATTTTGGTTGACTCTATTGGGAAGGGAGAAACAAGACTGAAATTAAGGGCTGTACTAATTGTTCTTTGATAAAGTGTTGCCATCAACCAAGATAAGAAATAAAAAGGAATCAGAAGGAAGATGGCAAATTCTATTTTTAGTGTTCTAAGTTTTGACTTAGAGAAACAGGTGATCTGAATTATACTGAAATGGATCCCGGGAGAGGGGTGAAGGATGAGGGGATGTGTGATTGGAACAAGCAGCTCTAGAGGGTAACTGAAATTCTGACAGTACAAGGTTGGCAATCAGCCACAAAAGGAAGAAGTAGAAGAGAACCAAATATATTAGCTATTGAAGAACAGTGACAGGTCAAAATGTGGAAAGGAGGAAAGGGTGCAGAAGAGAGGAGGAGGCAGGTAGGAAGTAGAATGATTTTCTGTAAGGCAAAAAAAAAAAAAAAAAACTGGTTCCTTCGAGCGTAAAAGTAAAAGGGCTGCTCCCAGACTGAAAAACGGAAGAAAGCTCATTCAAAGGAGAAACTAAAATTGACCACTGGATTTAATCCATAAGCCACCAGACCTAAGTCGATGGCTGAAGACTTGGAAGGAAGTGATGGTGTGGGAACTGTCACAGCAGGTGTAGATACTGCAGAGATGGGCAAGGCTACTCACAGAAGAAGCTGACCCTGTGAAAAAAGGGGGGGCTTTCTGTTATTGTTTAATTTTTTCAAATGAGAGATAAATAGGAACATCTTAGTGTGCTTTTAAATAAAAAGGGTTTTAAACAAAAATGACTACAGAGAGAAGTGAAATCTAATAATGGTCTAAGTAATCAACAAATGAGGCTAAATCTGAGGAGGGATAAACTGACTGTTTCTTTTGCCACAATGACACACTAAAGGTGAAGTGTATTTGTAAACAGAAAAAAAGCAGAACATATACTATTTTACCTTCTATTTCCCTATAAATTTAAATTTCTTCTGGGAGGTATAGATCAAAAGAGAAGGAGTCTAGGAGTCATACGGCAGCAGTAAATCTAGGAATTAGAGTTCAGGAATAAATTGTGTTTACTATTTGCATTTTAAAAGTTGTGATGTTCAAATTTACCCAGAGTCACACAGTTAAAGGTTCATGTTAACACTTGTGAGTTATTTCCTACACATCTACCTCCACTATATGCAACCATTTCAGTGTATTTGCTCAACAAATAATGCTATCTGAGGAATCTAGAGTGCCAAGACCTTTTAAATCTGAGAAACAGGAGTTGGTTCAAAATACTGAAAGACCACCAGGTACTAGGTAGTATTTGCAGTCATGTGGTACTTAATTTAACCAAGAATTCTTAGCAAAACCAAGAGCTGTTGGCTAAAAATTTGCATACATACTAGTCTTTTTAAAAAAATCAAAGTCTTCTCATCCTTTACAGTTGCTGTGACCTATACTAGAAAGAAAAGTTGGAAAACTTTAGTATGGTCTTGTTTGTGATCATTCCGGTAAATACCCAAAAGTGAGATTGCTGGGTCATAGGGGAGCTCTATGTGGAGTCTTTTGAGGAACCTCCATACTACTTTCCGAAGTGGTTGAACAAGTTTATACTCCCACCAACAATGCAGTAGGGTTCCCTTCTGTCCACATCCCCTCCAGCATCTGTTACTATTAGAGGTCTTGATTATAGACATTCTAACTGGGGTAAGGTGGAATCTCAATGTTGTTTTGATTTGCATTTCTTTTATGGCTAGAGAGGTTGAGCATTTCTTCATCTTATTGGCCATCCTTCTTTCCTCTTCAGAGAAGTTTCTCTTTAAGTTGTTAGCCCACTTATTTATTGGGCAGTTGTTTCTTTGAAGATTTGTTGTTGGGGGATTTAATTTCTTGAGTTCCAAGTATATTTTAGATATAAGACCCTTGTCCATTGTATGACTAGTGAAGATCTTCTCTCAATCTGTGGACTTGCTATTGATATTGCTAGCTATGTCCTTTCCCATGCAGAAGCTCTACAGCTTCATGCAATCCCATTTGTCCAACCTTTCTTTGATTCGTTGTTCTCCTATTCTGTTCTGTAATGTTTTCAGGGTGTCTGCTTTGACTCCAAGGTCTTTGAGTCCATTTGGAGTTGATTCTGGTGCAGAATGATATTTAAGGATCTAGCTTTAGTTTTCTACAAGTGATTAACCAATTTTGCCAGCACCATTAACTGAAGAGGTTGTCTGAAACAAGCAGAAAAGGTCAGATTAAGCGAAATAAACTCCAAGATAAGGACACAAGTGGTTTTTTTCTTTCTTGCTATTGCTTCTTGTTAGAAGCAATTTATAAGGTACCATGTGAATTATTTGTTGCTTTGTGTGTCCCTCCCCCATGGTATAACCCTCACTGTATTTGATGTTGGTATAATTTGGGGAGGGGAAGGGAAAAAAATTGTTTAAATAGGGACGCATGGTGACACATTGCAACAATGAGATATACAAGACGCTATGTCAAAAAACAAACTTTACAATTTAGGTGGGGGGGGGTGTAGTTGTGGAGATGGAAGAGAAGGGATGGTAGGGAAAAACAAAGGAGGAGACAAAATGCTTGATAAGAAATGTACTCATTACCTCACTGTAACTGTAACCCCTCTTCTGTACAGCATTTTCACAATAAAAAAAAAAAACTTATTTTAAAAAAAACTTGGAAAACTAGTCAATTAGCCACTATTCCCACAAAGCAGAGTTAAATCACTAATGGGAAAAAATATTCTACACATAGAAGCGGCAAGGTTGGTTATTGGAAATCATTCTGGGTCATGTTCCACACGGTCTAGCCGCACCCTCGAGTGATTACTGCATTCCATATGCTGACATCCTACTCAGTAGGCTATCTTATAGTTCTCTAAGGGCAAAAGCTAACTTGAAGACATCTGATGGGAATGCAATTACCCCATCAATAACAATGCAAATGAATTTTAGCTAGTGGAGAATCAATTGATTTATGACTTGTAGAATACATAATGATCATGACATTTCACGTCATATTTGATATTGATCAGTTTTGAATTGATCAGTAAATTATTTCTTCATTTATACATGTATTACACATTCACACACAGACACATCAATTCTTCAAGTTGATCTCTGAACTAGTTTAAACTTTATACTGGTTCCTCCATTACCATAAGGTGAATGAAGTATTTGATATATTATTCTATGTTAAACTTTCAACAGAATCATGAATTCTGTTTCTAAAACACTGAGTAGTTAGGCAATTGAAATGAGCACATTATTAATACCAGTCCAAAAACTTTTCCTGCAGTACTTACAAATAAACTTCATTTAACAAACACCACAGCATTAGTAAAATAAAGTCCCAGTCTCCCTTTTATATGGATTAACTAACTGAATATATTCATTTCATCAACACAAATAGAATTTAGTGAAGTCAGATAAAATATGTACATATTTGGACAAATAACATACCCTCTACTTGTGGGAAAGGAATGCTATACAAAATGAATATTAGTTAAAATGTAGAAGAATACATCGTTGGTCATGGTGAAGCTATTTTTACAATGAAACCTGCACTCTGTCTAACAAGTTCCTTGGGGAATTAAGAGAAAAACACATGGAATAGAGAAAGTGTAAATTTCAGCACAAAACGACATGGACTACCTTTAGATTTCAGAGTAAATATTCACAGTATATACAAAATGACTGAATTTCTCATGCAATGAAATACATGGAATTATCAATACTTAATTTTATCTAGAAAATAAAATTCATACAAAAGAGTTCACTTAAAAGCAATTAATGAAGAAAATATGATTATCTCTACATCACCAATGCCAAAGAAGTGACTTATTTTTTTGGGGGGGGGGATCCGGTCATGGGGCCTAGACTCTGGGCCTGGGTGCTGTCCCTCAGCTCTTCAGCTCAAGGCTAGCGCTCTACCACTTGAGGTGCCACTTCCGGGTTTTTTCTTTTTGCTTATGTGGTGCTGAGGAATCGAACTCAGGGCCTCAGGCATGCAAGGCAAGCACTCTACCACTGAGCCAACTTCCAAGCCCCAGAAGTGATCTATTTTAAAAAATACATTTGTCTCATATGTCTCAATCATTTTTGTGATTCAGAGAATGCATTACTCACATTACCCACAAGCTTTACCTTACCTAGTTAGTGATTCATATAAACAGAAGCTATTTGATTAATGACCAAATCAGTAATAAACAAGCCACACCTTCTTTGATTAAAAAAAAGCCACACCATATTTTTATTTAAGTCTAAATAATGAAGATGGCATCTTCTCATGTACTCATGTCAGGGACAATTCTAAGTACAAGATCAACCTATTTTCCAATAATAGGGATCTGCTTCTACCCATGTATTAATGACTTAATTGCAATTAAGTATTTGTAATTATGAAAGCAGTCAAGACACAATTTGAAATTTTAAAAAGCCCATAAACGGGTGGCATATACATGTAATGTCATCTATTTAGAAGGCAGAAAGGGGAGGATCAATATTCAAGGCCAAACTTGGGCAAAATGTTCTTAAGATACTATCTCAAAAAGCAGATTGAGGGAGCTGGGATGTTGCTCATTGGCAAAGCACTTGTCAAGCAAGGGTAACATTCTGGGTTTGATCCCCAGTACCAAAAAGAACAGAACAAAAAGAAAAGGAAAAGGAAAAAGCAAACTGGTATGGATGATGGTACACCCAGTTACACAGGAAGCAGAAGAGGAGGATGGCACTCAGAAACTGACCCTGAAAAAATCTGAATGTTAATGGAGGCAGAAAGAGCTATAGACATGGCTCAGGTGGTAGATCATTTGGCTAGCAAGTGTAAGACCCTGATTTCAAACCCCAGCATTATCAAAAAAAAAATTATGAAACCTATAGCCTATAAGGTGCCAAATATGTGTGTGTAATATATAACCAGCAACACAGAAAAAATGTGTGTGCTGTATACATATGAATATATGATACATACACTCATACAAGTAATGAAGACTAAAAAGAAACCCTCTGAATTGCTGGTAGTAACTACTAATAATTGCCTGAACAAACTAGTTAATGAGTAAGTATATAACTTTTTAATTGACTCTGACAGTAAAGGAAAATTATACACAGGGAGAGATATAAAATATAACTTTTCTCCATTTGCCACATGCCTTCCAGAATTTTCATCTGCCATTTCTTCCCTTAGGAGTTCCAAAACTCACAGACTTTGTGATTCACTAGGAATGTTTTCCATGCTGTTGTGTCCACTTTGGGAGAATGATAGAGTGTCACTTCTCACTTTTACACGGTAAAAGCCCCTCTGAAGTCGTACCAAGAATTACCAGGCCACACTTCTCATGGACATGTATAATGTTAGTGTGGAAGTGAATCAAACCATAAACAAATGGCTTTGTCCTAACAGACATGTTTTCACGTTTTCATATCCCTTGTATTCTATAGTTACAAAACAAATGCAAATGGTAGCTGTAAAAGCTCTTTCTTGCACTTGAATGGATTAGCAGTATTCATTTCATCCAGTCATTAGAAAAGTTTCACAGAAATGCAAAGCTGTTGTCCCAGCTTGGTTATTAGCCTCTCTGTTCTCAACTGTCTGTCTGTGCCGAGTAAACAGTGACTGGAATAGCAGAAAGACAGGGCTTGGGCGGTACACAAGGTTCTAACTCCTTTATCCTTCTGAAGGAGACCAGGCATCTGAGAACAGCATCACCAATGCCAAGACCACAAACAGAGAGGCGGTGCAGCTCTCAACATGTAGCACAGGACTCAGGAAAAGTGAATGGAAAGCACCCCGCACCTAACACACAAAGAGGAAAGGAGAACGGAAGTAAGGATGCTCATTCCAGAACATCCAGAGGTGACAGACAAGTGCCAGCCCTCACGTGCAAAGAGCAAAGCCACTTATAAGCCTCAGAAGTTCCATCCATTGAGGGGCTGAGGAGCAGTGTGAAGAGAAAAATGACCACAAGCTTTGAATAAGAGCTTAGGAGCACATCAATATATTTAAGAAAAGCATAAAGCAAGTTCCTGGAAATTGACATCGTTTTCAGGTGAAGGAAATATTCCAACATGACCAATATCTAAACTAGCAGAATAACAGAATCTGCTTAAGCCTTCTGACAACAACAAATCTCAAATGACTTGCCAGGGCTTACAAGACCTGTGTATGCCACATTCTGCTACTCACTTTGCTCAATTTCAGCCACACCCTAGTCATGAGCAGGCGTGCACACGCTTCACTGTGATTCCCGCTACTCCAAAGAGAGGACTTCAGGGCACCTCCCTCTTTCCGTTAAGCTGTCATTCCAGTATCCTTGGTCTTCCTAAACTAACCATAGCCCATAAACTAAACCCCAGCCCATATCAATCCTTATTCATTGTTATAAGATGCTATTATTGTCTGATTTGTTTTATTCATTTTTATTTTATCTTCTTTCATCTTCTTTTATTTTTATCTTCATTTTTTATTTTTATCTTCTGAACAAGAAGATATAACAAGAGACATGGGCATGTCTCTTTTATCTACTTTTCAATATGAATACTTGGAACAATGCCTGAAACATGGTTGATTCTCAATAAACGTGTTGCTTTTGAAGGCATACACAACGGATAGATGAATGAATGAACAAAGGCGAAGCTTCAAGTAAAATCTGCGCCTATGTCGTCAATTACATTCTCATTTTTGGTATGGTACAGACCTCTGTTACAAACCAACAGAAGGCGTTTTGGAAATGAATTTGTATGGGGGTGATTGCGTGTCCATGCAAGTGCTGAAATCATGGTTTTGCATACAGCAAAAACATCAGTGGATACAATTATTTACTTTCTCTGCACCTTTGCCACACCTCCCCCTAGACAGAGAATCATTTTTGCTCCGCTGATTTCAGGCTCAGGCCTGTCGCTTGCTACAGCCAGCAGAAGCCCCAGGCGGTGATTTTTGTTGCATTTGGGCAGAAGTCTGGAGGGAAGTGGTGTGGTGTGCTGCTGATCCCTGGCTCTGGGATATTTATCATGGGAACTGCATGTTACAGATGGTGATTGGCTATTTCTTCAGCTTGGGCTCCGAGTGAAAAGACATGTGGAGTGCAGGCAATCTCATCAGGATGAAAGCTTTCCACAGCCTCGTAACATGAGCAAAAGAAAATCATTTTTGTTACATGCCTCCGGATATAATGGGGTTGTTTCTGCTGCATAATAGCTAGAGAATAGCATTAACTATTTCAGAGTCTAAGTTGTAAAAACTGGAAAAGATGGGAACACATTTGTTCATGGTCATATTTGTATCCCAGAGGCCAGAGCCACGTGGCTGGCAGCGTGGTGATATTTGTCGAATGAAAGGGATCACACAAATATCACAAATGCCCGTAATGAGCTCGAGAAGCCTGCACTTCATCTGTCAGCACTTTACAACCGCTTTGCATTACCACGAGCAAACCCTGACATGCAAATCCTTTCTAGTCAGTGTGCTCTGCATTTTCTATCTAGCAGGCAGACACTGCTACTGTCGCTTCCTCTTTGCAGTGGACCACCGTGCTCGAGTGTGGTTGCCTGAATGGGAGCACTGCTGGCTGGTGCGGCGGCATCAGTGCATACCACACTCACCCTCGGTGTCATTCTCATCAGTCTAACTCCTCTGCGAGCCCACCCTGCTTCTCATAATTTGGTCAGAGTACAATATCTGCCTAAATCCTTTTACATTATTCTTCCCTATACCTTCTTACTATTATAAAGAGCTTATTTAGAAGGAGTCAGGGTTGAATGAGCTTTTTTTTAGTCCAAATCGCCACACAGCAAGTATCCAATAACAAGTCTGAGATTGTTTTGAAAAGGCAATGCATAGAGGTTTTACATATTCCAGTAGAAAGACCGGTTTATTTTATATAAACTCTAAAATTTTTCTATCAAACCACTGGCAGGAAGAACATTAATATTCAGAAAGTGTTGATAAAAATGGGAAAAACCATCTGACAATGAATCATCAGTAATTTGTGCACACACGGAGCACTGGCAAAGTTACCTTACATCACCCAGTGCTTCAGAAGTGCTTGACAAAAGCTCCAGGGACAACCGTACAGAAATCCATTTCCAGCCTCAAGTACGCCCCCCAGAAAGTTCCGTGACCTTGGGCAGGTACATAATTTCTTTGGCTCTCAATTAGGACCATCTGTATAGTGCAGCGAACCCTGGAATGTTATGATTTTGTAAGTTCTGAAAGCATCCCACTTGTACAGATGTTAATAGGAATTTAACTTGATAGCAGAGCATAGAAAATCAAATGTTTTCAGTGATCTCAGTTTCACTATAGCATAACCCTTATTTAAGTAAATTTGGAAATTTAGACATAAAAACTGAAAAAGAATTTTGATATTTTAAAAATAGAATCTGATGTTGGCCTGAAGACCCTATTTGACCCTTAGAACTTGAGGAAACTGCTTTCCTCTGTTTACTTGTAAGCTGATCTCTAAATAGATGCAGGCTATAGGGAGATTATTCCAAAACATATTCACTGATGATCTTTCCATACTTTTTATTTTATTTTAAGTTAATGGTATAGATTTTAATCCAAACACTATCACAAAAGACTAAAAAAATAAGCAAACTGAATACCATAGTAAAAGAAGTATGAGGGGTGGGGCTGGGAAGGTGGCTCAGTGGTAGAGCGCTTGCCTCGCATGCATGAGGCCCTGGGTTGGATCCCTCAGTACCACATAAGCAGAAAAAAGGCCAGAAGTGGCGCTGTGGCTCAAGTGGTAGTGTGCTAGCCTTGAGCTGAAGAGCTGAGGGTCAGTGCCCAAACCCAGAGTTTAGGCCCCATGAGAAGAAGAAGAGGAAGAGGAGGAGGAGGAGAAGAAGAAGAAGAAGAAGAAGTAGTAGTAGTATGGGGAGCATGGAAGTTAGACGTTCATACCTATAATTCTGAATAATAGGGAAGCTGAAATGCCCACAAAAAAAAAAAAACTATACAAGAGTTTCATCCCAAAAAGCTTCTTCAAGTCATAGAGTACCATCCACAAGCAAACAAGCTGAATGAGCATGTTATAATACTTTGAAATCTAGCCCAGACTTTTCTTCTGAAGGTTAGACTCCTATAATGTGCTTTCTACTAGATACACCTCAGAGCTATTTCAACAACTGTATGTCCAAAATTAGGCTGACTTGATTTGCCTACTCAAGTCTGTTTTGAGTGTCCCAGTTCACCTAGGAACTCAAAGCAAAAGCTCTTGATTTGTCCCTTTTGAAAGCAGCCTCTCAAATGTCCACCTCTGAAATGGCTTGAATGTGTGAGCTCTACCCATCAGTGCTGCTACCTCCTGCTCAAAGTCACTACCATCCCTTGCTTAAACCACTACAATAGACCCCTTCCTTCCATTTCTTCTGCGCCTTAAGCCAAAATCCATTCTAGCTATGACAGAATGAAGTTGTGAGTGCCTTCTGTGGGAGTCCCCTCGCATGTTATTTACTACACTCTGCCAGAAACCCTTAGAATTTAGCATGCCACTCTATGTGTCTTCGCCTTGCCCCAAGTTTATCATTATCAGTTTCTTCTAAGAACTGATGATCTAGGGAAAGACCAATCTCATTCACCCTTAGGATGCTTGTGAACTGACTGACTGCACTTTCCTGGCAGCTTTGCTCCTCCCCTCCACCCATCCTCAGGCCCAGTTCACTCCAGTCCCTGTATCCAGTATGTCTTCCTCCTTTAGTGTTTAGTTCAATGCCAGTTCAATTGTCAGCTTTCCTGATGACTGTGCCATAGATAACTCCCTTTTAATTATCCATGTCCCTTCTATTTGTTTCCTTTATGGCTCTTAGTAGGACCTGTAATTTGTAAAATTTCACCCATCTGTTTGAGTTTTTGATGGTATTTAAGCAACTCATTCTCTTAAGTTTACATTTTCTCTAGTTACAAAATAACTTTTTATGTTTCAACTCACATGATTATATGTTTCAACTCAGCATGCCCATCTGTGTGTCAAGTTCTTCTTGGCCTAGGTCAAGCATCCATGATTTTCTCATCCCCGCTGTCATCTGTTTATGTTTATCCCTGTGTTCCTTCCAGACTACAGAAAACATCGGTACCATCTACCTTTGTTTCTCCGGTGTGTAACAGTGTTGAGTCTATGACAGACACATGGTAAATATATGCTAAGTGAACACATTCCATTCATGTGTTTTAATATAACGTTAGTAATCTCAGTATTCTTTGATATTTTCCCTTTTAATAAAATAATTTACCATAATTCAAAGATACTGATGAATGTTGTATGTGTTGTGAGAGCTCTCAAAATATTATTCAATAATTTGAGTTGAAATTTTTATTTAGTGTTATTACTGGACCCATATAGAACTATATATCATTAGAACTATATATCACAGAAATTATTGCTTAACATTCTATATAATTTATTACTTTAGGGTGACAACCAGTTTCTTAAAGGGAACATCCAAAAATTAAACCGGTTTGGTGGGGTTGTTTTTGATTTTGTTTTTCATTGGTCGGTCATGGGCTTGAACCTAAGGCCTGGGTGCTCTCCCTGAGCTTTTTCACTCAAAGCTAGCACTTTACCACTTTGAGCCACAGCACCACTTCTGGTTTTCTGGCAGTTGACTGGAGGAGATAAGCGTCTCACGGTAGGGGAAAAACAAAGGAGGAGTTAACAATGCTCAATAGGAAATGTACCCATTACCTTACTCATGGAACTGTAATCCCTCTGTACAGTATTTTTACAATAAAAAAATTTTAAAAAAGAGTCTCACAGACTTTCCTGCCTGGGCTGGCTTTGAACCTCAATCCTTAGATCTCAGCCTCCTGAATAGCTAGGAATACAGGCATGAGTCACTGGCACTTGTCTTAGGTTTTAATCTAAATTTTAAGTGTCTTATATAAGTAAGCAAGGCAGCATGTCCAACAGGAAAATTTGAAAGTCTTATTGAACAGTACTTTGGATGGTGTTATATCTATAACCAACCATGATCTAATTTAAGATAATCATCTTTTCAAAAGATCACTTACTGCTGTAAATTATAACAAGTGGGAGACAAAGAAGGAAAATAAGTAACCCAATGGTTAAGGTACAGAAACTGTAAATAGACGTATTTCCCTTTGTTCAATGTTGTATTTTGTATCATGATTTCAATTTCAAAATAGATGACTAGGTTTATACACAATAATGCTTCCACCTGAATTAAGAGATGGAAAACATTTTATAACATGAGTCCTCCTGAAAAAGTTAACATTTTTTGAACCTATCAATTAAAGCTAATACTTAGCTCAAGTTGCATAAAACCGTTAAGAATTAATTAACTAATATAGTCTAAGTAGGAGCTCATTATGAACTGTAAAAACACAGGGCAGAACCTGCAAAAATTGCCTGAGGCTTCTCAAATGTAAGAGTGATTAAGTAGTCAGAGAAAGTTTCCTTAAATTAGTGAATTTATATTTTAGATTTAAGGAAGAAAGTTATTTTTATCATTATTCTAAAAGCTTCGATATTTTAAAATAGAAAGAAGTCGATGCATTTTAATCATCCACTGTGGAACACCCAGAAGTAAAATTGATTGTGGATACCTGCAAAAAATTAGACTCTTGAATGTGCCGTAAGACCAATGCTGACATGAGGTAAGAGGTGTTCTTAACACAGCTGTCAGAGGGATCTTTTCAAAGATTGAGTCAGATGCTGTATTGGCTGTCTGCGTAGCCTGTCTTCACCCAGAGTCAAAGCCAAACTCCTGGAAGGAAGCTTCAAGGCTTTCTGTTATCTGTCTCCATAGTAGCCCTGCCTCCTCTCTGACCCGGCCGCCTCCTGGCCCTCACTCACACCAAATGCAAAGGTCTGTCTAGTCGATGTCCCTTCAATGAAACAGCTTAGATCACTACTCTCCTCTGCCTCAGTGTTTCTCCTTGACAGTCACCAAACAAACCCCCGACCTACACCCCTTGCTCATATGTCATTTTCTCAAGGACCAAAAAATCAACCATTGCCTCATACATTCTCAATCTTTTCCTTGTTCGAACTTTTCTCCTTTTATCTGCTGACATCATCTTCCTGTATGCAATGTAATTTACTACTTTAGTATGCTGACTATTTGTTATCTGGTGGCCTCTAGAATATAAGCACCATGAGAAAAGGAATATTATCTGTTTTGCTCCCAAACACCTACAAGAGTGCCTTCAGAACATGTTGAATAAATTACATTATAATCCCATGACTTTCAGCCATTAGAAAACTAAGTATGTGGGAGAGCTTATCACAAATAAAGATTTAAAGCCAAGAACTAGAAAAGAAATTGAGCCCTAGGAAAAGTAGGAAGGAAAATCTAGAGTAGGAACCAGGTAGTGTTGTGTAACTGGACAAAGTAATTCTAGAGTTGGGAAGTATAAGGACTTCAGGGTGGCCAAAGCTAGATTCTTTCTATATTCCTTTTAATTTCTAACCTGGATTCCTCAGTAATAAGTTCGCTATCAAAAAGTCTATGCAAACGTATTATGATAGGGAATATAATATGATAGAAGAAAGACTAGTGGGCAAGCAAGAATCAAACATTAGACACAGGAGTAGCTATTCTGCTACACAAAAATGATCATGTCTACCAACTCAAAATTCCATTTTCTCATTACCTGCTTCAAAGCTTGTCTGTACAAATAATCACTTATCTGACCACAATCTTATTTATACATTTATTACACTTAAAGTGACTCTAGGCCAAGAGAAATATTAGAGAATTTTCCTCCCTACAGGCTGCAGACACTTGGATCACTGACATATCACTACCTAGACAAGATTTTAACCAGTCCAAAACATGCTACCTTCGGCTCTTGGTCTCAAATTAATATTTTCCCAAAGAAAAATGTACAGCTTGAGTGTGTTTAAGCAATGTATATTAATGGTAAACTATTCAATTGTTAAAAATATTTGCAATGGGGATTATCCTAAAAGCTACATGTAAATTTACCATGAATTTTTAATGATAACTCTGATATTTAAAGGATATAATATACCTACTCCTTTTAGACAAATGATGTTTTCAAATAACTTGCAATAAATTAAATTCAACTTCTCTTCAGACTTCTTATGAGTGTCAGAAAGGATTTATTGATGGATATTTAGCTTCCTAACTTGGCACAAGCATTTAATAAACTGGAATTACAGTAAATCACTTTCAGTAGTCTGAATCATAAGCAGTGATTGACAACAGATAACTACCAAGGGTTCTACAAGAGATTATAAATGATCTCAACCTGTCACTTACAAGAAACAAATACATAAACCTGGAGTGCACACCAATAATCTCAGTAGAGATGGGAGGATTGTGGCAGAAAAAGCTCAAAACTCTAAGAAAGGAAAAAAATAGCGAAAGCAAAAAAGGACCTGGGACATGGTTCAAGTGGCACAGCACACACAGTTCCATCCAGGCAAGTGAGGAGTGCACTGTGTATCTGTCATTAACCCACACAACAGAGTTCTTGAAACTTCCTGAAGACACTGGCTCCATGAAAATGGTTTAGTATAATATGGGGTTCAAAATTTAAAGACTTTGCCACCAGAGCACTGGTAACTTGGAAAATATCTGAACACTGTACAAATAAATATTAAGGGAAAATACTTGGCATCCTGTGACAATCCACAAGTGACAGTAAGGCTTCATGGATATACTGGTTCACTAGGTCTCATTGGGCAGGAGCGCTTCCCACAACTATTGCTCTGGCTGTTTCTAGGGCTAAATAATTCCACATCAAAAAGATGCATTCATCAGCTCTTCCAAGAGTTTCATTCCCTGTCTTCAAATGTCACAAGTGTAATTAAATTTAAAATATCGCAGCAGTACTTCCACTTGTAACTTGTGGCAAAAAAAAAACATTTGTCCAACCTTGTTCAATAAATGGGGGAGGGAAACTGCAGGGCAACCAAGGCTTAGGGGGAAACTTGACAACAGAACTGCATGATGACATTTCGAAAAATATTTGTGAAAAAGAAGGTTTTTGTTTCCACAGCAACCAACTTTGTTTAGTCCTCTGAGCTCTACTAAAAATAAAATAAACAAGAGATGGTAGGAGAAACAGAGTAAGGTCTAATGTGGAATGGCACACAAAGCAAAAATAAGGAAAGTTGAAGCCAAGCTTTTGAAGAAGCATAGGACCCTCAGTTAATCATGAGTGTCCCTCTCTGGTCATGACCCTTTAACATCTTATTTCTTTGTTTATTGGCAAGTACTTGCCATGTGATTTACTCAGATCCCTAGAATTTATTTATCTTGTACAAGTGAGTGTCAAAGCCCAGGATAAGTAACTTCCTTTTCCTTTGTCCGTGGCTCCCCATAACCCCCACACCGGGATTCTGAGTGAGACTATTTTAGGTAATATGTACAAGTCTTGGTCGTCTTGCGACAAGATTACTTTGCTTTAGCCTAACGTCTTCAGAATTCATCTGATGGCTGCCTGTGGTTGTACTCCCTTCTTTGTCAGGGTTGAATAATATCCCATTTTTATCCACATAAACTTTATCCACTTATCCCTGGGTAAGCACTTACTACTTCCTGAGGATGGGGCAGTGCTGCCAGCAACACTGGGATATTGGCCTGCAGTTTTCTTTTTGTTTTCTTTCAAGTATCTTAGTTTACCAGTTAGTATCAAGTCGATGCTTGGCCTCATAGTGAGTTTCAACGCAATCCCTCTGCTTATACTTGTTCAAAGAACTGAATAGTCGCTATTGAGTCCCCTTTAAGTGTTTGGTACAGTTCATGGGTGAAATGGTACGGTTGAGCTTTTCTCCTAACTGGCTATATGTCGGTTCATACTTTCTATTTCTTCGTGATTAAGTATAGAAGGGTTTTATGTTTGCAGGATTTTTTCCCACATTTCTTCTAGGTCAATCATTTTCCTTTCAGATAATTGTTATAAATTCTACGGTCCTTTCTATTTCTGAGACATCTGTTATAATACCTCCTCTCACTTTTCTAATTTAGTTTATTTTTATCTTCTTTATTTCACGGTGTAGATGAAGGTTTTTTTTAATTTTTTATAAGAAATAATTATTGGTTCATTGATTTTTGTCTTTTCTGCTTTTCCATTTTCTTTGTCGTTGTTGTCGTTCTGGCTCTAGTCTTTATTAGATACTAACTTCTGCAAACTTGAACTTCATTTGTCCTTTATTTTAAATTTTAATGATGTATAATGTTAGGCCATTTATTTGAAATATTGCTTTTTTCTTTTGGGTGGTCCTAGGTTTTGAACACAGGGCTTTCTGCTTGCTAAGAAGGTGCTCTGTCACTTGAACCAAAACTACAGAGCTTGTTGTAGTTATTTTTAAGACAGGGCCTCATTGATGACCTCCTATTGAATCTTCCCAGAATAGCTAGAATACCAGCACACACCACCATCCCCAGCTTCCACGGGAAGTGGAATCTTAGGAAAGCTTTCACCTGTTCTGAATTATGATCTTCCAGGGCTCAGCCTCCTACATAGCTGGGATGATAGGTGTGTGCCACCACACACAAGTTCTTGTGAACTTTCACACTCCAGAATGAACACAAACAGCCTGAACAGTTTTGCTTTATATATTTATTCACTCCTATGATGGTATGTACTTACAACTATTATACCTTCTTGGTGAACTGGAACTGACATAATTGAATAACATTTCTGTGTATGTCTTATAACAGTTTTTACACAAATTCTACTTTGTATCATATAAATATAGCCACTTCATTCCTTTTTGTGTGCTTTTTGCATGGGATGTCTATTACTTTCCCTCATTTTCAGCTTATGTATGTCCTTAAACATAAAGTAAGTTACTAATAGTCAACATATAGTTGGATTTTAAGCTACATATACATATACATAAATACATATATAAAATTTTTTCCAGGTCAAGCTTCTGAACTCAAGCATTCTTACTTGACTTATGTGCTAGCCAGAACTGTACCAATTAATCCAGTACAGCCATGCTCTTTGCTTGTTATTTTGGAGATGGAGTCTAGTAGACTCTTCTCAGGCTGGCCTTGAACCACAATCCTTCAGATCTCGATCTGCTGAGTAACTAGGATTACAGGCCTGAAACACCAGGGCCCAAACTTCTCCTGTCTTCCCCGTAGTCTCTCCATGACAATGTCTCTTGTGACTTGAATATCTCAGACTTTTTCTGTTGTCACACCTTTCTACCTACCAAAATAACTTTTCTTTTTTTTTCTTTCTTTATTGTGAAAATATTGTAGAGAGGGGTTGCAATTATATGGGCAAGGTAATGAGTACATTTCTTATCAAACATTGTTGCCTCCTCCTTTGTTTCCCCTTCCCATCCTTTCCCATCTCCCGCCAACCCCTTCCCCCCCCACCAAAGTTGTAAAGTTCATTTTTGACATAACGTCTTATACATCTCATTGTTGCAATGGGTCCACCTATATCCCTTTTTGAACTATTTGTTTTTTCCTTTCTCTTCCACATCCACAAATTATACCAACATCAAATACAGTGAAAACAGGAGTTATACCGTAGGGGAGGAACATACAAAGCAACAAAGAAATATCTTGTAAATATGTTAGAAACAATAGCCAGAAAGAAAAAACATTTAAATCCTCATCTTGGGGTTCATTTCGCTTAACATCAACTTATCTGACCATTTCTGCTTGTCTCAGACATATACTAATTATTGCAAATAAGGGAAACCATAGGACTTATGTTTCTTTGGGCCTGGCTTAATTCACTTAATATAATTTTGTCCAAGTCTTTCCATTTCCAAACAAATGGGGCAATGTCATTCTTTCTAATGGAGACACAGAATCCATTGTGTATATATACCACATTTTCTTGATCCATTCATCTACTGAGGGGCATCTGGGTTGGTGTCATATCTTAGCTATGGTAAATAATGCTGCAATAACAAATCCTCAAAGAAACAACTGCCCAATAAATAAGTGGGCTAAAGACTTAAAGAGAAACTTCTCTGAAGAGGAAAGAAGGATGGCCAAGAGACACATGAAGAAATGCTCAACCTCGCTAGCCATAAAATAAATGCAAATCAAAACAACATTGAGATACCACCTCACCCCAGTTAGAATGACTGTAATCAAGAACTCTAACAACAACAAATGCTGGAGGGGATGTGGACAAAAGGGAACCCTACTGCATTGTTCAACCACTTTGGAAAGTAGTATGGAGGTTCCTCAAAAGACTCGACAGGAGGTTCCTCAAAAGACTCGACATAGAGCTCCCCTATGACCCAGCAATCCCACTTTTGGGCATTTACCCAAATGATTACAAACAAGACCATACTAAAGCTACCAGCACAACCAAGATAACTTTTCTAAAGGTTCATGTGATTAAACTGGGTCTAACTGAATTTTACAATCAAAGATAAGTTTCCTTATTTTAAAGCCTGGTCTACAAACTTAATTCTATCTGCAAAGCCCTTTTTATACAGAATGTAACATATTCATAATCTGTAGGGTTTAGGAGTTATTATCATACATACCACAGTCACAAATCTGAGAAAAAAATACTTATGTATACTACTTAAGCCAAACAAAACTCATCTGTGGTCCTAATCCTAACTCAGGAAGTCTAAGGAAATAGACATCATCAACAGAATACTTAAAGTTCTTAAATTAACTTAATGAAAATAAATACATTATTCAGTTCTACAACCTTTATCGCTGCATGCATTTCCGGTAGTACACAAGGGTCAAGATTCTGTGGTGTCGGATATATGAATAGTTAATAACCAACATTTGTCTCAAGTCTTCCTCTCTTTGGAAGCATAGTTGGAGTCATTACTATTGTGTATACTGCCTTGAAGCCAGTTTAAATAAGTTGCTTTTTTAATGGACTTGATTTATATAATCTATTAAACACTTTCATTGGGTCAAGAGACAGAATTAATATTGCCTCACAGAATCATTTGTCATTTGTTTATTTTCATTAGCTCTATGAAAAAATGAACCAGGGAACTGCATAAAGTATATTGACATCAAAGCTTTCTTTACTATTTTAATTATAATTCATAACTCTAAATTTAAATATGATAATGCAAAAAAACAAAGCAACCAGTGGAAATGAACAAGGATGGCAAGACAAGTACAACCTCTTTAACAATTTGCCTTTGGAGCACACAGTTGTCTATAACCATCTCCTAATGCAATGTTGGGCAAGGGTCAAAAGCAATGACCTCTCTGAGACTCAGTATTCTCCTCTGAATAGCAATCTCATAGGATGTTGTTAAAAAAAATAGAGGTAACTCACAAAAGTGCTTAGACAATGTGCGATGCTTAGGATACTCTCAAGAAAATAATAACATGACATTGGGTTTAGCTTTGATATTATGTCTGCTTCATACAATTTACTACTCGGTTTATTTATTTTCTAATTTCTAAAACACAGTCCATGGTATTGATGATGAGTTTAAGGAAGGAGTTAGGAAACCTGGTGTTTGAGAATGGTATCTCAGATGTTAATTCTTTAAATGTTTACATCTTGGCTACTGACATTTGCAAAATGGATCATGATACACAGCGTTGTCTTACTGACTCCCACAATCCTTGCAAAATGTGAAGCATTAGTCTATACATCCAAGGTTTAATACTATTCCCCCAAACATCAAGGATTCATGAAATCTCACATAAGACACTATGTTGAAAATGAACTTTGCAACTTGGGGAGTGGGGAAGTAGGGAGGGATAGTGGAAGAAAAACGAAGGAGTATGTAACAATGTTGAGCAAGAGATTACTCATTACCTTCCTTATGTAACTGTAACCCCTCTGTACAGAACCTTTGCAGCAAAATAAAATAAAATGAAAAAAAAAGAGTTCATGAAATGCAACCCATTCTGCAGGAGTTAATGACATACTATACAGTTTCCAAATCTCTTTTAGAAAGGAATCTACCAGTATTATCACTGCTATTTTTCGTTTCACTTTATTCCGACAGTTTAGTACTAGGAATTGAACCCATGCCCCACAACATGATAGGTAATCATTCTACCTAATCATTCTTGATGCACATCTCTCGGCCCTTTGGTTTTGAGACAGGATCTCACTAACCTTCATTCAGTTAGCTTCAAACTCCACACCATCCTGCCCCGTGGAGGGCTGAGACAACAGTCTTGTACCACCATGCTGAGCACATTGCTTAATAAAGTTACACAAGAGCTGATCACTTGCAAATCAGATTTCAGTAGCTGTGAACTACGAAGTCACTGAATGAGGTAGATCTTACCCTGGACACAGAGGTGTGCCCAGGTGGTCCTTGGAGGCACCCTGGAGCAATCACAACGCCCAGCTGTCGTGCAGTGTAGGACAACACAGCCAGGCATCAGGCTTCCTTCGCCGATGCTGCTTCCACTGCTACAGTCTCATTTACATTTGTTTCATGTATTTTTAAGGTCATTTTCAAAATATGTTTCCACTACTCAAGGAAATAAACAGGAAATTGCAAACTCAAAATTCCTTCCTATGGAAAGGCACTTAACAAACAGCCCATTTGCACTCACGCATTGCTCAGCTGTCTCACTGTTTGCCACGATGGGGAGGGGAAGGAGGAAGGCTAATGACTAATGACGGCTTCGCGCCCATGAAATGGGAACAGAAGGGGCCTGTGCCATTCTGAGATGAGGAAATCAAAATTTGGTCCAGAGTACTCCCGTTCCTCATGTCTGCAGAGAGGAGGCAAAGGGGCAAGATCGGGTCACAGTGGGTAGAGCCCCACGGAGGGAAGCCTCCATCTGCCACTTCCTGGGAGGCTGTGCAAGCCCAGGCCTCCGCTCCCCCACACTGGACAGGCAAGATGTACGCAGACTACACTTCAGTCAGGCCAGATCACTAAGTCAATGAGGTTATGTTGTCTGAGAATCAAACGATCTACACTAAATCTCATTGTAAAAAACAAAAAAACAAAACAAAAAAAAAAAAAAAACAAGGAATCTGGGCTGCACACGGAACAGGTGAGCAGACAAGGCTGCGGAGATTGAATGTACTCCCAGGTCTCGTGAAATGCAGAGCCAAGTTCTCATTGTGGTCATTGTTTTGGTTTCAATGCCACAGCAGAGTAAGAAACAACAACCCTGAAGATGGACCAAAAGACCACTCAATCCAAATTCTCTAAGTTCGAGTGACAGCATACCCTCCAGAGGCTATTGAAATTAATGGTGCACCCATGACTCGAGCCCGTGACCCTCGCTACTCACTGGACAGGCTGCATCCTGGTTCCTCAGTCACTGCCCCTCCCCCCCCCCCCCCTGCAGTCTAGATCAGTACAATAACAAACGACAGGACATAAACGTACCAGCAACTAGCTATTTGGCTAGATTACGTCCATCAAGTGACAGGATTATTCTGAGTCTCACTATAGTTATCTATATAAATAGGCTGAGACTCAATGTGAGGTTTTGTAATTATGAAGCAAGTTCACTGCCAGCTAGTTATCATTTTGCCTTGAGTCCAATAAAACAGAATACAGTCATGCAGCGAGTTACACAAAGCAGGTTTCTTAGCTACAGATGAGCAGGAGAGAAGAAGACCCCAAGATTCAGGATAAGCTGCCCCCTAGTGCTAGAGGAAGCTCTCCAGAGCACATAGAGTCTCACCTGCCTGTGCCCCACTCATACCCCATCTGGAGGGTTCCCCAAAACAGTGCACCCTGGGTTTCACACTGAGGACAGATGACACATTGAGTTTCTATGTTGAAGGGCATCTGATTCCTAGGTGGGGACTGGAACCGAGCTCAGACTTTTCCAGCTCTTCCTCCTCATCTTGATAAATTGCATTCCTATACAATATATTCTACAGTTATTTTTGAGAATTCCAAGTGAAAAAAAGGAAAAAAAAAGGGTCGCTCCAAGCCACTCAGAAAAATGTCCCACAGTAATGAATTTAACTAATAGAAGAGTTTATTTATATATGGTATTTGGAAGTCTAATACATTCATAATCCATTATTTTATACAGTATTTTGTCTCTGCAAAGTAATGGACAATATAATAGCTACCATTTACTAAGCGTACACTGTGTACCAGCAGGGCCCTTAGAGCTTCATGAATATCAGCTCATCTAATGCTCACAGAAATCTGAGGCATTTACCCTTAATAATACTGAGCTTTTTTCAGAAGAAAACAGTGAAGCACAGAGAGTTGCTCGTTAAAGGTCATCTAGGTTATAAATGAATGCAGTAAGTTTTGAAGCTAAGCAATAGCCTTCAGAATTCATGTTTATATCTATTAAGCTACAATGGCAAGGATAGAAGCCTAGAAAGGGGCAGACACACCTCTGTATTGCAAACATCATTTTTTTAGGGTCAATGTCAATGTTTGGATATGTTTAGGTAAAATTACAGCTGTCCCTTTCTTTAACTACACTAGATGTACAGAAATCCATGCTGTGAGGAGAAATGGCAGAGTTAGGACAAGAGACTAGAGGAGATTGGGAAGAGGGATGAATATTTTGACTAGTTGGACAGTGAAGTATATATAAGCCTGAAATTCCAGCTCTGCTATTAAATGTGGTATATCAGTGCACCTCATATAACATACCTATTATCCTCAACTAAAATAAGAAGTTGAGTCTAAAATCCAGACTAAATTAGATGTGCAGTCTCTAAAGATTATCTAATTTAATTGTATTATTATATTAAAGTACAGAAACACTGCCTTTGGCAACAAAGGCAATCCATAATTTCTTTTCATCTTCTTAACAGGATTCTCTTAAATGAAATTTTTCATTAAGTTTAATGAATTCATGTTATTTTACCCAAGTCAAGAAAACTGAATAGACATTATTATTATTGAAAGCAGGGAATCTGGGACCTCAGTGTCTGGGACCAGTCAGTTCTTGACTGTAAAGTTCAGCGTTCCAACCAAAAGGGATTATTTCCACATCCCTTTTCGATAAAATATTTTACTCATGATCCAGTAAGAACTTTTGAGGAAAAAAATATGTTCTATCTGTGTAATGATTTATGAAGCACCTTAATTCATAAAGAGAGAAACAAGCCTCGAAGGATCACCAGCTGGTGAAATTACGTAGGACATACCACTGACAGACGGGCCGACTGTGGTCACTGGATCTTTTGTAAAGGCACGTGGCCAAGTAGTAGCTAAAAGTTCCCGGATTTAGCTTCCTGGGTTTCTGATTTGTCTGGCTAGGGAATTTTTCATGACTAATAGTCAGCCCCCTCTAGCATCCGTTTCCCTGGGGCGAAAATACATTAGCCATAGAAAGATTAAATCTAATTACTATGATTTCCATTTCTGGGGCAAGGCCTTTTCATCAATAATTATGTCTTAGTGCCAAACTGGCAAGCTTTAAGCACTGGCTCTATCATTCCTAATAATGAGCAGATTCATAACCCACAAGCTCATTAGCTGTAGAAGGCTAATTAGGACTTTAACCAAAAATACCATTATGTGAACTGCTCACAGAGGTCATGGTAGCGTCCTGGCTCCAGAACACCAGTTCTGGCCAGATGAAATCCACGTGCTGACCAAGAGTCAAGAGTAACTGCAACACCACAAAAGGAAGTTACAGCTTAGGGTGCAACCCTCAGCTAGAGGCAGGTTTTAATTCCTGAGTATGTACTTAAACATGCAAATGGAAATCAAAGTCAAATATTTCAAAGGGCAGTGGACAAGCATGAATAAAAAATGAAATACCACATGCTCACAGGTAGGTGAGGGCAAAGTAAGTCAAAACATTAAAATTTGTTAAATATGTATGATGATAACCAAAGACCAATTTTTGCCTGAGCTTTTTGGTTTACATAAAGTATTTCCTAACTGCATAAAAGATTTAAAAATATATTACTCATATGGTATGCAGGCTACAAAACAACTCACTAGATTTGCTCTGACACTGCATTTTCTAATTTATAACTCATTAATCACACATTTTCTAATGTTTTTCAATTTCACTGGTGTCCTAGTTCATGCAAGCCCTGCAAGAAAGGGATTTATTTATTCTCGCAGTCTCCCCAAGAGCCCGGTTAAGAGCTTGCCACTGTACACTACTTGTATACTCCACATACACATTTTATCTATTCCACAGGTTATAATGAAGACCATTCATGAAGGATAGCCTTGCCTTTCCATCAAAGGAACAACAGTGAGGCTTAATTTAGCAGACCATAAAGTGCTCTGCACAACACAAGGAGGAAGAGAGAAACTTATAAATGAGCTTTGGGCTGTAGAGTGGACAAGCTTATAATTTATTTTGCACTCTCTACCAGAATTTACTCGCAGGAGATAAATGGCAAACACACCACCAAGCCACCACTCACTCGCTAGTCCCTGCCCTGCCCCGAGCACACATTGTTCATCTACTGCCTTTCACTCCTCCTTTGCAGTATAATTTGATAAATTAACAATAAGGTATGGATGAAAGTTCATTATGTATTATGTTAACTGTAATAATCTATATCCTATGCTTCATTTACACAATTCATTGAACCTATTTCCAGTGGTTGATTTTACCTTTTATTATTGATCCAATGTTGTTTCAGGAGCTAAGGCAAATCAATGTCTTTGCAGATTCATTCAATGACTTATATCTTCTGCATACAATGTGTCCTTGAACTTCTGCTGAATTACTGTAAGGAACCAAAAGAATTCCCATTTCTATTTTCACAGTATGGTACTCTAAAGAAAACCTACTATTTGCTTTTATGAATTTTGAAGCAGACTAAAAGCTAAAAAGTAAGGAAGCCTAAGAAAGATCAGAGGTGACTCAAGAATCCATCCCAAGATCAGTCACAAAATAGGCATGACTGCTTTAAAGCTGAAACATAGGCATCTGTGCGGCTCACAGATTCTGACAACAGACAACATTTAGCTCCTCGTATAGCCATTTCTTTCTCGCACTCTCTCCTGAGAGAAAAATATGGTAAGATAAACATTGATGACAAAGTGGAGGTGTGGAGGTGAAAAACCACATCAGATACATGCCTGTTAATTTTCAAGGGACCATATACAAGAATTGTTCTTAAATTTCTTTGGTTTGAAAATATCCTTGTTAACCTTCATTACTACCGAAGACTCTAGGAAGCCTTGGATTATGTGAGATTTATCAATTTATATTTGTCAAGTTTGAAGCTGAAACCAAGTACCTAAAAAACAGTTGGGTTATTTATCCATCTTGTAATAACAGTGATAGACCTATGCCACATTCACAAGAATGAAATATTTAATGAGCAGCTGATATACCCTAACAAAATGCATCTTGGTGAAAACTGCATCTTGTCACATTTTCTACACATCTCCTTAATATCTGATTTGATAGACGACAGCTTTTCTCATATTTTGTTCAGAATTAAATCTGCTTGGATTTGTCATTCTGGTTACACTGCATGAACAAAATTCAATATTATTCAGATAAGAAAGTTAGAAAAAGGATATGATATTGAAACAGGAGCTAGTTCAGCTTGCAATCTGATCAGCTATCATCATTCCAGCAGAAGTGTTTTGTGAGTGGGTCTCACCATGCCACACAGAATGTGAAAAGGCATGCACTCAAAGCACTGAGATCTACTAACAGTACTTGACTACTCAGCAAGGATATGGGGTTGCCTTAAAACGATGAGCCCTCAGCACTTGGTAATAATGGCTACAGTAACTACAAGTGCCAATCTCAGTGTCCTCCTGGCGATTTACAAAAAGGGTTTAGCAGCTTTGCCCATCGCAAACTTCAAACACCAAAAACGGTAAATAATGCTTTGCTATTACTATGGAAGCCTTCTCGTCTTATGGACCTCCTGAAATGGTCTCAAGGACCCCTCTGGGTCTGCAAACTCCATATGAGTCTCACTATCGGGGCTGGGTAGGTGGCTCAGTGGTAGAGTGCTTGCCTTGCATGCCTGAGGCCCTGGGTTTGATTCCTCAGTACCACATAAGCAAAAAGAAGAAAGCCGGAAGTGGCGCTGTGGCTCAAGTGGTAGAGCGCTAGCCTTGACCTGAAGAGCTGAGGGACAGTGCCCAGGCCCAGAGTTCAGGCCCCACAACCGGACCCAAAAAAAAAAAAAAAGATGAGTCTCACTATCTTAGAATGTAGCAGAGGTAAGCGCTCAATGTTGTGCATTGCTCTAAGATTAAGGCAAAACTGGGACTATGGTCAGCACTGATTTTTCTCTAAAACAGTATCTTGTTCAAGTGAACTGTCACAGAAATGAAGCAGTGGAGAGCCAACAGAAGCATTGAATCCAGGCCTCTTCCACATGCAAAAACCAAGAACAAGAAATTGATGAGAACAATGCTATCATTTTACGTTTCCCAACTTATAGCTAAATAATGTCATATGTTTGTATGTACAACTCTACTTAACCACACTATTCTCTCCTTAGCAGGGTCATTTCCCACTCCGCATCATCATCCCTCCTTGAATCTGACACACTTCTCATCAGAAACAGCAAAGTTCCCTGCTTATGTTTTGCTAATTCAAACTAAAACATCCTAAAATCATCATCTCTGGGTGGTTTAACTACATTTAAAAACTGTGTTCTAGCCCAAAGCAATTAAAAATGGTGTAATCTAAATCTCTGAATGATAAAATTTTGAGAAAACAAAATGCATATAGTTCCTAATTATCTTTGCATGAATTTTAAATCTTTCCAGAGGACAAAATATTGTTTAAATGTGAATAACTGCTACGCAGAGGAAGTGAGTTCACCCTAGAATGCTATCTATGAAGATAACAGTTTACTCCACTCATTGGTGGCTGGAACTTTGCCTAAATCAAAGATATGAGTAAGAATCTCTTCAAAAATAAGGCAGAAAGTTTGAGAGAAGAAAAATGCAATCAATATTTCCAGTCCTAAATTACAGGCTTACTAATAGAGCTGTTACCATACTGCAGATGTTGCTGGATGTATTTATAAGTGAACCATAGCAAATTTCCTCCTACACAGAATAAAATTATTACCTTGGCCCACATTTTTTTTAAAAAGATCTCTGAGATGAAGTGACCATCACACACTAAGTAACAACTTGAAAATTGGTCCCATCTGAAATCTATGCAGCCTTTAGGCATTAAAACATGGTTAATAACACCCTATGTCACCATTTAAGTGCAATTTAGGTTTTGATAACTGAATTGAAAATAGCATTTTATCATAGAAAAAGAGTACACAATGGGTTTGGGTAACGTTCCCAACATATATCTGTTAAAAGCTTTTCTATGGCCAGCATTATTGGAAACAGACTGACGAACTCTTTAAGTTAGAAATATCTACACATATAGCTAGATAGAAGAAATTTAGTTATGTTGTTCCTAGAATCTCAGTACAATAATCTAAATGCCAAAGACCCTAGGAGAAATGGATATTGTAATTTTGAGTGTCCTGATACAGTTTAAAAGGCAAGTTTTAATATATATGGATAAGAATTATGCCTTACATTTTCTAGATTTTGTGTAATGCAAAAATAAATATATACCAGCTGAGTGATGTTTTGGTCAATGTACAGTTCTATTTCATATTTCAACAAGCAAAAATGGAACCCTGTATGCTTCTTGTCAATCTTTCATGGCCTTGAGCAGTTCACATTAGGTGAGAACAGTACAGATTTCTAGTTGTGTTACTGAAGATTATTAGCTACTATTTAGGGATCTATAGATGTAGGTGTAGTATACTGTCCAAAATTCAGATTGTAGCTACATCGTTACTAAAAATTGGAACTTATTTTTATAACATTATTTTTCAAAGATTATCCAAGATCCCATCCTGTCTCTAAAGCATTGGCTAAAATATTTATGGAGACATCTTTCTTTGACCCAACAATTTTAAATCTAAACTGACCTAACATTGCATAACCTACAGGAAAAGAAAAAGAAAACTGGGACACAAAGTGCCACTGAGAAATTAAAAGATAGACCAGAAATCCTTTTCCCTATGAGTAGGGGCTGGAAGCTTTTGGACAAATCATAGGAATAGAAGTTATCCTGATCATCAACTCTTTCAGACCAATTTTATTTCACTTTTGAATTACTATGGAGGAATAGAGCACCAGCTGGTAATTTCTGATAAGCCCATGTTAAAAAAAATTGAGAAGTGACAAGTCCAATGACACTAGAACAAAAATAAATTCTCCAGTTCCCCGAGAGAAGGTTTGAATAAAATTAAAAATTGGAGAAGAGGGAGGGGACAGACAATTTGCTTCTACCTTAGTAGAAGCTCCATAGCTCAGCAGCCACTCATATATTAAAGAAGAGAAATAAAACTAGTTCAAAAAAGAACAAAGCCAAGAGGAAGAAAAGATTATACTTGTGTTTCATGTTTCCAGTACATTCTAGAATCTCAAGAGAATGTACATAATGATAGAAGTCCCATTTATTGAATATTTGGTATTAGCATAACCTGTCTCTCATGTGCCAAATGAGACAAAAGCAAAGAAGATATTCAAAGCACTTATAAGAAAGGAAAAAGTCAACACAAGAGAGACAATCTATTAATAAAAATTACCAAATTTACAATATTCATGTTCAGATACCAAGAACTACGTTTCTAATCTAACCTGTCCTTCCATAGAAGCTACCAGAATAATTAATTACCTGTAGAGCTAATTATCTGTATGTAATATTTGATCCTAAGTAAGTCTATCTCTCAATATGTATACGTAAACAGAAATACAGAAACATATACACATACATATAAATAAATACATATATTAATATGGAGATATATAAGTATGTATATAAGGAGAAAGATGGAATTTTTTTAAAAAGAAACATACATAAAAACATAGGTACAAAAGACCCTAACAGTCTTACCTTCATTCTCATAGTTCAGTTTTCTGAGTCAAGGAACAAGACTTGGGCCAGAGCTCCTTTTCGTTAAAACTGCATGTTAATGTCAAGGAGCTAAGTTAAGTACAGTCAGAAAAACTATCACCTACTTGGGGTAAGAAAGCTGGATAAGGGGAAGGGAGGTATACAGGGAAGTAAAATGAGAGGGGCAAGAAAAGGAAGGGAAGGGGGGAGGGAGGGAAGGAGGGAGGGAGGGAAGGAGGTTTCAAAATATATATTAAAGAAAGATTCTTATCTTTTTTAACAAAATTTTTCTTGTTCCTCCAATATTGTTTTTTCTTTTGTTTGGCTTTTATTTTATCGTTTTGTCGGTTGTGGGGCTTCAATTCAGGGCCTGGGTGCTGTCCCTGAGTTGTTTATTTTGTTTTGTATTGTTTGCTCAAGGCTAGCGTTCTACTACTTTGAGCCACAGCTCCACTTCCAGTTTTCTGGTGGTTAATGAAATCAAGAGTCTCACGGACTTTCTTACATGGGCTGGCTTCAAACTGTGATCCTCATCTCTCACCCTCCTAAGTAGCTAGGATTACAGATATGAACCACCAGCACCCAGCTTCCAACTAAGTTTTCTTTTTTAAACTTTTATTATTTTTTTATTTTTGGGTCTGGTCATGGGGCCTGAACTCTGGGCCTGGGCGCTGTCCCTCAGCTCTTCAGCTCAAGGCTAGTGCTCTACCACTTGAGCCACAGCGCCACTTCTGGCTTTTTTTCTTTTTGCTTATGTGGTACTGAAGAATCAAACCCAGGGCCTCATGCATGCAAGGCAAGCGCTCTACCATTGAGCCACCTTCCCAGTCCCCCAACTAAGTTTTCAAATATTCTAATCTAAAAATCTCCACATCAGAATTTTTGCATTATAATTTTATTATTTGTAGTATCTGCTATAAACTTAAGAACAACAGTCTTATCTTTCTTGGCAAAGAAATAAGAATAATTTACATATTAGTCTATTAATTATCAGTTGAAAAGGTGTATCACTATTTTGTTAAACTGCTTGGGAAAAATGGATAAGATTAAACATTATCACAAGCAACCTACATTAAAAAAAGAATGTTATAAAGTGAAGTAAATTCAAATTACCACCAGTATGAATTTATGAAGTAGTAAAAAACAAATTACCATATAATTATCACCTAAGTTCATACTTATTATTAAGTACTTTCAAAGAAAAACAATGTTTTTGGAAAGGATGGCCATACTTAGAATTCAATAAATAATCTTTTTTTCATGAATCCTGCTGAGATGAAAGCATTGTCACTTAATGGCTTAGGTACAGTGGCGCATGCCTATAATCTCCGCTACCCAGGAGACAGAGTGATTAGGAGGATTGTATACAAACATTAGTAAGACATGATCTCAAAACACAATGTAGTTCATGCCTAGAATCCCAGCTATAAAGGAGTCAGTGAGAAGGAAGACCAGTTCCAGCCTGGCACACAAGATACTATCCAACAATAACTAAAGTGACAAGATCTAAAGGTACGGCTTATCTTGACTACCTGCCTAGAGAGCATCAAGTGTTGAATTTAAACCCCAATACCTGTATCAATCATAATGACTGCCAAATATTTAACTGATCCTAAAAACGTGTTTCTTATGTTCACTTTTCCCCAAGACTCAGAAACCAAAGCTGCTTCAATTACAGTGGTGTCTTGGAAATCCCCAAGTCTCTAAATACACAGGAAGATTCCATAGGAAGAGTATCTGTGGTGGTCTTCCAGCTTGCACTCTGATAAAACTGCCACTGACTTTTCAAGTGCACTAAGGAAAAGCAGTCCACCCGAGAGGTGAACAAGAAGAAGAATATGTTTTATTTCTCACCCTCAGCAACTCCCCTTTGAAAATCTTATAATAAAAATGCTAATGGTGCTGGCAAAATTGGTTAACTACTTGTAGAAAACTAAAGCTAGATCCTTATATATCACCCTGCACCAGAATCAACTCCAAATGGATCAAAGACCTCAGAGTCAAAGCAGACACTCTGAAAACATTACAGGATGGAATAGGAGAAACCCTAGGTCTCCTTGGCACAGGCCAAAATTTTCTTAATAGAGACCCAGAAACACAACAAATCAAAGAAAAGTTGGACAAATGGGATTACATGAAGTTGCAGAGCTTCTGCATGGCAAAGGACATAGCTAGCAAGATCAATAGAAAGCCCACAGATTGGGAGAAGATCTTCACTAGCCATACAACAGACAAGGGTCTCATATCTAAAACATACCTTGAACTCAAAACATTAAATCCCTCTACAACAAATCTTCAAAGAAACAACTGCCCAATAAATAAGTGGGCTAAAGACTTAAAGAGAAACCTCTCTGAAGAGGAAAGAAGGATGGTCAATAGACACATGAAGAAATGCTCAACCTCCCTAGCCATATAAGAAATGCAAATCAAAACAACATTGAGATACCACCTCACCCCAGTTAGAATGGCTTTAATCAAGAACTCTAATAACAACAGATGCTGGAGGGGACGTGGACAGAATGGAACCTTACTACATTGTTGGTGGGAGTGTAAACTTGTTCAACCACTTTGGAAAGCAGTATGGAGGTTCCTCAAAAGACTTCACATAGAGCTCCCCTATGACCCAGCAATCCCACTTTTGGGCATTTACCCTAATGTTTATAAACAAGACCACACTAAAGCTACCAGCACAACTATGTTTATTGCAGCATTATTTACTATAGCTAAGATATGGAACCAACCCAGATGCCCCTCAGTAGATGAATGGATCAAGAAAATGTGGCATATCTATACAATGGAATTCTATGCCTCCATCAGAAAGAATGGCATTGCCCCATTTGTTAGGAAATGGAAAGACTTGGAAAAAATTATATTAAGTGAAGTAAGCCAGGCCCAAAGAAACATCGATCTCATGGTTTCCCTTATTTGCAATAACTAGTATATATCTGAGTCAAGCAGAAAAGTTCAGATAAGTTGATGTTAGGGAAATGAACCCTAAGATATGCTTTAAAATGTTTTTCTTCTTTCCTGCGATTGTTTCTAACACATTTATAAGATTATTTCTTTGTTGCTATGTATGTCTCTCCCCCACAGTATAACCCCTGCTTTCACTGTATTTGATGTCGGTATAATTTGTGGAGGGGAATGGGGAAAACAAATCGTTTAAATAGGGATACAGGTGGACCCACTGCAACAATGAGATGTACAAGTCGTTATGTCAAAAACGAACTTTACAACTTTTGTGCGGGGGTAGGGGGGGTGTGGGGGAAGGGGCACCGGGGAGGATTGGAGGGGGGGGGGGGCGGGGGGGGGGGGAGGATGGGAAGGGATGGGAAGGGGAAACAAGGAGGAGGCTACAATGCTTGATAAAAAATGTACTCATTATCTTGCCCATGTAATTGTAACCCCTCTGTACAGTATTTTCACAATAAAAAATAAAAATTTTTAAAAAATTGCTGTATACATTATAAAAAAAGAAATGTACTCATTATCTTGCCCATGTAATTGTAACCCCTCTGTAAGTATTTCCCCAATTAAAAAAAAAGTTATGGTCTCTAAAATTCTGAAAAAAAAACTCTTCAACTTATCATGTAACCTGAAAAGATGCAGTCTATATGGGTTCATCATATTAGGAAGCATCAATACATTAAACTTACAAGACACTTGTCATCACAAGATAATTAATACATTGATTATAGAGAAATACCAAAATTGTTACTCTAGGACTAAAGAATCAGCTTTAGCATTAAAAGAAATTGCATGCCCTGAAGTGCATTCTTAATTATTCAGAGGACTAAGTAATCATCTTCACAGAATCTATCAATAATTAATTTTCCTACCTTAATGCAGTTCAACTGAACCCCTCTGAATTTCCACATTCAAGAATAAAAAGTTTATAAAGTATAATAAGTACAAGTATAAAAAGTTTATGAAGTTTTAGCAAAGTTAGATGTGAGATCAACATTGGGAGTTCAGGTTTGTGATATGTGTCACGTGTTCTTTGCTTGCATTCTATTCTGGCTCTCCCATGTAGTACTTCTCTAGAGGACAGTTAATGTAGAGATGACATCTCTAGAGCTCATCTCTCCAGCTTGACCCTTGCCCTTTCTTCTATATCCATCCTGCCTATGAGTGCCTGAATAGTACTATTTTATCATACTGTAATAGCAAAGATTGGAAGAGGAGTAGGTTTAATCAGGTTAACAATACTGGTGAATTCTAGGATTATTATGTTTAAGATAATTGTTAGCTATCTACATTAGTGTAAATCACATAATATAAAAATAAATATAAAATGTCAAATAATTTCTTGCTCAAAAGTTAGGATTTAATAGTAAAATTCTGCCTATCATTTGTGGCACACCTTTATTTGGTATAAGACTAAAAAGTAAAACAAAATGCCTAAAAATGTCAGTACATAGCTAACACATAAATAATACACTCCTTGTTGTATAGGATAAACATATTATTCAACTGACTAGTATACGTTTGACACTAATTGCATTTATGTCACCTAATATCGTAGATATTAAAGTGTGCTGGGACATATGTACCTTTAAATTAACATAATAAAGAGCATTCATGAACACTCATTGCAAACAACCATGTATAATGATGTCCTTAAGAATTAAAAGCCTTAATCTCATCATTATTTCTTGAGAGCAATATGTAAGAATTTGATTAATAAACTCTAAGTACTGATTAAGCCATCTACTTGTGTCTGGATTCACGTTTCAAAACCTCATTGGAAATGAACATCATTACCCCTAATGGTCAATGCTGAAAATCTATGACTGTCTTTAATAGCCTGGCTAGCATCATTAGCATATTACATAGTTCCTCCCCCAGGCTTTAGTGACTTGATTTTGTTTTGGCAAAATGAAGAGGTATTTAACACAATCTGATTATAATTCATAGCAACCATGCTTGAAATAATGAAGATTTCTTCATTTTCCGAAGTCTCATGCTGTAGTATGTACATAATAGTTACAAAAAAGTTATAATATGAAAAATATACAAATGAACGAAAGTCTCTATATATAACCTAGTTCCCAAAGAAATGGACAAATATGGTTGACAAAAACTATTTACCAAACTTAAGATCAGTTACCTTAACCTAGATGGCAAAGGAGTACATTATTTCTTTCTGTATTATTATTACAAGATACATTTTACTTGCTCAACTTTTATAAAATATAAAAGGAATATCTCTTAGTACCCCAGTTACAAAATAAAAAGACCTTAGTGTATACTTGTCAGATGTTGAAAAGTTAGGTATTGTCGCTAAGTCTTAAAATACTTAAAGATAAACAATAGTGTCTTCATTTTTCAGACTGAGAAAGAAAGGGTCAAGAATCAATCCCCAGTACCATTTGCTAAGCCATGTAGCAGACATTAACTGGAACCTGTCTGACTCTAAAGCTTAACTACACAATATTCCTTTAATATATTTAAAGCCTACCGTGATATGCTCACAGAATAATCTCAGGACTGCAAATGCAAGGGACTGTACTGCATGGTCTTTTGCCTTCATGAGACACTATATCTTCTTTATTGTAATGATGATATACAGAGGAGTTACAGTTACATAAGACAGGTAATGAATACATTTCTTTTTTTATTTTATTCTATTTTATTTTTTATTGTGAAAATACTGTATAGAGGGGTTACAATTACGTGGGCAAGATAATAAGTACATTTCTTTTTCTTTTTTATTGTGAAAATACTGTACAGAGGGGTTACAATTACATGGGCAAGATAATGAGTACATTTCTTATCAAGCATTGTAGCCTCCTCCTTTGTTTCCTCTTCCCATCTCTTCCCATCCTCCCCAACCCCTCCACCTAATCCTCCTCCCCTCCCCACCAAGATGTAAAGTTTGTTTTTCCACATAAAGACTTGTACATCTTATTGTTGCAATGGACTCACCTGTATCCCTATTTAAACGATTTGTTTTTCCCCTTCCCCTCCACAAATTATACCAATATCAAATACAGTGGAAGCAGGGGTTATACCATGGGAGAGGGACATATAAAGCAACAAAGAAATAATCTTATAAACAATCACCTGAAAGAAAAAAAACGTTTGAATACATATCTTAGGGTTTATTTCCCTAACATCAACTTATCTGAACTTTTCTGCTTGACTCAAGACATATACTAGTTATTGCAAATAAGGGAAACCATGGGACCGATGTTTCTTTGGGCCTGGCTTACTTCACTTAATAAAATTTTTTCCAAGCCTTTCCATTTCCTAACAAATGGGGCAATGCCATTCTTTCTGATGGAGGCATAGAATTCCATTGTGAATATATACCACATTTTCTTGATCCATTCATCTACTGAGGGGCATCTGCGTTGGTTCCATATCTTAGCTATGGTAAATAATGCTGCAATAAACATAGTCGTGTTGGTAGCTTTAGTGTGGCCTTTTTTGTGATCATTTGGGTAAATGCCCAAATGTGGGATTGCTGGGTCATAGGGGAGCTCTCTGTGGAGTCTTTTTAATGAGACATCTGAGCCTCCTTGAAAAAGTGCAGCAAGATAAACCCCAATCCAGTAAACGGAAAGAAATAATTAAAATTAAATCAGAATTAAATGAATTAGAATCCAAAAAAAACATAGGAAGAATCAATAAAACAAAGAGTTGTTTCTTCGAAAAAATTAACAAAATTGACAGACCCTTAGCCAATCTTATCAGAAAAAGAAGAGAACACACCCAAATAAACTCAGAGATGAGAATGGAAACATCACCACAGAAACAACCAAGATTCAATCCATGGAACATTCCTCAATACAATAAAGGCTGTATATGACAAACCTACAGCCAGCATTGTATTTAATGGTGAAAAACTAAATCCATTTCCTCTTAACTCAGGAACGAGACAAGGATGTCCACTCTCTCTACTGCTCTTCAATCTAGTATTAGAATGCCTAGCTACAGCAATAAGACAAGATGTAAACATAAAGGAGATCCAAATAGGGAAAGAAAAAATAAAACTCTCCCGCTTTGCAGATGACATTATCTTGTATTTAAAGAATCCCACCGACTCCACTCCCAAATTACTCAAGCTGATTCAAAGCTTTGGAAAAGTAGCAGGGTATAAAATTAACCCTCAAAAATCAATGGCTTTTCTGTATGCCAACAATGAGAAAAGTGTGGCTGATATTAGGAAAGCAACTCCATTCGTAATAGCCTCACAAAAAATAAAATACCTAGGAATTAACTTAACCAAAGAAGTGAAGGACCTCTGTGATGAAAACTTTTAAAACTTGAAAAAGGAAATCAAAACAGAACTTAGAAGTGGCAAAAACTCCCGTGCTCCTGGATTGGAAAGATCAACATCGTGAAAATGGCAATACTTCCCAAGGCTATCTACAAATTTAATACTATACCTATCAATATTCCATCCTCATTCTTCAAGGAAATAGAAGAGGCAATCCAAAAATTCATATGGAACAATAAAAGACCCTGAATAGCTAAAACAATCCTCAACAGAAAGAACAGTGCTGGAAGAATATCAATACCAAATTTCAAACTCTACTACAAAGCCATACATTTCTTTTTAAACAGTGTCACTCCCTCCTTCATTTTCTCCCAGGTTTTCCCTCCTGACCCCATTTCCCTGCCCCCCAAGTTGTATAGTTCATTTCCAACATAGTGTCTAGTGAGCATCACTGCTGAATTAATTTACCCTTTGTCCCACCACTTTTGTGCTTCTGCTTCCCATCTCCAAATCAGTTAATCTTAGACGACAATGGATTCAGAAATCAAAAACAGTGACGGGGGGGCGGGGGGGGGCAAAAAGAAAAAAAAACCATGAATGGTACAAAAAAACTCTTGTTTCCATTTCTTGAAATTCATTTCAATAAGCATCATTTAATATGGTCATACGCACATAGCTATTGAGCCCTTGTGATCCTTTCCTAAGAAAATCCTCCTTTGGTCTCACTGTGTGAATGTTTAGAGTCCTATTTAATTAACCATGACCAAGTGTAATTTTTCCTTTTATTATTCATTGGGTTTAGTTGTAGATTTATAGGTACATTCTAATTATTACAAGTAGGAGAAACCATGTAGCCTATTTTTCTTTGGCTTACTTCACTTAATATAATTTTTGTCCAAGTCTTTCCATTTCCTTATGAATAGGGCAATGAGACGCTGTATCTTGAAAAAGAGGCAAGACCCAGTCAACTGAGATGAATATAATACTGGGTAGCTGAGTCAGGATGGAAGGAATCACGTTGTTTCCTTTAACTCCATTCTTTTTACTTAGTGGGGACTTAGCAGCATTGCTCAGATGAATGAATCAATCCTTGTGAAATATAAATACATCATTGTCTTATAGTATTACAATGTATTTGCATAGAGTGTATGAAGGTGCTTTCATCAATTTAACACAAAGTAAAAAGCATGAAACATTTTTCTTCATTTAGTGCACATATACCATTGCAAGCTCACAGCTGTATTACTCTTCTGTCATTAAGAGAAAACCTACAAGCTGTCTGGTTGGAATGTGTTTCACACATGATCATGAAACAGAAAAGATCACTGGAAATTTTGGTTGTTAATTATTTCTGATTCCGAGAAGCCACAGGCTGATTAAATGAAACAAACTGCCTTAGAAAACTACTTCTAAATAGAACATATCAGACCAGGACATAAACCCAAATGCAGTGGATAACTTTACTCGCTTCCCTAACCATCTTCATTACCATGAAGAAACTGTGCCTGCTTTTCAAATAGTGAGAATTGGTGTTAAAATAATCTCATTTGTTATATCATTTTATTGTGGTATAGTTTGGCTTTTATGCTAGAATCTATACTATGGTTTCAGACTCCTAAAATAATTATTGTAACTCCAAGGAGAACTTTTGCAGAAATTACATCTAGTTGACTGAGCCTGTCAATCAGACATAAAATACAAAATTAGTTGGCCAATAGCTTTTCCAAAAATATGATCCTATACTTCTAATTTAATTTTATGCGTCAAACTTATGCACATATACACATTCAAAAACTTTTATTACTAAAGAGCAACTAATTCAGACAAAAAACAATGATTTATAAATTTTGAATAAAAATTGTCAAACATAAAATTTAAGTATATATTTATAAATGAAAAATTAGGATAATCTCCATTTATTAATTCATCTACTCATCCAAACAAATGTTAAAAGTCAATTATTAATAAAGCAATCGATTGGGCACTGAATTTTTAAGTCTATTAATCAGTAATTGTTTTTAAATATATCTGCTAAAAATATCAACTAAAGTAACTTGAGAAGTTTTAAAATAAAAAGTGAGTAATTCATGTACAAATATGATATTGATGCCTTTTCAATATTTGCTAAATACTAGTCTGACCGTTTAATTGGGTGAATGAATTATCAATGTCTTTGCGTTTCAGAATCATAAACATATTTTGACAAATGTGTAAGATCATTAGCTGTACTGAAATCTCTCAGACACACTATGAAATGTGTTCTCAATGGGATATTAATTAATTCAGAAGTAAGATTCTGTTGATTACCCTTGAGCTAGACATAAATGTTACAAGAACATCACTGCTAAAGAGATGATGAGATGTTTTTAAATAAATGGACTGGAAGACTGGCTTCTGTCTTTGATTTGTTTTTAAGAAAAGGAGTTGAAAATACTTCATCTATTTCCAACATAGTTAAAAAGTAAAAGCAAGATTCTTAATTTGCTCTGTTGCAGAAATTTCAAGAAGAAAAACTACAGGGTGGTCCACTTTAGTCTAGACATCATCAAATGTTCTCATAGGAAATGTCACTTGAGTAAACCAGTAGGTTGTTCACTAGCAAAAGTGGTATAAGTAAAACTAGGAAGCTAGGTAGGGGAGATAACATGCCAGGCCTATGAGAAGCTCTGAGGCTAGAGGAGGCATACAAATAGATGAGGCTGAAGGAAGGTCCCCATAAATGGAATGAGAAAGCCCTGGTCATATGAACTCATGTGTGTGTGTGTGTGTGTGTGTGTGTGTGTGTGTGTGTGTGTGTGTGTGTGTATGTGTGTGTGTGGTGTCTGTGTGTGTGTACGTGTGTGTGTGGTGTGTGTGTCTGTGTGTGTGGTGTGTGTGTGTGTACGTGGGGGTGTGTGTGGTGTGTGTGTGTGCGTGTGGTGTGTATGTATCTGTGTGTGCGTGTGTGTGGTATGTGTGTGTGTGGTGCATGTGGTGTGTGTGCACGTGTGTGTGGTGTGTGTGTCTGTGTGTGTGTGTGGTGTGTGTGTGCGTGTGTGTCTGTGTGTGTTGTGGTGTGTCATGTGTGTGTGTGTCTGCATGTGTGGTGTGTGTGTGCGTGTGTGTGTCTGTGTGTTGTGGTGTGTGTGTGTCTGTGTGTCTGTCTGTGTGTGTCTGTGTGAGTGTGTGTGTGTGTGTGTGTGTGTGTGGGGTGATATACAGAGAGGTTACAGTTACTTAAGTCAGGTAATGAGTACATTTCCTTTTGAATAGCATCACCCCTTGCCTTGCTCTCATCCCCACCCACAAGCTGTAACTTTCATTTTCAAAATAATACCTGGCATGCATCTCTGTATTTGCTTACCCTTTGTCATACCCTATCTGTGCCTCCCCTTACCCTCCCAAAAACAGATTAACTTACAAACTAGACAAAAGGTACAGAAAACAAAAACAGCAACAAACGATTAAAAAAAAAAATCCTCGGGCTGGGAAGGTGGCTCAGTGGTAGAGCGCTTGCCTCGCATGCATGAGGTCCTGAATTCGATTCCTCAGCACCACATAAGCAGAAAAAAATGGAAATGGTGCTGTGGCTCAAGTGGTAGAGTGCTAGCCTTGAGCTGTAGAGCTGAGGAACAGTGCCCAGGCCCAGAGCTCAGGCCCCACAACCAGCAAAAACAACAACAACAACAAAACCCTCTTGTTTCTGTTCATTTCAATAGGTATTATTTTATATGATCATGTGCACATAGCTATTGAGCCTTTGTGATCCTCTCTCAAGAATATGCTCCTTAAGTCTCAATGTGTGAATGTCTAGAGACCTATATAATTTATCATGCCTTGGTGTAATTTTTGTCTTTTACTTGTAGATTTATAGGCACATTCTAGTTATCACAAATGAGGGAAATCTATTTTTAGTTGGGTCTGGCTTACTTTGCTTAATAGAAAGAAATGCAAATCAAAAGAACATTGAAATTCCACCTCATGCAAGTTAAAATGGCCATTACCAAAAAAACTAACAATCACAAATGCTAGCTAGGGTGCGGCCAAAACGAACTCTACTAAACTGTTGGTAGGAATGTAAACTTATTCAGCCTCACTGGAAAGCAGTATGGAGATTAAACACACAGCCTCCCTGAGATCCATCAAATTCACTCCTGGACATTTACCCAACAGAACACAAATAAGGTCACAACCATGTTCACCTGCAGCATTGTTTACCATAGCCACAATATGGAATCTGCCTAAATGTTCCTCACTAGATGAATGGATCGGAAAAAAGTGGTATATATACACAATGGAATTCTACTCTTCCATCAGAAAGAATGATATTGTACCGTATGAACTCTTAGAAGTCAAAATTTGAAGCTCTGATCTTTGTCCTGCATAGCAGAGGAATGTGGTAGAAGGTTTCAAAGTGTGCTGGCAGGGTTTGGGCAAGAATTGATAAGATGTTATTTCATCAAATATGGCTTTAATTGTACAAAGCCTTTACCAAGATGCTTAATCCCATGTAATTACAGGGATATTTTCCTACTGTACTAAGTGCAAGAAGAGAGTCATTCTTAAATGTCAAAATCCTCGCATGCATGCAGGCATATGAACTGCATTTACAGTCACAGAATTATTACACACAGATCACTTCTTACCTTCTAGCTTACCTATCATCTTATGATGGCAACTTTGTACCATTTTAAGATCTTCAGTATTTTATACTATTACTCACATCTAATTGTCATGAAAAGAAATCATGTATCATGTAAACTCAACCTCTAGGGGATCCTAGACCCCCAGAGGAAACGGGTAAAGTCCCTTCTCACCTAACTGCAAGATTCCCTCCCAGCTTCCCTGACACATAGCCTACGTGATCCAGGTGACCTGACACAAGACCTGCTCTTTCATGAGTCTTGGGTACTGCCAGGCCCTACAGTGACTCAAAACAGACAAGCCCTTCTTCACACAGGAACAGAGGGCATCCATGCCTAAATCTGAGAAGCCTCCGACAGGGTGCCTGCTCACTTTATTCTGAGTATAATACTTGCATGCACTGCTCACACAATGTCGTCCTTCTTCAGCTGTAAATTTAAGGGACTATAATAAACTGCTGCCATGCCCATCTGTCCATCCAACTCTAAAATCCTAAAGCAGAATCATCCACCACAAAGGGCATGAGTGGGAGATCATTAAACTAACAACTGGAGAAAGAAAACGGCCTGGGAACGTATTTTTGAAAGTGACAAAGTGCTTTACAAATATAAATCAGACCTCTACATTAAGCAAAGTCTCCCTATTTTCACTTTTAAAGTACCTTGCACTGTTTTATAGATAAGAAAATTGAGGCCAACACAATAAAGTTGTTTTTTCTAAAAGTTGTTTCTTCTAAGTTCACACAATTACTAAGCATGAAAGCCAGGATTTAAAATGTCTTGTCTGTATGAACCACAAGCTTTTATTGCTTCTCCTCTGCCATTGTGTCATCATGTACTCCCCAACCCACAGACACACACACACACACACAACACACACACTTCCTCAAGAAAAAAAGTGCATACAATAAAAGATGAATATTTCTATTTAAAAGAACATAAACAATCGGAAGTAGTACTGTGGCTCAAGTGGCAGAGTGCTAGCCTTGAGCTGAAGAACTGAGGGATAGCGCCCAGGCCCAGAGTTCAAGCACCATGACCAACAACAAAAAAAAAAAAGTTAGGGAAGAACATAAACAATCAAGAAATGATAGTGTGTCATTAATAATAATTTGTCCTAGTGCTTCCAGCCAGAATCATAGGAAAATAACTAGATACAAAGCTTTTCGGTCTCTGGTTCACCCATCACCGTCATCCTCTGCCACATAACAACAGAAGAAGGAATAGATGGAAGAGGAGGTTTTTCTCTATTTAATCCACACAGAGGAAATGTGCACCAAAAAGAATGTACAGTCACAATATTTTAACTGGGAAACCACAGGTTATGCTGTATTGTTGTAATGTTTAAATTTGCTCATGACACCATTTCTTTGGCAACTTCTAACTTGGCTCGTTGTCATGGGAAGACATTTTGGAAAGCATAGTCTCATTTTTAAGAAAGGAGTGACAAGGAAACATGATCCCTACTCACGCGTGCCAGGCTGTGACGGGTGGACAGTGAGGCCCCAGGGAGGGTTCCAAATGCTGGGGTGGGACTGCACCTTAGAGGCATGGAAAAAGGGGCATGAATCAAAGGTGGCCCCACCACCTTGTAACAGTGGATGGAACTCAGACATTACTCATTGGGTAGCTCACTAGCCAGAAGGAATCAAAAGCAAGCTTGTTGCACTTGTACATAATCGTTAGCACGGAGGAAAGGCTTCCATGTTTACATGACCTTCATATTCCACACACAGTTATATAAAACTAAACAGCCATATAAAAGTATTCAGTTATGATTAGTCAGAATTAACAACAATTCAATACCCAACTTAGCAAAGTAGAGAAGCTCTTCTCTCGTCAGCTGTGCTTTCTATAACAGTGTACACACACACACACATGCACACACACACGTTATACATTCTGCCTTTCTAAATTCAATTTATGTTACTCAGGAAATTTTCAAAGAAAAGGACAATTGTAGAAATAGGAGGAAAACACTGGATTTTATTTAAGTCAATAGTGTTTACTGAGTGTCTACTGTCTACTTGGAACCTAGTACACTTTAAAGATAAATGTTAAATCAAATGTACACAATCTCTAAAATACAGTCCATAGTCTGGCAAAAAGCACAGGTCTGCCTACCACTGGACGCTGTTTATTCTATTTTGCTGACGAAACTTCCTTTTACTTATAATTATTTGTCTGTTTCCACATGTGAACTGGCTGCTTCATCACCAGATGGACTACTCGCTGAAGAAAGATCTATCTATTTGTTTCATCCACCACTGAATATCCTGCCCCTCACATAGGCCTTCCATGTTGCTTATGTAATAAATATGAAGGGGTTTCCCATATAACTCTCAGGGACAATGGGTCACCAAACTCACAAATTAAAGAAAGCTGTATTCTTGTGGATATAGTTTATTACAGCACAAAGAGCCTTACTGGCAACCAAAAAAGCCTTCTGTGTCAAGAGTCCAGAAGAGGCCAAGAACAACTTTCTGTTATCCTCTCCCCGTAGAATATCACAGACCATACTTAATTTCCCCAGCCATGATGTGTGACAACAGACATCAAACACTGTCAGCCACGGAAGTTCACTTGAGCCCTCTTGTTCAGGGATGGTGTTCATGTTAATCACATAGGTATAAAACTCCCATGAGACTGACATTAGCAAGTCAGTCTCCAGCCTCTTCTTAGTGAAAGTGATAGATATAGCAATGACCCTATCAGCCTGAAGTGTGAATCAATATTTTATTGCACAGAGGTGCCTGTCCAATGCTAAGTGAAGGCAAGGTGAGGGATTTTATGCAAACAGACAGAGTGCAGCAACAGCATATAACAAGAGACCAAAAGCCGGAGCCTCATTCTGAGAATCCGAGAAAATGTCCCTGCAGACCCTGGTAGAGACCAGATCTGGAAGATAAATGGAGATTATCAAATTAAGAAGCCAGGTGAATCAAGAGTAGAAAAATATAGAGGTAGCAAGGGCATGAAAAGTGAATAAGCAGCATATGAAGGTCTAGAGACACAAATTTTCAACATTTATGCATTTAAATTCATGAATACATTTCTTTTAGGTGCATCACTTATATTTTACACCAAGAGAAAACAACTCTTTACTTTGGCCCACACCGTTTAAAATCTAATCTTAGTCTTCCTCTGTAGTTCATCTAATCAACTATATTTATTGAGATTTACTGTGTATTAAATATAACACAGAATGCTGTCAATATAACTATAAATCTTGGTTCTCACCCTCAATGAGGCATTTTTATCTAAAATGAATTGGCACAGTTTTACAAGTTGGGAGTATAAAAGAAAGGAAAGCTATAAATTTGAGTAATAGGTTAAGTCAAACGCCTATCATTAAGATTATAGTGATCTAAATGGAGCTAGACAGGTAAATGACATAGGTAAACAGTTAGACAGGTAAATGACATAGGAAAAAGACAATGGACAGCAGTCCTGGAAAAGCTTCAGGGCAGTCTATAAAAAGAACTAGTCTGGGAAACAACTTGATGTGTTCCAGGAGTAGAAAGAAAACTAATATTCCTAAGCACACAGAGGGAAGACAGCCCAAGACAGGGTGACGGAAACATCACATGGTGGAAGTCCTTCAGGAAGAAGGAAAGAAATAATTTTTAGTTCTTAGTAAAAGTGAAGGGTTACAGCAGGAGGTCTAGAACTAGTCAAAGTCCTTTTTGGTAAGCATTACCTTAAGTTCAAGGGTATCTGTGAAACAAATTTCTGCCCTAGACATGTTGCTTTGTCATCATCTAATATACCACCACAGTCACATGCATGTATATGAACAGAAAGAGAGAGACAGAGAGACAGAGACACAGAGAGATTCAGATAGACATTGTAACTTTCACAGAACAGACTAAGTGATGCTGCCTAACTCCCACCAGCTATGAGACAAGAAGAGGTCGTGAGTTAACTTAAGAAGAGGCAGAACCATTTCTAAACAACCAATGGTAGACAGCAGTCTTTTCAACTGTTGAGTTTCTCACCTGGCCCCAGTCTCCTTCAGCAAGGATCTTGTAGCTGTAGGCAGCCATATATCCTTTTATAACCAATGTAGGATCAGGCACCTATGAACTGCATATCTTACTAGATTCAAAGAACTATAGAGGGAGGTAATAAAAGTAGATATGGCATTAATGATGTAGGATGTGATCTGATTTATTTTTATGAAAATGCCAAACATGTTCAAATATTGGTTGGATTTCACCAATTTGTCCTTCATCATAGTCAAACCTATTAAGGTTAAGTAGTGAATAGCAACTAATTACCATAAACAACACATTCATAGACCTCAAAAATGTATTCTCCGGCGTGTGTGTGTACATGTGCCTGTGTATCCACATGGTTCTCCCACATTTAAATAAAAACATGATATGTCCATATACATGCATATATACACAACAAAGTGTATGGTGTGTGAAGAGGTATTCCAATAGTGTTACTCCTTTGAACAACTCATTCACGGTTTATCAAAATGAATACCAGGATGGTGAAACATGTTTGGTCAAGTGGAAGAGGGGCAGATGGACAAAGAAAGAAAGGACGGACAAATACCATCACCATAGTCAATATACATACGCAAAAATGGAACCAGGTTCCATCCAGGGGATGGGTGGGGCTTGGGACAGATGGGAGGAAATGATGGAAGGGGTTAACACTGATTTTGATATACTGTACTCATAACTGACATGTTGAACTGGAACGCCTTTGTACAACTACTTAAAGATAATAAAAAAGGAAGGAAAATTTGGGGGGTGGGAGGATCTGGGGAGGTGGGGAGGAAAGGGATGGTAGGGGAAAAACAAAGGAGAAGGTAACAATGTTTGATAGGAAATGTACTCATTACCTTACTCATGTAACTGCAACCCCTCTGTACAGTATTTTTACAATAAAAAAAATGTTAAAAAGAAAGAAGAGGAGGAGGAGGAGGAGGAGGAGGAAGAGGAGGAGGAGGAGGAGGAAGAGGAAGAGGAGGAGGAGGAGGAGGAGGAAGAGGCGGCAGAGCCCCAAAAGTGGTACTGTCAAGTCTCCATCAGTGGTAACCTTGAAAGTCCAAGACTTACATTTTCCAAAACTTGGCTTTGAATCCATTAGTGTAAAATGTGATGGGAACTCAATACACACATATAGTACATTTACTCTAAAACACACAGAAGATAAGGACTGAGATTCGTGTACTCAACAGGCAAAGCCTTTCAAAATGACATGGTAACAGATTAAATTCCGTATGTGCTCTAGAAAGAGAAGTTTAGCAGCATGGAGGGAGGAAACATTATAATCAGTGTCTCTCCTTTTGCTCTGCAGGAGGATGAGAACATCTTTCCCTCTGACAGATTTCCTGTTTTCCACCACTCTACAATCTCTTCCCTCATTAAATACTGGCTGAAAAAAATAAAGCAGAGGGACAGACTTTCTTATTAGCTTGCTTATTTATCCACAGACTAAACAAATGGTCTCTGAGCACACAGTAAGTGGAGGTATTCCATAATGACATGACCAGGCCCTGCTACAGCACAGATTTTTCCCATACAACTTACATTCTAGGTCTGACATAACAAGTAACTTTTTTAGATGGGGTCTAGACTAGTTGTGGAATCTGAAGCAAGCCAATTAATTTCTGAGTGCAATGCACTTAGATATTGGCTAACTTTTTAGTGAGTGTTGACTAAGCATTATGCGAGCTATTGGTATTAATACAAAAACAATCTCTGCTAGCCTAGAGTTCACATTGTAATTAGCTTTTCAAATAATTCCAGTTCAATAAAATATGAACTTTACAAAATCTATGTATATTTACATTATAGATTGCAAATAAGCTGTACAAAATAATGTATATAAATCTCTTCACCTGCATGGGAATAATACATATACATATGGAATATGTTAATAATAATAATAATAATAATAATGACAATGTGGGCTTGAGAAATTTGCTTTTGTGAAAGTAGTTTGCCAATATACATTCTGTGCAATCTGAAAAAATGGAGTAAAACTAGTTTCAAAGCAACCAGACCTATATTTTCTAACAAGGATACCACAGGCACAATACAACTAACGCAGAGCAAAAGAAATCAATTTTGTTATTTTTAAATGATACCTACTGTGTATGACTTCATTCCTTTTATCTAAGAAAGTGCTATTCAGCCACAGAATCAAGACCTAGTTTAATGGTAACTGGCTATTTTGAACAAAAGAAAAGCCAAGAATCAAGTTAATTAGACTTCATGGGGATTAGGACATTAAAATACCTGAAGAAACAATTCAGTCTTAGGACAAAGAAGTAAGTCTAGTAAGTTTCTCCAAGTATTAAAAAGATACATGAGAATGGAACTGTGTTAAGGAAAAGACATGTACAATTCACAAGGACTTCTTTTGGTTAAAGTTTTCAATTTGAAAAGATAATATTATATAATATAGACATTTTTTTTTGGTGCCAGTCTTAGGGTTTGAACTCAGGCCTGGGTGCTGTCCCTGAGATTCTTTTTCTCAAGGCTAGTGCTCTACCACTTGAGCCAGAGGACCACATCTGGCTTTTTCTATATTTTATTGGAGAAAAGAGTCTCACAGATTTTCCTTCCCAGGCTGGCTTCAAATCATGATCCTCAGATCTCAGACTCCTGAGTAGTTAGGATTACAGGTGTGAGCCACCAGCATCCAGCAAGTAGACAATTTTTAAGAGAGCTTCCTAAACATAAAGAGTAACTAGAGAGATTTTTAAAAGCTCAGAAGTCAAAGCTTTTATACTCTGTGACTTTCTGGTAATCAAGTACTAGAATTTCCCATTTTCTTTGAGGAATTCTCACCACAGATCTTTACAAGATAGTCCTTGGATAAATTGGCATTTGTAAATTCCAATACACCATTAATAATTGAAGAGCATAAACTGAAACCTTGCTAAGCCATTGATTATGTAAAGTCTTTACACGATACACCAGTGTTTTATAAATAGGGCAAATATGTCTTTTCTAATGTCATCTGACATGAAGGTGGAATACATTTGACTACGGGACTTCCTCAGGCTCTTTCTTGGTAATCAGTTTTCTTACTGAGTGGCCACATCTATTTTGTTACTGAGTGGCCACATCTATTACTGTAAAAAGTAAGTCAATCAAGCTTCTCTTCTGTGTCTATTCCTCCAGTGCCTTTCCCTACACTTGGAACCAACCTGTATTCCAAAAAACGAACTGCAAGACAATTAAGATGTAGTTTCCACAGAGCTCTCTAATTCCAACTAGTACTAGATTCTTAGATTCGCTATGTATCTACTAGGTCAGTCTTTCTTTCTTTTTTTTTTTTAATGTTTTTTATTGTGAAAATACCATACAGAGGGGTTACAATCACATGAGCAAGGTAATGAGTACATTTCTTATCAAGCATTGTTGCCTCCTCCTTTGTTTTTCCCCTACCATCCCTTCCCTCCCACCCCCTCAATTACACTCCCCCCCACCACCTCACCGCCTAAATTGTAAAGTTTGTTTTTCGACATAGCATTTTGTACATCTCATTGTTACAATGGGTCAACCTGTATCCCTATTTAAACAATTTGTTTTTTCCCTTCTGCTCCCCAAATTATACCAACATCACATACAGTGAAAATAAGGGTTATGCCATGGGGGAGGGACATACAAAGCAACAAAAAAATCATGTAGTACCTTATAAATACATTAGAAACAATAGCAAGAAAGAAAAAAACCACTTGTGTACCAATTGCATCTGTTTCTCAGGATCTTTGCATTTGCGTTTGCCTTTGATAAAAATATCCTGCTCTAAGATTTTGCTAATGTGTGTTTTCACTCATCTCACTTCTTTTAAAGGGAATTTATTCAGCAACCAATCTAAAAAATTTGCTATTCCTGGAGGTTGGTTACCTGCTGTATTACTGTAGTCACGCATCTGTCACCATCCTCAACTACTGTCTTCAAGCATTTGTTTAACTATTGATTAACCATCTGTTTAACAAGCCCAAGACTTCCCAGGCCTATTAATGTATGTTTAAATATTTAGTTGTTTAGAAATCTAGCTACAAATCTGCTAAAGAAAATATATTCTACTCAATTATCTTGAAATAAGCAGGTGAGTAAATAAAAGAGCAAGTTCCAGTTTAGAATTTTTAATTCCTTGGATTCTCTGCCAGCATGCAATTGCATGGGAGAGGAACCCTAGCCTGTGGCTCACTCTCGCTCTTTTCCTCTTACTGCCACTGCCTCACACATTAAGAAGCCTCGCATTGACCTTGAGAAACAGAAGCTCATTTATTCATGCTGTAACTACAGCCGTACCCCAGGCAAACATCCTTGCCCCTAGCTACTCTGCAGTACCCAACTGTGGCACTCCCTCCTCCCAGCCTCCCGTAGCAACGTGATTGTTCTGACTGCTACAGCAACACACAAGAGAACTGCCATACAGTTCCAGAGGCTGACATCCAAGATGAAGACACTGATAGCAGTAATTTCTGGCCAGGGGTGCTGCTCATTCAGAGTTTGAATCTGCTTGGTGTGCCCTCATGTGGTAGAAGGAAGCTCGAGGGGGGGGCATTTTTTAATAACTTTTTTATTGTGAAAATACTGTACAGAGAGTTACAGTTATATGAGCAAGGTAATGAGTATAATTCTTTTTTTAAAATAAGTTTTTTATTGTCAAAATACCAAGGGGTTACCATTACATGAGCAAGGTAATGAGTACATTTCTTATCCAGCATTGTTGCCTCCTCCTTTGTTTTTCCCCTACCATTCCTTCCTTTCCACCTCCACCACTACAACCCCCTCCCCCACGCCAAAGTTGTAAAGTTCATTTTTCAACATAGCATCTTGTGCATCTCATTGTTGCAATGGGTCCATCTGTATCCCTATTTAAACAATTCGTTGTTTCCCTTCCCCTCCCCAAATTATACCAACATCAAATACAGTGAGAACAGGGGTTATACTGTGGGGGAGGGACATACAAAGCAACAAAAAAATCACCTTATACATATGTTAGAAACAATAGCAAGAAAGAAAAAAAACGACTTGTGTCCTTATCTTGGGGTTCATTTTGCCTAACATATCTTATCTGACCGTTTCTGCTTGTCTCAGACATATACTAGTAATTGCAAATAAGGGAAACCATGGGACCTATGTTTCTTTGGGCCTGGCTTACTTCACTTAACATAAGTTTTTCCAAGTCTTTCCATTTCCTAACAAATGAGGCAATGCCATTCTTTCTGATGGAGGCATAGAATTCCATTGTGCATATATACCACATTTTCTTGATCCATTCATCTACTGAAGAGCATCTGGGTTGGTTCCATATCTTAGCTATGGTAAATAATGCTGCAATAAACATAGTTGTGCTGGTAGCTTTAGTATGGTCTTGTTTGTGATCGAGGGGGCCACTTTCATACAAACACTCATCTCGTTCCTGCTCTTCACCTACCTACTCTCAAATATCCCTTCACTAAAATCATCACAATGCGGATTACAGATCAACATGCATTTTGAAAGGAAACAACTCATGCCACAGTATATAGTTCACATATGTGAATGTTTTGAGATCTACCTCTAAGATCAAGTAATTTGCATCCTGGAAATATTTATGTTAAAAAAAGGCTGTGTTCTGAAAATTTTCATGCCACAGATGAGGAAACTAAAGTTTCAATTAAGTTAGGAATCAAACCTCCATTTTCTAATTCCAAATCTCCACATACTCAGGTTATGTCTGCAAAAATCCTTTTCACCTTGGCTTCATATCATTAAGTCTTCTTTCTCATTAACCCATTTGGATAGTGTCTTGGCAGAAATGAAAATATTCTTAAATTATAACAATAAATTTTTAAACAGCAAAGCAAGGGCATTCTTGCAAAAACATTCTAATTTTGGTGGGATGCTAAAAAAAACTCTGAAATGTATTTCTTTATCCACAGGCAAATTGAAAAATAATGTCAGATACCCATGGTGTTACACTAAATTATTCCCTTCCCTTTCCTAAAGCAAATAGTATAATCAGCCTTGTGCCACACAAGTCTTATACCACTCCACCCCATGGTACTGAATTAACCTTTACCTGACATTTCTAGATAATCATTTTGGGAGCCATCCAATAAATCATTTAATAAAATGAAAGTGGAATAGCTTTACAGAGGAGCATGTGCTCATTTTAAGTACTTCCAAATGGAGGTGATTGCACTTACCAACAAAAGTAGCTCTTTGTATCACACAGACATGTGGAATGGTCTTCTACAAAAAGCAACTAGCATCTGGCCATGGACCAGGATAGACTTCTTAATAATAAATTAGGACAGCTGTACTTATGGGGTTATCTCTCCTGTCCTCCTCTCTTTCTGTGGCCATTGAACTGCAATTGGTTAGGAAAACAAATTCTTCTTTACAAGAAGATTACATCATTCTATATCCTTTGAAATAGAAACAGGTGACAAACTTCTGTTAGTTTAAGAGAGCAGATGACTTTTGGAGAGAGTCATTGATATCTACTCTATACCCAGGGATTGACTAAGTCAGCTTGAATACAGCTTTGCTATATAAAAGTGCACTTGGCTATGTCACTTAGTTGTGCCAGATAAGGAAGTGGTTACTAATTGTCCTAATTTTGAGCACCTTAGCAAGTATGTTTCCATCTTTGGTATTACCAGCTGACTTCTCAGAACAAATGAACTAAAATGCCTAGTAAGACCTAAGTCCTTCGTGGGGAGGTAAAAAAAAAGAAATCATGCTTGAAATCCTGTTTAGGGACATGCTTCAACCCAGTTGTAATGGTAAAACAAATAGAAAAAATTACTTTGAATAAAAGTAGTCTTGCAACACTGTCCGAATACAAATCTGTAATACTGTAAAATAGGATATAATAATCATCATCATCATCATATTTTTTCTCTGGAATATTTTTTATTGTTTTCTCTGCTAAAAGATACCTGCCATTTCACTTATGATGGACCATTGAACACTTACACGGGATTTGTTACATTTTAACTGATAATAATCTATTCAGAGAACAATGCAATAAATCTATCTAAAATCAATTAAAAGCATAAAATAGTGGTCACTTGGAAGTTTCCACTTAATAACAAAGAAATCAGGATATGAATGGTTTAGAAAAAATCACAGAGGCTGGGAAGGTGGCTCAGTGGTAGAGTGTTGCCTTGCATGCATGAGGTTCTGGGTTCGATTCCTCAGCACCACATAAGCAGAAAAAGCTGGAAGTGGCGTTGTGGCTCAAGTGGTAGAGCACTAGCCTTGAGCTGAAGAGCTGAGGGACAGCACCCAGGCCCAGAGTTCAGGCCCCACAACTGACCAGAAGGGATGGTAGGGGAAAAACAAAGGAGGAGGCAACAATGCTCCATAGAAAATGTACTCATTACCTTGCTCATGTAACTGTGACCCCTCTGTACAATATTTTTACAATAAAAAATGTACAAAAAGGCAAAGAAAAAAATCACAGAATTTATGTATATTACACAAAATAAGGAAAATGTGCATCGCCAGGATGAATATATTGTATAGATATGTCAGTGGTTCTCAATTACAGGCAATTCTGCACCTCTTCCAGAAAACACTGATGATGTGGAGACATTTTGCTTGTTACAACTTAAGGCTGGTAGAGGTATCCAATAGGGAGAGATCATGGTACTGTAAAATATCCAACAACGCATGCAGAACACATACCCAGAAGAGGTAGCCTCAATGTACAAACAATACATGCCAATCTCTCATTTCAAAGGGTCACTCAAGCTAAATGTGAATTGTGCTAAAATTGAACAATGCTAGTACAGTCATTCTGATCTCTCCACACACCATACTTAGATCTCATAACAATCTCTAGGAAAGTCAATGGATTTGAACAGTAATTCTTAAAAGCAACGGGGGGGGGGGGGGGGGCGTGGAGCTTGAATCTTTTCGTATCTCAGATACCTAACGTCACCAGCCCAGGAACATATTTATAAGAACTAATAGAGAGAAAATATTCAGTCAAAATTTCCTGTATAATGCCAAAAAAAAGTCTTTGGCAAGTTATGTTAATTACATAGTGCCTTCCAGTTAAATTTTTATACTCAGTAGTTTAGCCAAAGAGATTAAACAACCACACAAAATTGCAATAAAAAGCCAGTATTTAATTTTTATTTAGAAGCACCTTTGGGACTCCTAAACTGGGTTCCCCCATTTATAATTAAGGTTTATAAATAGGAATTCTTTCCCTCCCCCACAGTATAACCCCTGCTTTCACTATATTTGATGTCGGTATAATTTGTGGAGGAAATAGGGAAAAACAAGTCGTTTAAGGATACAGGTGGACCTGTTGCAACAATGAGAAGTACAAGTTGTCATGTCGAAAACGAGTTTTACAACGTTGGTGCGGTGGTGGGGGGAGGATTGGGTGGGGGGAGGCTGGGAAGGGATGTGAAGGGTAAACAAGGGAGGAGGCTGCAATGCTTGATAAGAAATGTACGCATTATCCTGCCCATGTAATTGTAACCCCTCTGTACAGTATGTTCACAAAAAATTAAAATTAAAAATAAATAAATAGGAATTCTTGTCAGAAAAACATTTTCAAACCTAAAAAAAATGCTCTCTCTCTCCTCCCTCTCTTTCTACCCATCTCTTTCCCTTGCCCCACCTCCCCATCTCTCTTTCTCCTTACATTTGTATTTACTAAGCAAACACTATACCACTCAGCTATATTCCCAGCCTTGTGGAAATGTGAAATACAGATTCATATACCTCACTTTAAAAAACAATGACTTTACTTATCACCACAAGTTACCATCAAAGTTAAATAATTCATAGCAAAACATTTAGAATAGTCACAAAATTGAGCTCTCAAGAAATCTAAGTGACAGTGACATTGCTTCAGACTAACTTAGGAAAGGGACACAAGATACAACTTGATTAACAGGAATTCTGAGAATTTTCGATGTACAAAGCACTTCTTCTTATGGAAGTTACATATTTCAGAAATACATTCATTTAAAGCAGTAACACACTAAGAGACATTCTAAACCACAATATTTTATCAATGTTGGCGTAAAAATAATTGTCAAAAGAATAGAATTAGTGACCCAACACTTGTATGGTTTTATTATAGAATTTCAATAACTGGATAGTTAAGTTCATTATTTGAAGGAGTATTTTTTAAATAAATATAATTACAATAATAACATGGAAATGATTTTGCTGGAAATCACAAATGCATACATATAAAAAAACAAAAATTAGCACAACTTTCAATTTAATATATGCTATATACAATGTAGAATGATAACTAAAGGGTTCCTACATTTCTCAATGATGATTTCTTAGGAAACACCCCTCCTATAACTGGGACATAGCTACTGCTGCTCAGATGCCCAGAAATGCCATGACATGAATGCATTTGATTCATCCTTCCATTTTGAAACTGTCTTTTATACTTTGTCCAGTTGTATACCAATAGCCCAATGCACACAATTTATTATCACCCATAGGGAGCTAAGGCCTTCATAGTTTCAAATGATTTACACTTTCCTGTGCCAAATCTGCTAAACATGTCATGATATTGGTATAAGACTTATGATTTTTGCCTTGTTATTTCTCCTGAAAATGAATGAGATAACCACACAAAAGCTGTAAAACAAAAGAGAAAAGCAGCTCTGCGAAAGGGTTAACCTAATGCCCCTTTTGTGCTACAACATCTAATGCTTGTAGGGAAAAAAAACCACACACACACATTTGCTTAAAACTTTCCATAGGGGGCTGGGAAGGTGGCTCAGTGGTAGAGCGCTTGCCTTGCATGCATGAGGCCCTGGGTTCGATTCCTCAGCACCACGTAAGAAAAAAAACAGAAATGGCGCTGTGGTTCAAGTGGTACAGCACTAGTCTTGAGCTGAAGAGCTGAGGGGCAGCGCCCAGGCCCAGAGTTCAGGCCCCACAACCCAATCCAAAAAACAAAAACAAAAAAACAAAAAAAAAACTTTCCATAGAACCTATAAAATTTAAAAAGCAAGAGAAACAAGAGGAAGAAAGTAATAGAATAAAACTCCAACAAAGTACCCATGAAACAGATAATATAAAAAGTTTACTGCATTTAGAACTACTAAATAAGCTGAGCTTAGGATATCAACATTTAAGTTCATTCATCCTGTAGAATTCAAATATAACAAAAAATAATCTTTAAAAACTTGATTTCATTCAAAATATCTCAAAGAACTTATGAGTTATCTTACTGTGAAAGATTTATTGTGGCACCCTTTCAATATTTTATAGTTTAAAATAGAAGAATAGTTGCAAATATACTATATAATCTTACCTTAACTACATGGCTATAAAGAGTATATTATTTATTCAGTGTTCATCACCTTCTTTTTGGAAATTTTCTCACATTTTTGTCATGCAATTTATGGAATTGAGGTTGAAAATGTTATATTGGCATAAATTCAGATAATCGAGAATCTTCATCAGACCCACTCTTACCCCACGAGGAGAAAGTATATTTCAGAATGTAGGCAACATAAAGAAATTGGATCCAATGAATAGAAAAATTCAAGCTTAGTATATGGAATATTAGATTCACAAGTTTTGTACAGAACTGAATATACTGTCCTGTCTTTCTTGTTTATGCCCAAGGAAGCATCCCATATTATCTCCCAAAGTGGAGAACAATTTCTGGACATATTAATAATCCTTGAAGCACTAGGTCAACTGAGGAATCCATCTTCTTTCCCTTCTTAACTTCATCCTTAATTTGCATGAATGCAACATATTCATCTTTGCAGTATGCCACAGACTCTCACTCGTGAATTTATTGGAAGAATAAAGTCCTTTCAAATTCTTTATTTAAAGAAAAGGAAAGAAAAGTCAAGCTTTGCAGTTCTTGCTTATTTTCAGCAAAAGTTTGTGTCTTCATCTTAAAAAGCCATAAAGCCACTGGGGAAAAAAAAAGTGGGGAGGAGAAATAGTGTGTGAGTCCCATCAGAAGTTACTGCTGACTTTGGGCCACCCATCATGGAATCTGGGCAAAAGTCTTCTCTGCTCAATATAAAATCTGATAGATGGTTTACTCACAGCTTCAAAATACTTCAGGATGACTCGTATTTTTCCTTTTTCATACTTTCCACATCCACAACTGTGGATGCATACTAAATCAGTATCATAATCCTAAAGCCAGCTTGAACGTTATCTAGTTTCAAAGATAACAGAGTTTCTTACATATTCTCTGGTCCCTAGGCAAATCAACTGGATAATGTACAAATGGCATCCTTGAAAGATAACCACAGCCCTAACAGAACATTTCAGTCCCTTTCCCAATACCACTGTCAGGAAATTGCCACAGCGCTAAACCTCCAAACACAGATGACTGAACTTTCTGAGGATGTAAACACGCAATCTCTGTTCTTTCTGATGCATGACCACAGGCCCCTAAGTTTGCTGTTGGGTTCATAATGAACCTCTTCTGCTGGCTTGGGGAGATAAGGCACAGTCTATTTACTTTCAGGTTCTCAAATCACATTGAGTGCAAACCAGCACAGAATCAAATCATGTTTTGACTGACTAATCTGTCAAGTAATAAAGAGTCATAATTTAGAGAAGGTATACTTTGAATTTGCTGTTTAAATTTACCATCATATCACATTAATAAGTAATTTTATCATTTTAATCATTTTAATTAATTTGAAAATCACTTTCACTTATAAGAAAATATTTTATATCAGGATCAGTAACTATATGCTATATTTCTACTGAAATTTTAAAAATAAATTTGATTTACATAAAATATGATTTGTCACACTTCTTCCATTCATAATATATTTTAGTCTATGTAAAATTTCAAAGCACAGATGCAACATTACCTGACATATATGAGAGCATGCAGGCACGCACACACACACACACACACACACACACACACCACAAAATGTATCAAGAGCAAGATACATGAGGCTAGAATTTCTGAGAATATTACATCTATGCGTTGGATATAGTTTAAAAGGTAAGATCAATTATGGAGTTAGAATAAGCTCCATTTCTGTTAAAAGGTTAACAAATCTTTATTCTAATAGAAAAGTAATACACATTAACTTTATTTAGTTGTTCTGGAAATACCTTCTTACTATGGAGCTCTAAGTTCAGTTAGCAAATGTCCTTTTGAACTTCAGATGGAAATTGCTTTGAATGAATTCCTTAAATTAGGAAGATAAATAAGTAGCTAAAAGGAAAAGACATGTGCCTTTGAGTAGGTGTCCTAGGAGAATTATTCTCTTCTAATTAATTTCTGTCCTGGAACACAGTCAAATATTATCATCTATAAATCTCAGGACAGTGTATGTGTGTGTGTGTGTATATATATATATATATATATATATATATATAGTATTATATGGCCATCAATATATGTAAAGATTTCATTCCTGCATGCAAAGGAAAAGGACTATCTATCAAGTGTATAAATTGTCCCCCAAATGGACATGTTTAGAAACATATATGTAGGTAGATACATACATACATATATACATATGCATATTTATATCTATCTATATACATACTATATGTCTATAGAGATATCTATATGTAGATAGATTTACATATATACACATACATATATGTCTACATACATATATGCATATAGATATCTCTGATAAAAGTAAATTAAATTAATAGAAGCAAAAGGAAAGAAAATAAAATGACAAGCATATATGGACAGCATTAACTACAATGCTAAAAAAGAAAAAAATAAGATTTCTACTAAATTATTGATTTATTCAAAATAATACACACTCTGGATTGAATGGAGGTCTCTGTGGTGCTACTCCCAGAGAAGAACAAATAATTAGAGAAGTCTACCTAATTTAAGGAAGTTTCCTAATTAACCTGCCAAAAAAGAAATGCAATGCACTCCAAGTATATATGAGAAAAAAAAGAAACTTATTCCCCAGAATTCATATTCTCATAGTTGCCTTTATAAAGGGAAACTGGAGAGTATACAAACAAATAATCAAACTAAGTACAATGCATGCCCAATGAAGCAAAACTGCCATCTTCTAATAAGCTGCGGACATCTAAAATACTCCTCCCACTCATGTATATGGCAATTCCGTAGAATACCGTATTTCCACGGATATACTGTTGCCCTTGGTGATGCTGTGGAATAGCAGGTGAACTGATGTTTATAAATCTCCTAAAAATTCCTAAATGTGAAGATGTCCTGTCTTTGGTAATCAGTTGAAACTGTATTTGCCTATTCTCTACTTTTCTTCCTAACATTCACACTTATTGGTAGAATAAACCCTTTTTAAGCATTCATGGGTCAGAATAGATAATGTTGTATTTTATAATCCAATGAATCTTTGGCTTAATGATCTGGTTAATAAGCACAATGGGAAAGTGAAATCACTGCTGATATCCACTGAATATATAGTGTGCACTCACCTATTTTTGGCAGATGCTCAAGTAAAACTATAAAGAATCATACATCGGGGCTGGGAAGGTGGCTCAGTGGTAGAGCGTTTGCCTTGCATGCCTGAGGCCCTGGGTTCGATTCCTCAGCACCACATAAGCAAAAAGAAAAGAGCTGGAAGTGGTGCTGTGGCTCAAGTGGTAGAGCGCTAGCCTTGACCTGAAGAGCTGAGGGACAGTGCCCAGGCCCAGAGTTCAGGCCCCATGACCAGACCCCCCCCAAAAAAAAGAATCATACACCGAATAATAGTTACTTGTTGACAAATGAAAACCATGAACAAGTTATTAAGAGAGAAAAATAAAAACACTGACTGAAAAATTTAATAAAATTTTATATGACTGCTTTTCAGCATATCAAAAAAATCTGAACTAAAGAGAAACTTCATAAAACTAATAGATTTTATTAGATAGCTCAAAAATAAAATTCATATCAAAAATTTTAAAACTAAATAAACATTTTTAAAGCCTGAATTAAATTACATTTCTACTGTAAGCAACAAAACACATGCTCAATTAGTTTACGGTAAATAAATAAGCTCAAGAGAGGTATATCTAATTTGAGTCAAGGATTGATGACATAAAAATCAATTAAGACTTTACTGCAATCATTCAAAAGTAAGATAATGGTGGCCTTGAGTGAGGTATTCCCAGAAGAAAACAGAGGTAGAAAGGCATAGAGAGACATGTTCAATGAGGGAAAAAGTTTGAATTAGTGAATGCTGAGAGAGAAAAAAAGTAACTCCAAAAAAAAAATCTTGGTTTTTGGTTGTTGCTTTATTTACATGCAAAATACAATAGTCTGATTCAGCATTACTTTTACAGAGTTCTGGAGGAAAGTAGTACATAAAATAACAATATATTTAAATTCATCCTTTTCCCTTCAGAAATTTTTCTTTTTTGCAGATCCTGGGGCTTGAACTCAGGACCTGGGATCTCTCCTTGAGCCTTTTTGGGCTCAAGGCTAGTACTCTACCACTTGATCTGCAGTGCCACTTTGGGCTTTTTGAGTAGTTTACTATAGATAAGAGTCTCATGGACTTTCCTGCCTCAAATGGCTTCAAATTGTGATCTTCAAATCTCAGCCTCCTGAGTAGCTAGGACAGACAGGTGTGAGCCACCAGTGCCTGGCTTATAGCTTTTTCTTTATGACACACAAATATATTTTATCTCCAATCACAAATGTATACTTTTTTGCTCTCTTCTATTGCTTTTACAATCTTATTCTGACATTTCTGCCTTTAGCTGACACATAATAAAAATCATATAAAATAATTTAACAAAAGAAGAATCCCCCCAAAATCAAGAATAATTGGGTGTTTATAACCCTAGCTATACATTAAATCCAGAGGATTATGCTTTGAGGCCATCCCAGACAGCAACGTTCACTAGACTCCCATCTCCAAATTAACCAACAAAAAGCTGAACGGGTATTGTGGCTAAAGCGGTAGAACACCAGCCAAGCAAGTGTGAAGTCCTGATAGAGACATTTATAATTAATTGTAGTAAATGATCAGTATTTACACTTTTCAACATAGATGACAGAAAAGGCTTTTGGAATTGTCTGGTATCTCACTGTGTCAGAAATAAGAACACTGAAGCTCAACAAAACTGGTCAGCTCATTTGACAGGATGTTCACAGCACCCCAGAGACAAGTTTTGTGACCTCTTCCCTGTTAATTGTTCATCAGTGACTGAGAATGATGAGTTGGTTGGTTTTTACTACTCCCATTTGCAATGTAAGGTAAATGTCAGAAGCTGTACAGAAGTGCAAAATCACCAATCAAAGCTCCAAAACTGTGTTCTGAATACCATATTATGTGTACAAAAGCACAACTTTTAAATTTAAAAGAGGGGGAACATTTCATGGCTCATATTTCTTGCCAGGCACTTTCACTAATGGTTTTATATTCATCTCTCATTTAATGCCCATGATCAATCAATGCTACAGAACAGCTTTTACTAAACCCACCTCACCAATTATATTAAGCGGGATTTACCAATGTCTAGAAGGTAGTAGAACTGTGGAATGTGCAAGCCTTGGTAGCGATTCAATCAAACCATACTGATCACCCACAGTCCTCAGACAAATGAGAACGTGAGGTGTGGAATAGGGCATGCATCTCCAACCATGGGAACTAAAATATCACAGCAGAGAAAGGTAACAGATATCTAGAAGTGGATGGTATTGCTGGAATGGCAAAGAGCAGGAGATCATGAAAAGCAGGATGAGAAAATGAAAGACAGGTGGGCACATAGTCCAAGGGCTTGAGCACCCAACTGAAGTGCTCAACTATGCACGGTGAGGCTAGGAAAGGCTGAACTATAGGTGTTGCAGAGAGCAATGCACTCAAAACAGATTTTCACTAACAGTAATCTGGCATGAGTATGTAATTTTAAAGGAAGAACAGGTCAAAAATACCAGAAGTGTTAACAATATTTTGAAAACCAGGATAACAGCCCTGACTAGAAGGAATCACCAGCCAGATTTGTTTAAAAAGCTCTCATCACCAATAACAACACACCAGATTTGTTTCTTACCAGCTAAGAAACAAAAGCCTTTTCTTTCCATGTTTGTGTCTACTCGCTGGCATCATTTTCAATTTTAATTATATCCAATAATATTTTCAGTAACTGAAATGCCTATTCCTAACCACACCAAACTTTTCTTTTAGGTGTGGTGTGGGTTACTGACTATGACCTCTGCTTTACTCAGTCTCTATCAGAAGTATAATTAAGCATCTACCTAAAATCTGATGGTGTTTGTATGCCCTACTGTAAAAGGCTGTAAAAGGCCCTCTATAAAATAGCTGAGAATTTAGTGAACTACGTATCATAAAAGATGGTTGATGGTTCATACAAAAATCCAAACTATTATTTACATATAAGAACTCTGAGAGAAGCACAGAATCTATAAAACTTTTTCAGGCTCTTTTGTTCATTTATTTTGTTTTTGAGACAGTCTTTCTACGTAGCCCAGGATGGCCTCAAATTCATGATCCTCTTGACTCAGTCTTCCAAATGCTAGAATTACAAGCATGGGCCAACTTCAGATGACACATGATTTTCAACAAAGGAGAACACAACACAGAAAAAATTTCTGTAAAATGAATAGGTTGGACAAGAAGGATTTTTCTTTAAATAACTATTTTCCCAAAACAAAGAGAAAATGAGAAATTCCCCCTTGTCTTCATTTTTATTTTTATTATCAGGCGATGTACAGGGAGTTAAGATTCAGTAAGTCAGGTAATGAGTGCATTTCTAACAGTGTCCCCCCTCTCCTGTTGAGTCACAATGAGGCTCCCAAAGGACTGGAATTGGTCATTTGAAGAAAATATATCTCAGAATTTAGAAAATGAAACAAATCTGAATATTGCTTTTTCAGAGACAAAACTCATCAACATAATTACATAGGTTCCAAATGTTTTCCAGAGGTAAGGCCTCTTATTGTTGTGAAGATATTGGAGAGTTTCCTATCAGCAATAAAAATTTTGAATAGGACCTTGGCATGAAATGTCAGGTATATTTCTGTTTTTCAAAGAACATCTTGCTTTACACTTCTGTATAAATATTGGGAAGATGTCTTGGCTCTGGATACCATAAACCTTTTCATCATAGCTGGAATGACAGGCAGGTACCACCATGCTCAGCTTTTTACTGTTGAGAGGGGTTCTCAGAAACTTTCCATGCTGGGCTACCATCTCACCTGAGTATTCTGGGTTGCATGGATGAGCCATTGCAGCACAGCTGGACATATTTTATTGTGGGAAAACAAACTGTATAAAATTTTCTGTTTTCAATATTTGCAGGTGTATCATACGGTGGCTGAAGTACATGCATATTTCACAACTTGCTCTACCACTCAGAATCTTTCCATATTCTCCAGCCATTAAAATACTAATTCTCTCTTCCAGCCCCTGAAACCACCCCAGATACTGGCAACCATCATTTTATTTTCTATGGATTTAAATTCTAAAATATTTTTTCTTTTGTAACTGGCTTAATTCAAGTAATAATGCTCTTACAACTTGGCCATTCTGTGTAAGTATCTAACTTCTTTCTCAGGTTAATTAATGCCCTATTATATATGGTACATATTATTTATCCATTCATTTATGGATGAACACTTCTTACTTGCGGGAATAGTGTTGTTTTGAAAATATATCTATTTGAGTCCCAGCTTTCAATTTTTTTGGGTACATATCCAGAAGTGAAATGAACTGATGAATCATATGGGAATTCTATGTTTAAATTTTTGAGGAATCACTATGTGATTTCTATAGAAGCTGCAAAATTTTATACTTCAATCAACCATGAAGATGTATTCTAATTTCTCCACCTTCTTACCAACACTTGAAATTTCTAGGTTTTGTTTGCTTTGCATATTATAGTTATCCTAATGGGTATGTTCACTGTGAATATAATTTGTATTTATTCTCTTACTCTTGAATCTGGCTTGGTGGGGTTTTTTTTACTACATTTAGTCAATACAATATAAAAGCAACAACTAAAGAATAGCTCTAAGTGGCCAAATAAATAGTCTTTTCTGCTTGTCCTACATATGTACTAATTATTGCAAATAAGGGAAACCATGGGACCTATGTTTCTTTGGGCCTGGCTTACTTCACTTAATATAATTTTTTCCAAGTCTTTCCATTTCCTAACAAATGGGGCAATCCATTCTTTCTGATGGAGGCAAAAAATTCCATTGTGTGTGTGCGTGTGTGTGCGTGTGCGTGTGCGTGTGTGTGTGTGTGTGTGTATCACATTTTCTTGATCCATTCATCTACTGACGGGCACCTGGGTTGGTTCCATATCTTAGTTATGGTGAATAATGCTAAGATAAACATAGTTGGGCTGGTAGTATGGCCTTGTTTGTGATAGTTTGGGTAAATGCCCAAAAGTGGGATCACTGGGTCATAAGGGAGCTCTAGGTGGAGTCTTTTGAGGAACAAGGCCAAAAGCTATGTACATATGACCATATAAGATGTTGTTAAGTGAAATGAAACCCAAGATAGAGACACAAATATCTTTTTTCTTTCTTGCTATTGTTTCTAATGTATTTATAATATATCATGTGATTTTTTTTTTGTTTCTTTGTATGTTCCTCCCCCAAGGTATAACCCCTGTTTTCACTGTATTTGATGTCAGTGCCCAGCATCTTATATACACACTTACTTCAGGGAGGGGAAGGGAAAAAACAAAATGTTTAAATAAGGATACAAGTTGACCCATTGTAACAATGAGATGTACAAAACACTATGTTGAAAATGAACTTTACAACTTTGGTGAAAAAAAAAAGAATAGCTCTAAGAAGTGATTTGCTGGTCTCTTACCCTCTACCAAAACACATTCAAAGAACACGCTCAGGCTTTGCCCATTGAAAAAGAGCATAGGAAGAATAGAGCCACATTCCTCAAGCCATTCAAGATTAATGGAGCCCTCTATATTAGATAGTAGTTAGCTGACTATCTACTATCTAAACACATAATTGAGCCAGACAAAAGAATCAGAGCCATCAAGCTGACCCTTCACTGTGTGGAGAGTCAGAAGAGATTCCAAAAGAAATTAGCATGGCAAAATCAGCCAAGCCCCTTTCCTGTCAGAAAAACTATAGACTCAAAGCAAAAGAACTTTTTATTTGTTTTAGCATTATTATGAAAACTGGATGTGAGGTGATATGCAATTGATGCAGGAGAACAAAAGAGTAAAGAACTAGGTGAAAGTCATGTATTAAGTAATTTGGACAGAAGAATCACAGTTAAGAGTGTACTCAAAAGGAAGATCAGTCATTATCGCTAAGTTACTGTGTACATACAGAGATGGATGTGAGGGGAAAGGGACCCATACAAATGCAAAACACAAGTTCTACCCTTTGGGGGAAGTATGTTCTCCTATTTCCATTTACTCTGTTATGAACAGGGGACCGTTTTTGATTCCAGAAAGTTCTTCTAAAAATCTACTAGCTAAGAAAACAAAGAACCAAGAGCAATAATTTGCACCCAGGTCAGATCTGAAAGATCACAAACCTACGCATGTCAGTCTTTCTAACAGATGGAATGTGAAACTTGTAAGAAATGAGAGGCGAACAAGAGCGACCTATGCGAGAGCGAGGCTTTGTTGGGGGCAGACCTGCCAGGCTGCTCCAAGCAGGAATGGAGGCTGCAGCCATACACAGGGGTAGGCTGAATCTAAGCAACATTTTAGGGGCTGGTCACATGGGCAATCACATAGGTCATATTATGTAGACTATGGGAATTTGGGGATGGGGTCAGTTCCAAGGTGTGAAGGTGTTACATGGACTACAGGAATTGGGGGGAGAGTGTAAGGAGACTTACAATTGGGGTGGGAATTTGTATGTCACACTGTATGTCACAGTATCAGGAAATAGTGACGTATTTTTGTAAACAGGTGGACACAGGGTGGGGACTTAATCATTGGCAAGCTGCCTCTGAGATCTTAGAAAACTTAATTTGCTAAACTTCCTTTATAATCCACTTCTAGTGACCACAGTCATTTTACAGGCTTCTGTGATGTTTACATCTATCCAACAATGAGCCTGTATATTGCCAGTCTTCCCAATTTTAGAATCAGAATCATGGTCTGGAATTATAACTCGCACTGGTTGCCTTTCCTCATGTTCCTTGGTAATACAACTTTTCAAAAAAGAAACGGATAACATGACTTGGATAGTCTGTATAATATAATTAGTTTGCTATTATAGAAGACATTACTTCATTATAAAAACTAAAATTTCAAGTATTTTTAACACAGTACCAGAAATAATTATGAACTCCTTCCCTTGACTGCTTTCTCTACTAGGCCCGGGAAAGTACGCTAAGTGGTTATCATTACCATCATCATTTTCACTACTCATGAAATGAGCCATGGAGCACTCTCAAGACGATGCCAAGGACACAGTGCCAATCTTTGATCCCATGACCAGCACGAAATATCTTGTTGTTTTGGCCCTGATAGAGAGATACTAACTTCATAAAACAAAATACTATTGATTCATGAGCTGTTAATTTTTACTCCAACATTATTTTCATAAAGATACTCTTTTCCAGTAGTGTCCAAGCATAGAATAAATACCACAGGGATGCTTAAATTCATGAAACTGTAGTTAACAATGCCAAGGGAACATTTTGTTTCATAAGGAAAGAAAACAAAACAGCAAAGAAGATCAAATGTTGTCCTAATTTCTCCACATAAATATCATCCCAAAAACAATGTTTCAGTTGTTATAATTAATGTTATGAAAAACATAGCAATACCACTTTTGAAATCTGAGAAATCTGGCTGCATCTTATTTATCTGAATCAATGTAATAGAATTTTTAGCCTGTGCTACGTAAGTCACCAGAAAGACCACTAATAAAATTTAGAAAGTCCAAGAACTTCATTGAACAAAATTATATCATTCTCTCCCATTAAATCCTAATTAAAAAAATAAATCCTAACTAAACCTATACTTGAATGATGAAGGTAGGACAGACAAACTCCAGTGCTAGGAGCAGAATCAGTTTCTTTGCCACCAAGAGAAATCAGATATGGTCTTAATATGTTAGCATTATACAAATAATTCAAAATATTACACTCATGCTATTTAATTATAATAACTAATGATTAATAGGTTCTCTGGCTAAATGTGTTGAAGAATATATTGCATATTTTTAAACTATCAGGATTATCAGCATTTGAATGCCTTTAATAACATATTCGTATGGATTTTTACTAAATACCAAAGAGATCCAGGGTAAAAAATATTCTTGATATTTAAAAAAATATTCTGTATTCACAAGAAATATATTCATTAGGAAAAAAAGCTTGCTGAATGTTTTAAGAATAGCATCACATTGGAGAATGGGAGTTGAGGAGTCACGGACTGAAATCTTTGTATGGTAACTACAAGCAACTCTGAAATAGGCCTTAGCGGAGGCAGCTCCTTCTCCCTTGGAGTAGACAGTTTACTCTGCCTTGTGTTGAAGATACCCCAAATCTCCCTGTTCAGTATGCAATCTTGGCCTCTGTTGCTGCATACTCTACTAAAAGGAGTAGGTGTGTTAACAGTCAATGCTTTCCTAGAAAATGACTTGAGTAGCTTTGTGAGGATGGCGACTCCTTGAGTACAACACATTCCGAAATGGAAGGAAAATAGAGAAAATGCCATTCGCAGTTATGAGAAGACAAAAACGAAGCTTTTCTCTTCCCCATTCTTGCAAAAAAAATCCTACAAAGGACGGAAGGGTCAAAGGTGAACAAATGCAGCAGCGGTGCTCATTAGACATTTGAAAACAACTTTATAACTTGTGGGTGGAGTTGGGAGGGAAAAACTGGGAGAGAGCAAGGGAGAGGGCTGACACTGACATTACCTGACTTATGTAACTATAATGCCTTATGTATACCACTTTTATAGTAACAATAGGAAATAAAAAATAAATATGTCAAAGGCTCACATTCACAAATGCGCACAATTAGTCTATAGGTTAGAGTTCAGTTCCTGTTGGACTAGACATCTTAGTCCATTCCTGCTGTTTTAATTGAAATCCCTTAAGTTGGTAATCACAACAGTCTATGTCTATTTCTCACATCTCTGAAGGGTAAGAACAAGGTCCTGACAAATTCTGTGCTGGGTGAGGATTAGTGCTCAGGGATGGCCCCTTCTGTGTGTCCTCACACAGCAAAAAGGCAAACAGGACAAACTGGCCCCCAAGCCCTTTCAAAAGGGCTGATATCTAAGAGATGGAGCCTCCATGCTCCCATCACCTCTCCCAAAGGTCCATCTCCGTAACACCACCTTTAGGGATTTAATTCCAACACGTGAATTGTGAAGGAGCATACACAATCAAACCAAAGTACTAGAACAATGCAATGGTTTCTGCCCCTTTGCTGAAATTGAAAATAATGAGAATTACAGCCAAAGTTTTCTTCACTATGCCTAGGAGGGACTCATTGAATGTAGATGTATTCAGACCAGAATTCCAAAGTCTAGATGCTTTCCAGAACTCAAGATACCCAAGATGTCCTCAACTGAATTTAATGGGTCCCACTTCATGCCTTTAGATATTGGACTGAACGTGTACTCATTTCTGGTGAGACCAGCTATGCACGACAAAATGATTTCTTCCAAATTTATTTTCTTTCTATGCATTCCTCTAGGGCACCCAGTGGATAGGAGAGGAGGAAACTTTTAGAACAAAATTTTAGGTTGAAACTTGAGTAAATTTTAAAAAAATTGTATTCACATTTGCCTGCCAACCTCGTGGGAAATGTCATGAAGATTATACTGAAATGAATGCATGTTCAGACACTTCCTGAGCTTTTATATTTAAATTCCTTTCAACTCAAAGCAGGAACACAGGGAGCCCAATTCCATTTCTCAGTCTGTTAGCACATTTAATAGAGGAGGAAGAGAAGACTAAATAGTTAGAAATGGTACAATCTTAATTATGTGGGATGCTGAAATGAGATTAGTAAGAAAGCTAGTGAAGTAGGTCCATGATAGAACACTTGCCTAAAATGTAAAAGGCCCCAGGTTCAATCCTTAGTACCACAAAAAATAATAAATAAAATATAATAATGAATAAAATAGCAATGACAAATTCTGAGAAGCAAACAAAATCCTCAGAAACAATAAGAAAAGTTTCAGCATCAGAGATTAAGGAAGCCAATCCCAATTGTTTCATTTAAAATAGGAATACAAAATTTTAAAAAATGTATATATAAGATGCAAGGTACCAAAATCAAATACAGTGACAACAGGGATAGCCTAGGAGGAAAAAATACAGAAGAAACCAAAAAAAAAAAAAAAATCACATTGTGAGCTGGGAAGGTGGCTCAGTGGTAGAGCGAACCCAAAAAAAAAAAAAAATCACACTACATTTTTTGGGAGGTGGGGTCCGGTGGTGGGGCCTGAATTCTGGGCCTAGGCACTGTCCCTCAGCTCTTCAGCTCAAGGCTAGTGCTCTACCACTTGAACCACAGCGCCACTTCCGGCTTTTTTTCTTTTTGCTTATGTGGTGCTGAGGAATCGAACCCAGGGCCTCATGCATGCAAGGCAAGCGCTCTACCACTGAGCCACCTTCCCAGCCCCGACATTGTACATTAAAAACAACAACAACAAAGTAAAACCTCTTGTGTCCATATCTTGGGGTTCATTTTGCTTAACATCATCTTATGGTCATATGTATATAGCTTTTGAGCTTTTCTGCTCACCTGATATGATTATCCTAAACATATACTAATTATTGCAAATAAGAGAAACCATGGACCTATATTTCTTTGGATCTGGCTTACTTCACTTAACATGATTGTTCCCAAATCTTTCCATTTCCTAACAAACGGGGCTGTGTCATTCTTTCTGATGGAAGCATAGAATTCCATTATATACATAAATATATATACATATATACATATACATATCACATTTTCTTGATCTATTCATCTACAGAGGGGCATGTGGGTTGGTTCCATATCTTAGCTATGGTGAATAATGCTGCAATAAACATAGTTGTGCTAGTAGCTTTAGTGTGGCCTTCTTTGTGATCATTTGGGTAAAAGCCCAAAAGTGGGATTACTGTGTCGTCTTTTGAGGAAACTCGAAAGTTTAGTTCAGGACTGGGCTATGACACAAGTAGTAGAGTGCTTGCCTCATATGTGCAAGACCATGTTTAACAAACACTAACAAGTAAACCCTGTTGTTAAGGTATCGATGTTTAATCTTTTCAGAACTGAAAAACTATTAGAATAAACTCTCTGAAGATGGAGGGTTCACACATTTACTAATTTATTCAGCAACCACTAACTGTAACATCACCTGTAGTCTCCCCTAAGTCAGTAGTAACATGCCTTATTCCATTTGGTCTCATCCAGGGCCCCGCTGGGTATATGCACTTCACTGTGAAGTTGTACATGCATGCAGACTAGCATGGCATAAAGAATGGCATGTGTTACCTAAATCCAAACATTTTTTTTTTTTTTTTTTTTTTTTTTTTTTTTTTTTTTTTTTTTTTTTTTAAATTTTATTTTATTTTATTTGAGAACATACTGTATAGAGGGGTTACAATTACATGGGCAGGATAATGCATACATTTCTTACCAAGCATTGCAGCCTCCTCCTTTGTTTACCCTTCACCTCCCTTCCCAGCCCCCCCCTCCCTCCCACCCAATCATACCCCCCCTCACCCCCCCACCGACATTGTAAAGCTGGTTTTGACATGACTTTTTGTACTTCTCATTGTTGCAACAGGTCCACCTGAATCCTTAAACGACTTGTTTGTCCCCATCTCCTCCACATGTTATACTGACATCAAATATAGTGAAAGCGGGGGTTACACTGTGGGGGAGGGACATACAAAGCAACAAAGAAATAATCTTATAAATGCGTTAGAAACACATGCATGAAAGAAACAAAAACATTAAAATACATATTTGAGGGTTCGTTTTCCTAACATCACATTCTCTGACTTTTTCCGCTTGACTCATACCTATACTAGATATTGCAAATAAGGGAAACCATGGGACCTATGTTTCTTTGGGCCTGGCTTACTTCACTTAATATAATTTTTTCCAAGCCTTTCCATTTCCTAACAAATGGGGCAATGTCATTCTTTCTGATGGAGGCATAGAATTCCATTGTGTATATATACCACATCTTCTTGATCCATTCATCTACTGAGGGGCATCTGGGTTGGTTCCATGTCTTAGCTATGGTAAATAATGCTGCAATAAACATAGTTGTGCTGGTAGCTTTAGTGTGGCCTTGTTTGTGATCATTTGGGTAAATGCCCAAAAGTGGGATTGCTGGGTCATTGGGAAGCTCTATGTGGAGTCTTTTGAGGAACCTCCATACTGCTTTCCAAAGTGGTTGAACAAGTTTACATTCCCACCAACAATGAAGTAAGGTTCCTTTCTGTCCACATCCCCTCCAGCATCTGTTGTTGTTAGAGTTCTTGATTTTTGCTGTTCTAACTGGAGTGAGGTGATATCTCAATGTTGTTTTGATTTGCATTTCTTTTATGGCTAGGGATGTTCTAAATCCAAACATTTTTAACAGACAGGTAAAGACAGTATTAACAGAAGCCCATTATAAGATAAAAATCAGTATCACTGACTTTTATGAGAAAAAAAATATTGGTTTCACTTGGCTTTTGCAGCAGTTTCTGATCTTCTCCTTCCAAAACACCACTCATCTGCCAAGTAGTATTTATTTAAAAAGCTTTGGGGCTATTTAAATAAGATTACACTTGAAACTACTGTGAAGGTCAGAAGACAATTTCTCAGGTTTTGGCAAGATCATTGCCATTTGTTCAATGAACTCACTGATGAGTTGAAAGTAAAGCTGGCATTAGGGAGAGAAAGTTATGGAACATTCATCTTTGTGACACACTTCTCTACTGTATGAGCTCTCTGAAAGCCAAGAAAGCCAAAGTTATGATGTAGGCAGGCCCCTTCTGGGGCCGGGAAGCAATCAATTCAACAAAAATGTTAGAGTTGGCTGAATCGACAGGTATGTCATACACAAGGTATGCACAAGAGCAGGGCTAGAGCTGAGGAAATCCAACTATATTTTGTGCCTTGGTGGCTTGATTACCATACCACTTTTGCAGGCATTTTAAGGACTCTGATATTCTCACCTACAGCACCGTACAAAGTTTGGTTAGAGTTCATCTACATCCGAAGTAACTGGAAAGGCTGGGAAAATTGGGAGTTTTATTCCCTCTCCTTGACTTGCTGAGATAAATGGTCAGACAGTGAAGCATGATAATCTGCATTTACAACATGCACTCTAGGTGATTCTGGTGCATTCTAAAATAGATAAATCCCTAAGTATTTGCTGCAAACTCTGATGACTGAGTAAATTCATACTAGGTAACTGGTGATGTGGCAGATGTTCTACTGTTCCTTTGTGTTCTGGTCATTTCCTCTGAACTAAATGAAGAAAAAATATGAGAAGAATTTACCCATTCATGTGACATACTTCTTTTCTTAACAGAATATGCAATAATAACTTCAAGTCATTTCATTTATTCAATGCAAAATTCTGAAGGTATTCTGAAATGTTATTTGTTGAACTGCAACAGCAAATACTTCTGTTTTTACAGGTAGGTAAATTGAAAAGAAGTAACAATAGAGTTGCTTAACTTTATTGAATTTACATTTCTTTTTTTACTGAGCCTACTATTTTATCAGCCTGCTTACCCAGAAGGTAACAACTTAGCTTCATGCATATGCCTAAATACTTAGAAGAGCACCTTAGAGAATAAACTCTTAAAATAGGAAAAGAGGATGCAAGCTTCATATTCATACTATTCTATAGACATCATGAGATTATGTTATTTATGTAAAGGACAGAAGTGTTGCTTTCCAGCTCATCCTAATGAGATGAAATGCATCTATTTAGGGAGCTGAATAATGGTAAGGACTAGAATTAGATTTCTGAATATGGAAACACATAAATACATATTTCACAGGTTGACACGTTTCTGCTGTGCAAGGAGGTTTTATGTTTTCCAGCCTTGAATTTACTTTTTTATGTGATGGACAGCTCTCTTGGGCCTAGCAAAGCCTTACTCAATAGATAATCTTCGTTATCCCATTTATTACAATAACGATTATGATGTGAAGATATATTGGTGCTAACAAAGACAGTTGTAGGCTTCCTAGCTGAAGTGGCAGAAGAGAATGGCCCACAGTGGTACAGTTTTTAAGACAATATTACTGCAGAATGTTCAATTAGGGAAAAAAGAGCTTGTATTGCATGTTAGTTGAACATTTATTGTAGGTCTTTGGGGGAATGCTGGGTGGTGTTTTAGAATGTGAGACTGCTCTGGATGCCGCAAAAGCTTTCACTTGGCCTTCTAGGAACAGAAGCTGACTGTTGGGGTGACAGATTATAGAAAAGCCTTTTTCTCTTTTTCTTTTTTTTTCTTTTTGTCGGTCATGGGACTTGAACTCTGGGCCTAGGCGCTGTCCCTCAGCTCTTCAGCTCAAGGCCAGCGCTCTACCACTTGAGCCACAGCACCACTTCTGTTTTTGTCTGCTTATGTGGTGCTGAGGAATCGAACCCAGGGCCTCATGCATGCAAAGCAAGCACTCTACCACTGAGCCACCTTCCACCTCTAGAAAGGCCTTTTTCACCCAATCATTAACCTTAGGTCTAAGCCTCAGAGTTCTCTCCACAGGCAGAATGAGAAGAACAACTTGACAGACATGCACAGTGATGTGATAAGGAAAGCAGAGAGTTCAAACATAACCCTTAAACAACCTCAAAGAGACAGGAGCCCATCTTGCTCAGGGAATACAAACATTGTAGGGTACCCTGCTGAAATGGGTCTCTGATTCTTTTATGGAATTCCTCTAGTGAGTCTCTAGGAAAGTTCAAATATAAAATGATGATTTTAGAGAAAGGGTACAAAGTCTGCTTGAGAAAATTTTTAAAGGTGCCTATCATTAGAAACCTGATCCTATCTCTCAGATTTGCACTCTTGTGTTAGCATCATCTTTGGACTGATCGTTCTTGAGATGCTCACAGACAGCCTGCCCCAAGTTCCCATGCTCTTCACAGCTAGCAAAGCACAAGCTCCCCTATCTTAGTCTTTATAACAATTATATCCTGTTTACCTGGGCTGTGTCATATGACAGCTTCCTGTGGGAGTATATGAAGTACGCTGTTGGCTGGCCCATCTAGGTAGTCTAACCAGAGTGCCAGAATGGGAGGTCAATCTCCTACAAATCTTAGGAACTGAACATCAGAGCAGGTATTACCCTTCAAAATCACACTGGGCTTTCCATTCAGTGTAGAAACAGATGCTGGCCAAGTAATAGCAAGAAGTTCTTTCTATAGCATGTTTAAATATTAATGTTCACTTATTGCAAGGATGAAAGAAAAGTTCAGATAGCTGGGTGTAGTGGCCTATGACTGTCATTCCATCTACATACAAAGCTGAAATCAGAAGGATCAAGTTCCAGGCTAACCCACACATAAATGTGTGATGCCATCTGAGTCAGTAGCCCCACATAGTGCCATGCCTGTCACCCTAGCTACATAGGAAGTATAAACAGAAAGAACAAAATCCAAAATGGCCGGGGTATACACACTGAAACTATTCCAATAAGAACCAAGGCACAAAGAACTCAAGGAGTAAAAGGCCTATCAAGTGCAAGGATCTCAGTTCATCCCGCCAGTACCAAAAGAATGAGAGAAAGGTAGGAAGTAAAGTTCCCAAGAATTTCTCAAGCTTCTTATTCTCGCCATTTTTGTCCTTCCTTGGTGCCATCTATTTGTGCTAGCTTACTCTGTCCCTATGTAATGTAACATGACTATCTTCCTATGGAGCTCATCTGGTAAAAACAGAGATTTAAATGACAGGTACTTAACCAAGATAAAGTTTAGACTGCTTTAATTACAGAAACGCAGAGGAGGGAAGCTGGTGTCAGGCAGTAAGGCACATCCCCAGTGTTCGCATTCTGAGTTCCTTCCATTTACTATACCAACACTGACCTCTGGTTTTGATTCTCCAAGTTATCTCATAGATAGGAAGAAGGGCAAAGGCAAGAAGGATGAACAGGATGCATCTCCCCCTTCCAAGCTGTGCCCTTTACATACTTTTCCTGGAATTTCTATCAAATCATTTTGCTTATATTTCATTAGTTACTTTTATGAGAATAAGTCTGCAAGAGTGTGTTGTAACAATGGAATGCAGGTTAGATCAATGTATGTTGGCAACTGTACTGCAACTCTACCACTCACTTTTAGTCCACATTGCTGGCCTTCTCTAGTGCCCGTTGAAAACTACATTTAATGAGCATAATGCTGAGTCAATGTCTGGCATTTTGCATTGGTGGATATATTACACAAGTATAAGTAATATCCATCATTATCTTTTTTAAAGCTTGTACATTAATTAGCTTCATTTGAAGCAACATTTTTTAAAAGAAAGTTCTTTAAATATTTGGGGATGTCTATTTTAGCTTTTAGGAAAAGAGCACTTTAAGATGTAAAAAAATAAAGACACAATGTTAAAATGCACACCACTTCATTATAATTAGCATTAGGCTGTACCAGATTCACAGTTAATTTTGCAAATGTTTTGTTATCCATCAAGTAAAAATATTAGTTACACTACGCTTGTGACATAGAATGTTCCTTCAGTATGTCATTTGTTAGTATAAAAATAAAAAATGTCCTCTGCTTTATGAAATCACACCACTGCCTTAAGGTCTTACTTAAAAAGAAATATTTTGTACATATAGAGAAAAACCTACAGTTTTCTTGAATATCAATGAGCTTGAGATTTGTGTTGAATTGTATTTATGACTTACAAATAAAATGGATGAAAAATTAAAAAAGAAAACTACATTCTAGTAACAATTAGTATATAAAAAACATGACTATCTTGTCTTTGGTTGGAGGTAAGGCTTAAAGGTTTGAAATAGAGTGGAAGGAAGCACAAAGCTCAGGTGTCTATAACCAACCAATGGACATATGAATATATATGAACAAGTCATAGGCAGACCATTTCCCCCTAGTACTCCCCAGCCATTCCTCTTAAAAGCAAAGGAGGTATTCTCTGTTACTAACTGGACTGCATTTAAATATCTGCCAGTCCCCAGGGAGACTCACTCACTACACAGATTCCAAGCCTTGTCTTCAATGACTTCAGCGATCAATGCTGGATTTATGAAATCTGTATTTTTCTAGGCACCAGCAAGTGATTTTAATAAAGGTGTGATAGGATCACATATTCAAAGCACAGAAAGTTATTTTCCAATTCTTTCAACTTAAAGAGATGCACAGAGTTTTTGTGTCTAAAGCAGTTGCTTCTAAAATATTTTAATAACAAAAGTCTCTAGCACATGAAGGAACATTCAGCGCTTCCAGGCAAAGTATACACAGCTATCTTCTTTAAATTGGTCCAATAAAGCTATTTTTCCTTTCAACATTAGGATTTCTGTTTCTCTTTTCCTCTTCCTTCTCTTCATTCTCTTGCTCTGGGTGAACTTATACAAACTAAATGTGCAGCTGATAAGATCTACTTGCATTATCTTTTCCAAGGGGCTTGAAGTGGCAGAGTTAAAAAATCAAAATCTAGAGCAATTCATTGTTTCTTTAACGAATTCCCAAGGAAATTCTTAATAAGACCTCTCTCAAATTAAAATGAAAATCAATTTTGTTTTTAATCTCATCCAGCTTTGATTGGAAAATAAACATTAGAGGGTAATTTAATGACCACAAAGTGCCTATATTTTCAAAGATAATGTTACCACAAAATGAAAACAATCAGCAAAATATCAACACGCACTCCAATTTCCAGGGGTAGGAGTTTATATGTCCAAGTCCTAGGAGAGCAGTAACGTTCTCTATCACCACTTGAGAAATCTGAGCAAGCCATTCATTTTTGTAACAGCATGGTCTTCATTCAAAACTTGCTCTTACTTGCACTTCACTGGAGTCTCTGTCTACCAAACCATTTGTCTTTTGCTCAACAGAGGCAAAGAAACTTCTTATTCATTTGAGAGACTAATGGCATGTAATAACATATGGTGAGACAGCCATTCACTTGATATCAGCGTGCATTTAATGAAGAAGAAAATATATCTTCTAATCCCAGGAATTCTTCTAGTCCTGATTACCATCTTAACTCATGCCTTGGGAACTGAGCACAGTTCTTTTGCTTTTCCTTCTTTTCAAATTGTTTTCATTAAGTACTAACATTACCATTTTTCAAGATGTAAGCAGGATGTCCACAGAAATGATGTTGCTTTAACATCAAGATAGTTGCAGGAAATTGATGTGCTCTAAGTGTTATGCTAACGCAATGCATCCTTGTAATGATAGATCTGTGGCTGTATTTATTTTGTTTGTCTTTGTGTTTGCTGTTAATTGGCATCCCAGCATCGGTTCCTTTTCTTTAAGTTACAATACCCTTGTGTTTTTATTTGGATATATATTCAGTGGGAAAATAAGTCAATCTCCCTCCAGTCTGGCCAAGGTAGAAGGGAATCAGGTGCTCATTTACTAGAACTCAAGCCTTGAGTAGAAAGACCCACAGTTCTGGCTTTTGAATCTGACAATACTATCCTATAAAAATCCATCTATTTCTCTCACCCAAATTCTTAAACTGACTGGGGCCAATTTCAGTCTTTATGCTTTCCAATTCTTTAAAATACTACATATCTTTCCATGGTTAAGAAGCCAGAATGAAGATGCAGAGTAACGACTAAGGGCAAAAACAGTACATGTTTCCCCAAACCTCTGTCCCTGAGTGCTATACCTCTACCACAGCTGATAGGAAGGCACGTCCCCCTGGTTCTTCAACAAATACACTTACTTCAGTAAAGTGTTACTCATCTCTAAAAACTCAAATTTCAGAGTGTTTCTTTGACTTCCTGTCTTGCCACACAGATGTTTTTAGTAAGTTAATATCATAAACTGTCTTATACATGTAAGCAAATGTCAGCTTTTTACAAATATGTAGCTTTTTCTATATGATCTTTTTTTCAAGGATGTAGATACACTGACTTGTGGACCACTGTAAGAAATAAGAGGAAGGAAAGGATGAGGTAGAGCTAAGTCTCTCTAGAGCTGGAGCGGTTTCAATCCGTAAAACTCTTCAAATCACTTTGGGTATTTTGCAGAGAGAAAAAAAAAATTAGTCTTGTTCTTAAATGATCCTTATCCCTAGCATTGTGATCTATGAGCTAAAAATTGCAATTATTAGAAAATTTAAATTGTTAATGGTTGGAAGTTACCCCCTCTAAGAACAAAGAGTCAGTAGTTCCTTTTTATCTAATGGACCACAATGTTTGGACAGCATTGCCTAAGAATAAGAAGCAGCCAGTCATGATTGACAGGGAAATAGACCATGTTGTGCACATAGATTTCTAGTATTTTCTTTCATTACCCACTCCTCCCAATCTCCAATTTCATGTATTTGTATGATGTTCTAGCTCATCTCCAAGAAAAATTAATTGAGAGCTCAAAATACTCTTTATAGATCACCTTATGAACATTCTGAAAAACTTTAAACTATCTAATAGCAATAGTTACTTCTTGGATCAATAATGAAGTCTGAAATGGTATTTGACAATACTGACTCACACATTACTTACTAAGCCTCACATTTGATTACCCATATCCAAACAGAAAGCTGGTAATTATTTTAGCAAATTCACAGTCTTAATATAGGATATAAAGCCGGGCGCTGGTGGCTCATACCTGTAATCCTAGCTACTCAGGAGGCTGAGATCTGAGAATCATGGTTCAAAGCCAGCCCAGGCAGGAAAGTCCGTGAAACTCTTATCTCTAGAAAACCGGAAGTGGCCCTGTAGCTCAAGTGGTAGAGGGCTAGCTTTGAGCTGAAGAGCTGAGGGACAGCGCTCAGGCCCAGAATTCAAGCCCCACAACCAACAAAAAAAAAAAGGATTTAAAATAAAATATGCCAAATGGCAAAATCTAGTAAATGAACTGTTTCAGGTAAAAGATTTCAGGGATGCTCAAAGAATCAAATACATATTTTTTAAAGTATATGTAATGCTAAAATTGTTCACCTATGAGGCTTTTAAAGAATGACAATATAAATAGCTGATGGTAGCTCAAAGACACAGTGCCTGCCTAACACGTACAGTTCCTTTGTTTGACCAATACCAACACACACACACACACACACACACACACACACACACACACAACATTGATTCCAGCACTGCCAAGTTGTCTGGAAGTCAAGGATGTAGAATAAGAAGGCAAGTACTAAGCACTCAGAACCCAGCCTCAGAAATAGAGACTTAAAGATATCTTTGAAGACAACAGCATTTTCTCCTTGGTCATAGCCCCTCTGTAGTCCTGAGGATTAACTGCTATTGTCTATTCATTTTAATCATAATTTGATTTTCCTTATGTGTGTTTAAAATGGTTTAAATGGACAAAGACATAATTGGGAAAACAGTATGCTTTCAATAAGTGGTGCTGGGTAAACTGGTTATACACATGCAGAAGACTGAAACTCTACCCCATCCTACACCTTGTACAAAAACCAAGTCAAAATGAATCAAAGATCGTAAAATTTGAAAGTATGAAACATACAAGGAAAACTCTGAAAGTGATAGGCACAGGCAATTTTCTGAGGAGGGCTCTAACTTCCTAGGAAATAAGAGCAAAGATTGACAAATAGGACTGCATCAAATTAAAAAGCTTCTGTACATCAGCAGAAACAAACGACAGAATTGAGAGATAACCCACAAGGCGTAGGGCATGGGGGGAAGGAACTTTATATACTGTTAGCAGGAATGAAGTTAGTTCAGTCACTGTGGAAATCAGTATGAATGTTCCTCATGTAACTGTTCTTGTTTCCAACTGCAAGTCAGAGACAGCACTCTAAACCTTAAAATCATTCACTTAAGAAACTATCATTTTAGGGGCTGGGAAGGTGGCTCAGTGGTAGAGCACTTGCCTTGCATGCATGAGGCCCTGGGTTCGATTCCCCAGCACCACATAAGCAAAAAGAAAAAAAAAGCCGGAAGTGGCGCTGTGGCTCAAGTGGTAGAGCGCTAGCCTTGAGCTGAAGAGCTGAGGGACAGCGCCCAGGCCCAGAGTTCAGACCCCACAACCAGACCCTAAATAAATAAATAAATAATAAAAACTTACAAAAAAAAAAAGAAACTATCATTTTAGGACTGAGCCTAAGACTGTAATCCCAGCTACTTGGTAGGTGAAGGTAAGAAGACTGGGAAAACTGACATTATCCTGTGTCAAATCTCAAAAACAAAATATAAAATAAGAGAGTTTGGGGGCCTGGCTCAAGAAGCAAAGTACTTGTCCAATAAAGGAAGAGAGCTCACACTTAGCTATAGAGGCAAAAAAACCATTTCTTCTTGAAACAATTCAACTATAAAAAATATAATGCCAAGATATGGACATAAGAGGTCTTTCTTTGTTTTGTTGCTTTTAATGTACTATGTGATTTGTTTCCTTTGTATGTTCTTCCACCTGTTGTCACTGAACTTGGTTTTGGTACCCTGCATCTTGTATATACTATTTGTCTAATTTGAGGAGGGGAAGGGAATTTTAACAAAATGCTGACTCAACTCTGTAACACAGACAGATAAATAAAAGGATGTAACTGTCTATGAGGAAATATAAAGAATGAGAATGCTGAAAACTAGAATACATCTGTGAATTTTCAGGAAATCCTTCATTGTTACATCTGCTCTCTAACTGATCTGATGCATATTCACTCAAAGCTGCCTACACCTGGCTAAACCCTATGAGTAGTAAAAACACGACTGAAATAATCCTTGCCCTTAAGTAACTGTTATTGTCGGAGGATATTATCCTCTCAGGGTAGCCATACCTACCTCACCTCTGAGTAAGGTGCATCATCCTCAATGCATTGATAGTCCTAGCAGAGGGTCACAGCTCAATAACTATGTATCTATGACCATATGAAATGCTGCTAATTAAAATGAACTTCAAAAGACACTATATTTGAAATGAAAATTACAACTTGGGGGGTGGAGTGAGGGAGGTGGGGGAGAGAAGGTATAGTGGGAGAACAACAAGGGAGAGGGTAACAATACTCCACAAGAAATGTACTCATTACCTTACTCATGTAACTGTAACCCCTTGTACAGCATCTTTACAATAAAATAAAATTTAAAAAATTAAAATATATATAATAAAGATCCAATGTGTTTGCTTTAGATTTTTATAATGCAATAACAGGTGAAATTTCAACTTGTGTTGATAAATATACATAAAGATTTCTTCCTTAAGCTGTTCAAATTATCTATGTTGTCTACCTGAGTCTCTTAGCCACTACTGCAATTACATGGTTTTCACATGACTGACAAGGTTCAACAACGAGGCACTTGCTTAGAGACATGGAGAAAATGAAGTCTAGTTTCCCCCCCCCAACACTATAGAAAGACAGATATTGAGACTGACTTTCATAGGATGAAACTCTTATTTTGCCCTATGTATTTCATCATTTCAAAGGGGCAGCACATTGAGACGGATATATTTTTCTTCCTTCATTTGACCTAACAATCTTCCAGAAAGGTCACTCCTACAGTGACAGCTACTGGCAAATTTGACAAGTACCATCACCAATTAGAGTGTCTTCCTCCTGGCAGTCAGCACCTATTTTATTCTAGATGTGCAATTTGGCCTCTATCTGTCACAGATCTCCTCTTTGGTAGTGCAGAATGAAGAAACCAACACTGTTGCTTGATTTTTCTCAAGCCAAGGGAAGTTTGAACCCATTGCTGTCTCATCCATTGGTGCTAATTACTCTTCCCTCTTCATGGGGCCCAAATTGGAAAGGCACAACTGTCCACAGGCCACTGAAGTACAACACCAGGGCTATAGGAATTTGCAAATGGCACAGTCAGCAAACCCATCAATGCAAGAGTGTACACACAGTTTACTCCAGCAAAGTTGACCAGGTTCATACCAAAAAATTAATTAAAAGAAAAAGAAAGGAGCTATGGTTCTCTTTCTCAGCAGATTTCAGAAATCCCACTACATTTCTTTGTTTCTTTCAGTTTATCCTACAAGATCCCTATGTTTAACATGAAGAAAAAGATGTGTTGGAAAAAGAAGAAATGATCTTTGTCTCTTCAGCTAAGAGTATCGTCTTCGGTTCCCTAAAAGTTCCTACCTGGAGATCAATCTTCACTCTCCCGGAAACAGACAAGTGTTTCTCTGTTATAAGAAAAGAAGCATTATGACATAAAGGATCAGGGTTAGCAGCATAGTGTTAAGAGTCTGGGCAACAATGTGGAAAGAAGACAAGCTTCAGAGGACTTCCCCTGCCAAGGGGAGCACCACCCCTCCAGCCGGCAGCCATAGAGAGGCACACTCAAGGCAGACAGATCTCGTTGTTTCCCAAGGAAGATAACAAAAATCTTCTCATTTTTCAAGTGGTGACTTAAACATTATGAGGAGGTAAGGCATAAGCCAAATTAAATGTGCTTGGAGAACAGGCACTTTTCAAAGACATAGCAAATGTAGACACTGCAGAGTAAACATGTAGGCATGAAAGCCACCTGTGCCCACTTCAGTTTAGTTTTTATAATCCTCCATCTTGTAATTTTTTAAATCGGGAAAAAGCATTTATATTAGAGATATCGAAAGGATTATATGAAATAATAAAGGATTCAGAGTACATTGTAAATGACCAACAGATATCTATCTATTAATACTTACATAGGAAGTAAGGGGGAATTTAATGTCAATTTTACCTTACCCCAAGACCTACCCTTTGTCGATTCACCATTACCATTCCTTTAACAAAGTCCTATTTCAGGGCTTTTATTGCAAGTCCATGGCTGAGCCCAGGATATTTAGAAAGATAAACGTTGGTTAAGTGATACTGTTCACCTATAAAAGAACACCTAATTCAAACTGGAATGTATCAGCTCACATAGCTAAAATGTCCAACTATGGCACCAAAACTCTGTGTGTGTGTGTGTGTGTGTGTGTGTGTGTGTGTGTGTGTGTGTGTGTGTGTGTGTGTGTGTGTGTGTGTGTGTGTGTCGTTGTATGAAGTTGTAGGGGGGTTTTGGTTTGGGTTTGGGTTTTTTTTTTGGCAGCTGTAGGACTTGAACTCAGGGCCTGGGTGCTGCCCCTGAACCTTGTTGTGCTCAAGGCTAGCACAGCACTCTACCACTTGAGCCATCGCACCACTTCCAGTTGTTGAGTGGTTAATTGGAGATAAGAGTTTCATAGGGACTTTTCTGCCCAGACTGGCTTCAAACCGCTAGTATTACAGGCTTGAGCCACTGGTGCCTGAGTATGTGTGTGTATGAGTTTTCACTGTGTATGAGTTTTCCCTATCTCCCTCCACCTTACAAGATATTTACATCTTCCTAAAACTGATTTGTTTGGTAACCTCAAAATGTTTGGGAATCTAAGCTTTCCTCATTCACATTCTAGTGGGGAAAGTGTCATCTTTTTTCCAGAATTCCCAGCAAAGTGCATCTTATTAGATTAAACCAATTTAGGTGACACAGAAAAAGAACGGCAAAAAGACTTAGAGACTTCTCTGAACAGGAAATAAGAATGGCCAATAGACACATGAAGAAATGCTCAACTTCTCTAGCCATAAAAGAAATACAAATCAAAACAATATGGAGTTTTTCTGATTTGGGGAGGGGAAGGGAAATAATAAAATGCTGAAACAAGGATACAAGTTGACCCATTGTAGCAATGAGATGTACAAGACACTATGTTGAAAACAAACTTCAAAGCTGGTGGGGGGAGGAGAAGTTGGGGAGGTAGAGAGGGAAGGGATGGTAGGGGGAAAAACAAAGGAGGAGGTAACAATGCTTGATAGGAAATGCACTCATTACCTTATTCATGTAACTGTAACCCCTTTGTACAGCATCCTTACAATAAAAATATATATTAAAAAAAAAAAAAGAAAAGAGCAGCAATTTCTGAATCAAAGTACAGCCAATAAAATAAAGGGCTATGCTTGACCCAAGCTGGGTTTGGTTCCATTGCTTCTAATCACTGGTATAGATGGAACCTCCCACATTTTTTTTTTTTAAATTTTATTTTATTTTACTTGAGAACATACTGTACAGAGGGGTTACAATTACATGGGCAGGATAATGCATACATTTCTTACCAAGCATTGCAGCCTCCTCCTTTGTTTACCCTTCACCTCCCTTCCCAGCCTCCCCCCTCCCTCCCACCCAATCATACCCCCCCCCCCACCGACATTGTAAAGCTGGTTTTGACATGACATTTTGTACTTCTCATTGTTGCAACAGGTCCACCTGAATCCTTAAACGACTTGTTTGTCCCCATCTCCTCCACATGTTATACTGACATCAAATATAGTGAACAACAGGAGCAAGAATAAGAACCACATGGTTATCTCAATAGACGCAGAAAAAGCATTCGACAAGATCCAACACCCCTTTATGATGAAGGTTTTGGAAAAATTAGGAATCCATGGAACATTCCTCAATACAATAAAGGCTGTATATGACAAACCTACAGCCAGCATTATACTCAATGGTGAAAAACTAAAGCCATTTCCTCTTAACTCAGGGACAAGACAAGGATGCCCACTCTCTCCACTTCTCTTCAATCTAGTATTAGAATGCCTAGCTACAGCAATAAGACAAGATGCAGACATAAAGGGGATCCAAATAGGGAAAGAAGAAATAAAACTCTCCCACATTTTTTATTCTCCATGTTGGTCTCAAACCACGATCCACTGATCTGTGCCTCCAAAGCGGCTAGAATTACATGCCAGCCTTGAAAATAGTTTTTAAAAATAAACATTTATGTATTGCATACTAACACATGATTATGCTTGAATAATCTCATGCATAAATTTTCAGAGAATTCATAAATATCTATAGAAAGTATAATAAACCAAAATGAAACTCACTCTCCATTGAGATCAAAGAGTTAAGATGGCTGCCCTTTATTGGGTGCTGGTAACTCACATCTACAATCCTAGCTATTATTCAGGAAGCTACTTAGAGGCTAAGAGCTATAGGATTGTAATTTGAGACCAGCCTAGCCGAAAAGTCCATGAGCTTCTATCTCTCCAAAATAACAAACAAAAAGCAGGGTTGAAGGTTGGGTTAAGTGATAGAGTGTCTGCCGAGACAGCAAGCTGGGGGAAAATTAATAAAGAGTGCTGACCTTAGCCATGAAGTATAAATTATTTTTCTACCTTTCTTTTAAAGGAAGTGATCTAAGAACAAAAGTTATTTCAACCTTAATGCAGCACAAGAAACAAATCATTTTTTTTAATGAACAAATGAACTATGTAACTTATGAGGAGAGATAGGTGGGGGGAAATGGAAGGAATGGATAACATTGATCAAGAAGCACTGTACACATAACCTGACTTATGTATGGAATTGTAACCCTTTTGTACAACTACTTAATCAGAACAACAAAAAATAAAATAAATGAAAAAGAAAAGAAACATAAAACAGTGTTACCATAACATTCAGTGGAAGAACTGCTGCCCTCAGGCAGTGCAAAAACCATTACCACCAAATTTTGAAAGAATAAATATTTGATAGTCTTGTAGGCCCACTACCAAAGTACTTTTTATAAACTATGATATTATAACTCAGTACTCTTATGCTTGTGGTTTTTATTAGGCACTTATTAATTCTAATGATAAAAGGTCATAGAGAACGTCAACATCCAATAAATAAAATTAACATTAAATATTAGAGAACTTCTTTGAATAATGAATTGTTTGATTAACGAGCCTTGTTTTAATTAGCATTTTCTGATGTATATTTATTTATATCTGGACAAGGGAATAATTTACATCCAAACTATTGAACCACTTCTCTGTAAAGTTTAGAGAAAAGGTGAACAAACACCTTAAATAACCAGATGAAAAAATGATAACTAGCTTTCGTATAATGACCATATCTTACTCTGAAAGTATATATAAAATTATAAATATATACTTGTGCCAACAACAAAAAAGACAACATAAGCCAGTGCTCCAATAAACATCCTTACACATAGAGCCGTAGGTACTGATGGCCTCATTTACATAGAAATTAAACAGCAACCGTCTACAGAACACTTTGTAACCTTCTAACTACTGCACCTGTGCTGTTCTTATCATTGTAATGTAAATACAAAAACATGACTCTGTTGTGCCAGTCTTCTGCCCTAGTCTATCAGTGTTCTCTCAGTTCCTTCCTTTAAGTATGTCCTTCAGTGACCTCTAACTGTCTCCCTGAACTGGTCATCTTCACCCTGCCATTATTTCCACAGTGTCCTCCACCCCTACAGCTTCCACTCCAATACTCATGCTCAGAACAGAGCGACTCTTAGACTCTCTCAACAAGCCTCCACCTCAGACTTCTTCACTTGCATGTTTCTCCTGCTTGAATTGGAACCCTCTCTGTGCCTTCTCCCCTAATTCCTTCAGGTCTTTACCTAAATATCGGATCCATGGTGAGTCCTTCTCTGACTACCCACATGCAATAAATAACATACCTTCCCCAACAACTTGCCTTGTTTTTCACCAGAACATTAATCAGCATAAAACATTCTTGCTATTCACTACCTTGTTTATTTTGTTTACAGTCCTACTCCAAACACAAATGAGACTGATGTGGGTAATAATATTCTGGCATCCCCAATAACTAACACCTTATACATAGTGAGCTTTTCATGAAATTAATTCAAAAAGAAAGATTTTTCCAATCTTTGCTAGATTAATCTCCTAAAGAGTTATACAATTCATACTCTCCCACAATGTGTGAGAACAATTATAACTACTTCCCTACACTTTCACCAATACTGGATATTATCAACATTTTCACTAATCATAAGTTATCAAAAAGAATAGATTTTGTCAAACCAATGCTTAAATTCTAATTTATAACCACACACACACACACACACACACACACACACACACACACATAATTTACTCGGATATATTCCTAAGGGATACACTATGCAGAACACAAACAGAAACAAAGTAGATAATTAAAGTCCTAGAGTTAGTGCGCTCCATAATTCATGCCTGTGTTTTTGGTCTAACAATTAAAATGCAAATCGATTACATCTTCCAGGGGACCTGACTAGAGCAGCAATCCCTCAGCTTCATAGGAGTGGCTTTCAGTTAGCACCATCCTTTTGTGAAATAAGCAGCTTTTTGGCAGGTCTATAAGAGAATGAGGAATATGAGAGGATCACTCATTATAACTGCCCTCCTGGAGTCCTTTCAAGAATATGCCTCTATGACAGATAAAGGGAAATTGAAGGCTAAGAGGCACTCTGCTAAAATTTAGAGGAGGCTTTGGCATAGATCCACATGAAAGATAAATACAGAAGTACAAGGGAGGAAAGATGTGTCAAGCTGACAATAGCCTTCATGTGGGGTGGAAGGCAGTGGTTCTGAAGATGCAAATCTAGCCTGTTGAACAGTCCTTGACAATGACATTTTAAAAGAACATCAGGAAATTGGAAGGCCTATAGGGAAATTGGCTTAGAATCCAAAATTAGACAGACTGAGTATTAAAGCAAGGCAGGTAATGTCTTTTAAACCTTATTGTTCAAAGATCACTGTCATTTGTGGTGTAGAAGTTACAAAGTTGGGTCATTTCTAATATTCTTCTGAACTAATGAATGATATATAGCCAAAATTTGTGCTATCACAATATCTGGCTCTCCTTTCTAAGGAGTTCTTTCTCTCACATTTAACAGGATTTTACCAAGTAAAATAGGTACCTTTCCAGACTGCAAGCTACATATTCCTGTAATAATCAAGTCTCCTTCAGAAGTCAGCCATATTTTCCCAACTAGGAGACAGAACTTGAATTGGAAACACAGCCAATAAAAATATAAAATACTGGCAGACTACAGAAGACTTGGATCATTTCAGAGATGCTGCCAGCAGATGGCAAATGCAGGGCCATGGGAGATAATGCCAAAATAATTACTTCTCAACCAGAAGCCAAGCAAGGGATATGTGCTGGGAAATCATCACTGCATTCACTGCAGAGGAGGAGGAGACTCGGAGACACACACACACACAAACACACACATACACACACACAAATAGTGGTAGAACAATCATCAAATATGTAGAAATAAGGGATGATCACTGAGGATGAAAAGATTCTATTGAAAAGGATGAAAATAGAAAAAGAATATTTCAGATATGACTAGAAGAAATGTATGAGGAATTCAATATTAATAATGTCTACCTTTACAGTACTCAACACATAACAATGTCATAACCTTGATTTTATTACAAATCTCACTGTACAGAGGAGGAGAGTGGAGGATTATGAAGTTAAATTCTCTTCCCAAGGTCACACAATTTGTAAGTGACAGAACCAAGATCTGTAGGCATTACATTCACAGAGACCTCACTTGTAAACAGTGCACTGAGTATCAGGCCAAATGTTGCATGTAAACATCTGAAAAGCAGCTTAAATGTGTGTTTCAAAACAATCCAACTACCCAGGACTGGTGTGTAATGATAATGTTACTCTGTTTACCAAAGCTCAAAGACTCATGGATCCAAACACTTAATTCACACTTTTTGTACCAAAAGGATCATACTAAGCACTAGAGAAAGAAGACAATTTAATCGCAATGCAGGAAGAATTTACGGTGCAGCAGGGCATAAAACATGTAAGCAAAAAATCGTAAGGCAAAGTAGAAAGGGACATGACAGCAGACACATTCAAGATTTATCACACATTTCTATCACATGATTTATCACATAATTCTATCTTAGGCCAGGATGAAAAGATGAGTAAGAAAGGATGGAAAGAAATTGGAAGGATTAAACATAATTCCCAAAGACATTCAATGAAATTCATTAAAAGACCTGTGAAAACAAATATGGAATGCAGGCTATGATAAAACAATCTAACTGTACTCAAAATTGCATTTAATGCTACTTTGTAATCAAAATATTAAATTTTTCAAATAAAAATGAGTGTACTATTCTGCTAAAAAAAATGACTAAATGAATCAGCAGTGTACTAAGTATACTGAATTATTGATAAATGTCAGGGTTTAATTAGTCATAATTTTCAACAAATCCATAAGAATAAATAATATATATATATATAATAAAACCTCCAGATAACATCATTTGCAAATCTCTGAAACTCAGTGAATAATCTTAAGAATTGCAAGCATATTTCAAATACTCAAGTATTAATTATTTTGAAGTTGACTTACCCACCCTTTCAAGATATTATGACTGAACATATTTTCCTATAATTAAGAATATTTTAAGCTTCAGTTTTAGTCATTTTGATGCTCAAATCATCCGGAGTATGTGTATGTTGGATGTTAATCAATCTGTAGTTAAAAGTAACGCTCTTTATAATAAAATCCCTATGGATTAAAAATAAATAAATAAACTTGCATTTAAAAATGTGACTGAAAAAAAAAAAAAGAAAGAAAAAAAAATAAAATAAAAATGTGACTGAGAGGTATAGGGACAACAGGTACACACCTAAGTAACTTTAAAAATGAGTGGAAACTGTTAATACATACAATAAATAATAACTTGCCACAGCACTAAACTCTTGTTGATGTGGTTGGTTCCCATGGGGATATCAATTAACAATTCATAAACTTCACACAATATATTAAACAATAAAGTAATGTGTGGTGGATGGTAGGGGCTGGGTTTCTCGTTATTGGAGGAACAGATAACTTACATGCCAAGAGGCAAAATTAAAGTAATTCATGTAGTAATGGCTGTTTCATTAATTGTGACAAATGTACCACACTAATATAAGATATTAATAATACAGGAAAGCAGCTGTGGGCTATTTGAGAACTCTGTACTATCTTCACAACTTTCACAAAAATCTAAAACTACTTGGACTTAAAGAGTTGATTAGAAGTAAATATATACCACAAGGAGGTAAAATAATTCAAAGACTGTAGGAAAGAAAATGGTCAGAAACAGCTACATGAATTTCTGTATATCTTAATATACAGGTGGAAATGTTTAGAAATATTTATGCATGTGTCCATATTTGCAAAAAGTATTTTTCTCCTTGTTCTGTCAGCTACAAAGATCAACAACACACAAAAAGTGGCAAACATGCCTAATTCCAAGATCTAGGTTTGTAATACCATTCTCCAATACAAAGAGACAATAAGCTTTGGGAAATGTCCAATTCTAAGACTGTAACAATAAATAATTCTTGTACTCAAAATAAAAAATAAATTTAAAGTAAAAACATATTGATGACCATTTAACAAAGTTGGGGCACAGAGCTCATAGCGTTCCAGGAGCAACTGAGCAGTAACAGAGTTGGGTTAGTAAAAAATGAACATCCATAAATTCATTCTCATATAAAGGGTGGGTTCAATGTAAGGAAAGAACAAAGAATCTTTCTTGTACAGAGATTTCCAAATAATTTATGAAAGTATTCCCTTCTCAAGGAGGTGAGACACAAGTTCCTACTTGTGAACATACACTTTGCATAATGACTTCCTTCCAAAAACATGCATAATACCAACAGTATAACACTAAAATAGTATACCCCTTTAACATGGCATGATAATAGAAGTATGTTGCTTCTGTGTTCTCAGAAAACTGATCGTTAAAGAAGAATTATGACAGAGGAATATAGTACCAAATGCATGAAGAGTGCTCTTTAAAACTAGGAAGGGTCATCGAAAATTAAAGGGAAGTTTAAGAGTCTATGATAGACAAGAAGAGCCTATACAGATAGGAGGACTCGATGTCATGTGCAATTCTTTTTGTTTTTCTCTTTTTTGGTCAGCTGTAGGCTTGAGCTCAGGACCTAGGCACTATCCCTAAACTCTTTTGCTAAGGTTTAACACCCTACCACTTTCAGCAATATAGGCACTTCCAATTTTCTGGTGGTTAATTTGAGATAAGAGTCTCATGGAGTTTTCTGCCTGGGCTTTGAACCACGATCCTCAAATCTCAGTCTCTCGAGAAGCTAGGATTACAGGTGTGAGCCATCAGTGCCCAGCATCAAATGCAATTCTCAATGCAACTCTGAAACAGAAGAGCATTAGGAAAAAAACTAAGGAAATCAGAGTAAAATGTGGGCTTTGGTTGAGAATAATATGTCAATGTTAGTCTATTTCTTGTGATAAATGTACCTTACTGATGTAAGTTATATGTAAGAAGGAAAACCAGATGCAGGGTATGTGAGAATATTCTTTACTGTCTTCACAACTTTTGTACAACTCTAAAGCTACTCTGTCTTTAAAACTTCATATAGAATAACTAAAACGAATTCAAAGAATGTAGAAAAATTGAATCTTTTTACCTTTCTGAGCTTTTAAAAAAGAAAAATTACATCCTATAAATATATACCTCTGAATATTAAGAAGTTAAGCAACTTACAAACATATATGACAAAGAGAATCACTTATCTCAATATATGACATTATAAGAAAAGAACAACTCTTTCCCAGGTTCCAGGAAGTAGAACTTTGGAAAAGAAAAAGACTCAAAGTGTTGTAGGACAAACTAATCTGACCTTCCTAAAGTGGAAAGAATTGGCATCATTAAGGAATAAGATTGTCTCACTCAATGGCTCTCTCTCAATTTCAAGAAGGCACTTTCTCATTTCTCTTACCAAAACATCCAAAAAGATGAGCCTGAAATCAACTACTGAAGACTGAATGGACTGTGGTCAATTTTCACAGCAATTGAACAAAATAGGTTCATGGAATCTCGAAACTAGGCAAAATCACTAGGGTCAGCCCTCACTGTGAGAAAACTAAGGACCAAAGAGATTACCTAAGTGTTTTGTTCTAGAAAGTATGTGTAGCTGGTGACTCAGTTGGCCCAACTGAGTTACCTCTAACTCCAGAGTCTGGAATTACCAGTGAACAATGAATGACTGTTCTATATAACTTTCTGCTGTCATTCTGTTCCTCAACTCCCTTCTGCCATCTCGGTCTCCCTCTCTCCATCCCTCCCTCACCCATCCTCTTCTATCTGTATCAATAATGCTGCTTTATCACAAAACAGTTCCCTACTATGACTAGATAGGGTTTTAAATAGTAAGAGTAAGGAAGGAGCCAATCTGATTAAAATATTATATTCACATGTATTAAATACTTCAGTGACACCCTTGAAACAATTTTCATACACTTTTCAAAAATCAATGACCGGATGTAAAATAGGACTTGTCCTCCTACCTAGGAAGATTAGATAAAGAGGGAGAGGGAGAGAGAGGATGAAGGGGTAAATGTGATCAAAATACTTGATGTATATATGTGAAAATGGCATGATGAAGCTTCTTGAGATTCATTTGGGATGGGGGGAGGAATAAAGGGAGTTGTGGAGGGGTGGGTCTGAGTAAAGCACACTCGAGGTATATATGGACAGAGAAAATGAAACTTTTTGTACAACTACAAATGATGCTGATAAAAAAAATGTGAGGGGAAAATAAAAGTAGTAGTCTGCACGGTTCCCCCCTGTCCCTGCTACCCAAGAAGAAGCTCAGGAGTTAACTTACCCTCCAACCCTGAAAGACAAAATGTTAGAGTAGCACAAAGCAGCCATGCCCTATGTTAGAGTAGCACAAAGCAGCCATGCCCTAAGGTGACAAGTTAATACGGGAACTGAAGCGCACAACTGCACACTGTAATAAACTCAAAAACTTCATTAAAGAAATGTTTGCTTATTAAAGTGGAACCAATTAAATGTAATCAGATAAAAAGTGATGCATTTCTTCTTCTGTATTAATTTAATTTGGATGAGAACAAGCGATACTCAAATTAATCACTTCAATGGGAGTTGGTTTAAATGGTTAGGATTCCTAGCCTATCAATCTTAAAATGAAGATGAAGAAACACAAAAGCAGTTCAATTTAAATAAAAGCACAGCTTCAAACTTCAAAATAATCAGAAATTGAGCAGACACAGCTATTCTTCCAACTTTGAGTCTAATTAGTTTTCTTCAGTTTAAGACTGATACGCAGTCCATAAACTTGCAAATTTTGCAATTATCTATTTTAAAAAACTCTTCCTCTAAATAACTTAGGTGATGTCTGCTAAAAGTCAAAATAAAAGCAACAAATACAGAGATATTCAAAGATGAAAAATCTGAATGACTGGAATGTACTTAGAAATGAGAAAAGGTTTGTGCTTATATAAATTACCTCAAAGATTGCATCATTTGGCCATAAATTTTGACATTATTAAACTTTTAAAACTTCAAGGGTAGATCAGCAGTTGATGGCAAGCCAGAGTAAACTCGTATTATTGTAATGCTTCAAAAAGCACAAAACCTGAATGTCAGAGCAGAAAGAAATCTTTGCAAAGACCTGATCGGAATCCCATACTTTGCATTGGTGATGCTTGCCTACGCAGCTGGAGTAATTTTCCAGAAGGCACAGGTGGTTAGGGTTACACCACAGGGTGCCACCTGCTCACTCCATGCTGCTCACCCTCTGCATAAGGTACAGCCCCTCACAAGTCTTTCTCTCCAGAGCTGGCTGGCTGCCAGCCCTTATATAATAGGAAAGCTGTACTCACATCCTCATCTGGGTTTGCAAGACTCCACATTTTACCCCAAAACTCAACAGTATTTATTCTGTGATTTTTCTTTCCCCGTACAGCTCAAGACTTGACTCTTAGCTTTCTAGCTTGAAGCACCTAGCCTAAAATGCAATACAACCTTCATTCTTTTCCTCTCAGAGTGACAGTGGGCAAATCATGTTTTTAGACACAGGTTAATAAGCAAAGAGAAATGATGAAAGTAAGTGCCAGTTAATAAAGAATTACAGTAAGGAGAGATCCCAGAGTAACAGCACAGCTGCTTTAGTTATTAAATCCAGGCACCAAATTTTTCTCACTTTAAATTCTGCTTCTTCCATTGATTAGTTATAAAATCTTACAGTGACCTCCAGTATTTCTCCCTCAATCAACTTCCTAGGTGCTAGAAGGAAGGGGTTTGTATGCATGAGTGTGTGTGTGCATATGTGTGTACATGTGTGTGTGTGTGTGTGTTTGTAACACAGGCAATGTAGCAGTTTCCTGATTCCATAGAAATCTACAGCAAATAGAAAAATGATGGGCTTTTGTTGACTGTCACTCACCAAGAGCAATCAACAGGTTTTGTAAGCCCCTAATCCCCTGGACTGTCTATATTTCCTCTCAGAATCTTTAAAATGATACCTATCTGCCTGACTAAACTAAATTATAAGCATACAACATATTCACCACAGTTCCTAACACACAGGAGGCGCTCAACAAAGGATCTCCTGCAATAGGAGCAGGAGACTCCTAGGAACAGAGATGGGAAACTACCTTCCACATCTTCTACAAGGGCAGAGTACAGTACAATTTGGAGGTGATTCTGCATTACAGAAATCATACAGAAGAATGAACTACTTCTTAGAACAATTTCATTCAGCTATCAGCTTGTTTTTTACAGAACCATGTATGAATTTGCAAGTACCCTTGGTACATTTTATGTCCATGTGATTTGAAAGGCCCCACAGTAAAAACCTATCTGACCTGGGTTCAAATCTCCCAGGAACTTGTCCACAAGACGATTTTCTGTGTGTCTGTTTTCAAATCTGTAAAATGAAGGACTCCAAACAAATGTTCACAGAGGGCCTATTCAGCTACTTTAATGCTACACTTTTTAACTAATTATGTGAAGACTTCTAAGGTCCTTGAAGACTACTGCCTTAAGTCATTTAAATATTCCCCAGAAACCATAGGAATGTGTGATTCATTTTCTGAAGGCAGAAAACATTTGCATATCAAAAGCTATTTTTCATTTTAACATGGCCCAGCTCCTGCCCCAATTACCATCAAATTTTTATTAATAAAGTAATGCTGTCTCATTTCAACCAATTTACTGCCAAGAGAAAAATAGAGAGCCTGAAAACTTCCCAGTTATTCCATTCATTCCAATGATATCTCAGAAAGCAATTACAATCATCAAAGACAAACAATATCAAATACAATTTTTAAAGCATATGTATATCTACATATATAGAAAAGATGGAGTATATGGTAGGGGAGAACGCAAAAGGAGAGTTTATAACAATACCTTACAAAATATAAACCACTAAATAAATGGAAATACAGAGTATTTCATGGTATAGCTAGAGAATTAGACTGAATTCTAATTCCTAATGCTTCTAGAAATTTGCCATTTTTTCAGGCAGTGTAGCCTACACCATGGCTAGAGCCTGAGCTTCAAGTCAGGGCAGACTTGGGAGTTGATACCCAGACTCTGTGGTTATCAACTGTGAACAGAGTGTCTCCATTTTCTGTGAATAGATTAAAATAATAATTTTATAGAATAATAATTTCACAGAATACATGTGCATCCATCTACATTGATCAAGGCATGTAGAATAGAGTACATGCTTATACTCTGAGACCTGTCTGCATAGATCACACATTCATTTCACTCCATAAACTATCAATACCCTGTTGTCACATATTTTAACAGTTTGTTATAAGGCTACCTCTGTAAAGTTTAAGACACCACCCTGGATAGGCAATGAGCCATCAAAAGGCGAAAAATGACATCAGAAGGTAACTTCAAACTTACTGAGACCAAAACTGAATTACAGAAATAATTTTAAAAATAATGACTAAAAGTTTTCTATTCAGACACAGCTCATATATTTTCAGCAGCTAAAAAGTATAATTATGTCTAATCAGACATAATTTTTCATGAAAATAGACTATGTGCTAACCATAGTGGTACACATCTGTAATCTTAGCTACTCAAGATGTGGAGGTCAAGAGGATATGATTCCAGGCTAGTCCAGTCAAAAAGTTAATAAGGTCCCAGCTCATCCAATAAGCTTGGTTTGATGGTGCATGCCTGTGATCCCAGCTATCCTACAGGCCATAGAAAGGAGGATCACAGTCTTAGACCAGGCCCTAGCAAAAATGCAAGACTATCTGAAAAATAACCAAAGCAAAAATAACTAAACCTATCAAAAGCAAAAGTAACTGCAAAAAGTGGTAGTGTTTAAGACCCCTGAGTTTAAAGTCTAATATCACCAAAACTACAAAATATAAAATAACGGATCCTAGGTCAGAAAATGCCAACCTAGGTACCAGCAAACCAATCTGACAGCTCAGATTACCCTTGGTAACAGAGAAGCAAGAAAGTATTTTACAGGAAAAAATACTAAAAATGAGAATCCCACTTATTTATGTGCAGAAATTCCACTGGGTGTTGTGATGAGAAAGATAGAACTGACAATACTTCCAGATCTTACATTCCGATAGCCAACATTTGTTGCATCTGTCTGCCCCAAATCCCTTCTCTTCTTCTCTGGAAAATCATTTTTCCTGCACAACAGCTGACAACTTCTCCTCTCTACTTCCTCTCCAGCACCTCTCGCCTCCCTCTTGACTGCTCTGCTCCTGCAGCCAGAGAATGTCATGGACAAAGAAACACTGAAACCTGCAAACATATGTTGGAATCTCATGCAATTATTCAAGGATAGGTTAAGTTCAGACCATCAACCAATTCCGAGTGAGTATAGGTGGCTTACTGCCATGGTGCCACTGTTTACCTCATAGTAAAGATAGAGCATTAAAAAGAAACAAAGATCCCATGGCTTCCCTTATTTGCAATACTAGTATATGTCTGAACAAATCAGATAAGATGATGTTAGGCGAATAAAAGAATGCAAATCAAAACAACATTGAGATACCACCTCATCCCAGGTAGAATGGCTGTAATCAAGAACTCTTAATAACAACAGATGCTGGAGGGAATGTGGACAGAAGGGAATCCTACTGCATTGTTGGTGGGAGTGTAAAGTTGTTCAATCACTTTGGAAAGTAGTATGGAGGTTCCTCAAAAGACTCCACATAGAGCTCCCCTATGACCCAGCAATCCCACTTTTGGGCATTTACCCAAATGATCACAAACAAGACCATACTAAAGCTACCAGCACAACTATGTTTATTGCAGCATTATTCACCATAGCTAAGATATGGAACCAACCCAGATGCCCCTCAGTAGATGAATGGATCAAGAAAACGTGGTATATATACACAATGGGATTCTATGCCTCCATCAGAAAGAATGACATTGCCCCATTTGTTAGGAAATGGAAAGACATGGAAAAAATTATATTAAGTGAAGTAAGCCAGGCCTAAAGAAACATAGGTCCCATGGTTTCCCTTATTTGTAATTACTAGTATATGTCTGAGACAAGCAGAAACGGTCAGATAAGTTGATGTTAGGCGAAATGAACCCCAAGATAAGGACACAAGTCGTTTTTTCTTTCTTGCTATTGTTTCTAACATATTTATAAGATGATTTCATTGTTGCTTTGTATGTCCTTCCCCCATGGTATAACCCCTGTTCTCACTGTATTTGATGTAGGTATAATTTGTGGAGGGGAAGGGAAAAAACAAATTGTTTAAATAGGGATACACGTGGACCCATTGCAACAAAGAGATGTACAAGACGTTATGTTGAAAAATGAACTTTACAACTTTGGCGTGGGGTAGGGCAGATGGGAAGGGATAGAAAGGGGAAATAAAGGAGGAGGCAACAAAGCTTGATAAGAAATGTACTCATTACTTTGTCCATGTAATTGTAACCCCTCTGTACAGTATTTTCACAATAAAAATGAGAGAATAAATAAATAAATAAATAATCAATCAATCTCGGGCTTAAAAAAAAAAGAAATGTACTCATTACCTTGCTCATGTAACTGTAACCCCTCTGTACAGTATTTTCACAATAAAAAAAAAACTTAGTTAAAAAAAAAGATGATGTTAGGCGAAATGATCTCCAAGATAAGGACACAAGTGGTTTTTTTCTTTCTTGCTACTGTTTCTAGCATATTTATAAGGTGATTGTTTTATTGCTTTTTGTATGTCCCTCCCCCACGGTATAACCCCTGTTTTCACTGTATTTGATGTTGGTATAATTTGGGGAGGTAAAAAAAAAACAAATTGTTTAAATAGGGATACAGATAGACCCATTGCAACAATGAGATGTACAAAATGCCATGTTGAAAAACGAACTTTACAATTTTGGTGGGGGGGGGGGGGAGGGGGGGAGGAGTTGGGGGAGAGTGTAGTTGTGGAGATGGGAGGGCAGGGATGGTAGGGAAAAAACAAAGGAGGCAACAATGCTTGCTAAGAAATGTACTTATTACCTTGCTCATGTAATAGTAGCCCCGCTGTACGGTATTTTCACAATACAAAAACTTATTTAAAAAATATCACAGGAAAATCTCTGCCATCAAGAAACATGTCAACCGTTAGAAAAGGTAAGTATTAACTAAAATATTATAAAAAGCTATGAAGCATGTTTTATGAAGTTCAGGAAAGAGTAAACATATATAATAAAAATTTGATCTTGTCTAAGAGATTAAAGAGGGGTTCACAGAGATGTGACATCTGAAGTAAAGATGAAAAGTTAAGTCAGAGTGGACTGAAAGTCACTTTAAACAAACGTTAAAGGAGATATAGAGCTGTAGTGCAGAGATAGAAGAATAGAAGATAGAAGATAGAAGATCTGAAAGGCAAAGTGAAGGCCAGATCATAAAAGACTTGAAGGGCTAGGTTAGAGGCTGTAGTTTTGAAAGAAAAGCAATAACAAAAAGGCCCTGAAGGAGTTTAGGAAGAGAGAGAATGTATGTTGTGTACAGAACACATCTTTCATGGATTAGTTTAGAGAAATACAGGATCAAGAAATCCCCATCAGAGAGTATAAGCAAGGTAGATTTAAAAAAAAAAAAGAAAGAACGCTAGCATGGACTAAATAATCATGGAATTAAACTAAAAATAGATGAGCAGACGTAATTGTGTATTATTTGTTTGCCTGCCTGCTTGCTTGCATGGTTTTGAACAGGGTCTCACTAAGTCGCCCCAGCTTGCCTCACACTCAAGGTATTTCTGGTTTGTTTTTTTTTGCAGGGGGGGAAGGAGGGGGGTCCGGTCGTGGGGCCTGAACTCTGGGCCTGGGCGCTGTCCCTCAGCTCTTCAGCTCAAGGCTAGCGTTCTACCACTTGAGCCACAGTGCCATTTCCGGCTTTTTTCTTTTTGCTTACGTGGTGCTGAGGAATCGAACCCAGGGCCTCATGCATGCAAGGCAAACGCTCTACTACTGAGCCACCTCCCCAGCCCCTCAAGGTATTTCTGTCTTAGCCTCCTGCATGCTGGGATTACAAGAATGTACCACCACACCTAGCACTGACAGAAAACTGTCACGATGTAGTGCTATATTAGAAATAAAAACGAGGATATCCACAAAGATACTTACATTTCTACTTGTTGCCTTTGCTGATTTAATCCCAATAAAGGACGATATGTGTTCACTGCTACACTGTTAAGCAATGCCCCGATCATAGAACATACTTATATATTTAACTATTTTTATATTAGAAAAAAATTTAGATAGAGGAGATTCTTTCACCATGAACATGTCTTTGAGACATTCAAGTAAAGATGTTGTATAAGCAAGCAGAACAGTAAATCTATAGCTGCAAGAATGGTACTGTCTGGAGAAAGGAATCAGAGATAGTCATATAGATTAGAAAAGTGAAATGCTGGCCATGCTGGAGATTGCCTGAAAAGATAAGTTAGTATAAGAAGACACTATGGCAAAATTTAATTGTTCACAAATGAAATCTAATATATAGCTCCAAAGCAGTCTCTGCTTGGAATGTACATCCAAATGATTGTAATATATTTTATAAATTTTATATAAGTGAATTGGAAAAACAGTAATTTGGGTATTGCTTGTTTATTTGTTTTGTGTTTTATACTGTCTTGATTTCTCAAACTCTTAAGAGACCATTTTGGGTTTTTCTCAAGAATAGTTTTCATGCAGACACAAACACACCAGTGGTTCTCACATTTTAATTGTCTAGGGTAAAGCTTGACACAGATCATGCTATTATAAATAAGAAAACTATTCAACAGTGCTCTCAAATGGCTTTCTTCAGCTTCTAAATTTTCTGAAATGCAGAGTTAATTATGTAGTGGGTCATAACAGCAAATAAAATTAAATGGAAAACAGACGTAAGATTGCCAGTAGATAAAATCCCAGAAACAAACAACTGCTTGCTTATCAGTCAATAAAGCAAAGCAAATAAAACCTCTCTTTTAAGGGTCCTTTTAAAAAGACAAAACCACAATAGCATATATTTTATCTCTAACAATACCATAAATATACAGAAAAGCTTTTAATCTCTGGAACTGCACAACTACATCAACTAAGGAAATAAAACAGTGGCTACCCTGTCTTTATAGAGTTTATAAAAAGCAAAATAAATGGAAACTTGAGAAATTCTTACTTCAAATTTTAGGTTTTTCATGACTGTTTAAGGCCCACATGATACTGGATAAAAAGAAGCGTATAGTTGTAGTTAAATGATATCCCCCATCCAAAAGAAGTAATGAAGATCAGGTCTGATACTTGGATTAGGGTAGATCTTAGGCAGTGTCTCTTCAGCACACCACACTAGCCCAGTTTTACCTTCCTGTGAGTTCCTCTATTAAAATGGGTCTCCTTTGTATTAACTAGTAGATTAGCCCAAGGGTCATGATTCTAAGTAAGCAAGTGAAGTAATATGTCAAACTTATATTAGAACTTTACTGAGACACTAAATAGCAAATAATGAAAACAAAAACCTGGGCTCACAAAGTTATGTCCATATGTGAATTTATCCATCAGCCTTTAGCTATTGAGGGTGATTTGGCTATAATCAATGAGATGCCCACATGTGGGCAGCAGGTAACCAAGAGTATTACTGCATCTGGAACTAAGACTATACATGAGGAATACCAAGAATCAGGGACATTTAATTTTATATCTTAAAAATACTTCTGTTCATGAATACAGAAAATAGTTTTATATTCCGATGTGTGAGTAAAATCACTATGAATGGAGATTGACATGCTGATTTCAGAGCAGTAAATTGAAAATGTAAGGATTTTGTTTCCAGAAAATTCATTACTTTGGTTACTTAGAGAGGCTGAATGCTCAAATATTTCTCTGCTTTCTCAATTATGTATCTCTTCAATATTTTTCTAAGATAATTATCCTAGGACATGGTAGTGCTTATTCAATAATACTTAGACACATATCTATTTGACTACCAGCCTACTTATATGCTTGTACAATCTTACATATGAAATAAGTACAAGAAATACTGACTTAACCCAAGTTCAATAGGCACATAATTGTCTGTCTTCTCAGAGCCTTAATTAATGTGTGAATAGGATTATGAGGTTCCAAAGTGGGACACAATGCTCAGTACTTCTCAACGTACTTGACCCTGACATCTTTACCATATTATCAACTTAGCCAAACATTATTCTACAGAGCCGAGTATAGACAAGGCTTTTCTAGAAAATACTGAAATCTAATTCAAGAATTTTTAAATTGTAGAATCAGACAGAATCTCAAGAGAACACCTCACCAAGCCACTTTAGCAGATGCCACAACTCAAATTCATCTGGATGCCTGTCAGGTAATATAAATGGATTGGTTGGGCTACTTAGGGACTGTGACAAACTGAAAAACATGTACCCAACACAGAAAATAATGTCCTCGTTTCAGCTTCAATGTCAAGTAATGACATGGGTAGAACTGATATACCAGATTATTTGATTTTCAAAAAATAAAATGAATAAGCAAGAAACTCAGATTTTTTTTGTTAAAGTTTCACATTACTAAATATTTGTAACTAGTTCCAAAAAATGTTTATCAAACACTGTATGGAACAAATAAATATACCCGTAGGCCAAATTCACTCCTCCAACTCCTAGTTTGCAATGTGATTTAAAACACCTAACACACACGTTTTCCTCTCTAATCTTTTGTAATTCTGCTCACAGTGGCATATCTTACTGTTATCCCATTTGTGTCTGACTTCCTTTTACCTCTGGGTCCCTGCAAGTCCTCTTGCTTGGCTTTGGAAAAAAATATTTCAGAATACTCAAATATCCTTGGCATATAGCACTAAGAAAGTGATAGATAAGTGTAAAATATTGCAGCTGCTGTGAAGATTACTATAGAGATTCCTCAAAAAATAAAAAAGAACTACCATGTGGTCTAGCAATCCCTCTTCTAGGTATTTCTCTAGAAAGTTGTGGAAATTAAAATACTGGAGTGATATGAGCATTCTTGTACTCATCAAAGCACTACCCAATAGTAGCCAAGACACAGAAACAACCTAAAGAACCACAAGTGCAAAAATGGTTTAAAAGAAAAAGAAATGATACAAGAAAGTGTGTGTGTGTGTGTGTGTGTGTGTGTGTGTGTGTGTGTGTGTGTGTGTGCGCACAACCCATCTCTTATTGGCTAGTTGATTCCCAGCAAGGCATTTCCTGATGTTCTGACATCAAGTTTTCATAATTAGAGGATGTAAAGTACTTTTTAAAATGTTATTGGTAATTTTTATAACATGCTTAAAGTAATAAAATTACAGTAATCAGAAAGAGACCAGTGATGGCCAAGGGTGAAGGCTGAGGCCTGTGACTGTTTAGGGATAACATGAAGGAATTACAGGTATGGGAGAGGTCTGCATTGTTATTGTGATGATGGGGATAGTAATTGGTGCATAGATTTTATGGAACTATTTTTCAAAGGCATAGAGAAGCTGACGTAATCTGAATAATGTCTGAATTCAAGTTAATAGCAAAATCAATTTCCTGGTTTTGACAATGTACAATGGATATACAAGAAGTTGTTACTACAGATAGCCAGGTGATGAGTACAAAGATTCTTAAACCATACTGCAAAGTCTAATGGGTCCTAAACTACTCAACTGAAAGATTCATGAACAAACAAAAGAAAAAGGCTGAAGACAGATCATATGAAATGCAGTACCGACAGTGTTTATAATATCATTATGAAAGCACTCTAAAAGGTGGATTATTTTTGTTCTGAAATCTAAGACCTGGAACAGAATGATAATAATGGGATATATATATATGTATATATATATATCAGCTAAGGAGTTGAATTTTAAATATGGAAATCCACAAAAGGGCAAAAGATGAAGAAATAATAGGCAGAAAAGGCATCCACTTCAAGCCTAGCTCCCCTTGTCACCTTCCGTTGCCAGTCCCTTGACATTATACCCAAGATCATTAACACATGACTGAAGTGTTTGCTTTGCTTTAAAGGGTTGCATAATTTACTATAAATGGCAAATGAACTTTTCCATCTTCATATACTTTGCTATTAATGATGCTATAATACATTATAAATAGCTTTTTATCTAATTATCTATTTTAATTCATCACAAGGCTTAAGCAAGAGGCAAAAATAAATTGTGATGAATCTTTATGGACAAGTCAAAATGACTTTCTGGTGAATATAAATGTTCTTCCCTTTGAAGTAAACTTAGAAAACAGAATTACCATAAGTTTAAGGTACATGAATCTTCATTTTCTGCTTGCCAGATACACAGCTATATAAGAAAATATAATTTTCTCAGTTTAATGAAGAATCATGATAAGCATGTTGTAATCACAAATTAATTGATATATGTCTAAATAATCTATGACCTTACAAGTGTTCTGACTGTGGAATAATAAAAACAGCATGTCATTTGGAGTTAGAAACCATGGGCTCTGCCAATGATCCACCTAGTCAAAGAATTTATGAACTGATGTACAAATTAAATGTATTTATGAGCTTATATGCTGTCTCAGTGACTCACACAGGTGTCAAGGATATAGTAGAGAACAAGACAAATCCTCACATTTGTGGTACTCATAGTCTAAGAGGAACAAAAGCCAAATGCAAAGCACAACAGTCCATGCTACACTGAAAAGTGACAGGGGCACAGAGAAATGAAGCTCTGCTTAGTGGCCAGGAAGACACATCAGAACAGAAACTTGAATGAGGTTAGGAAATGAGCTATTTGAAGATTTAAGAGAGGATCTTAGATCTCTCTCTCCAAAAAGGCATGCCCATAGGTCCTCAAGTCATAGAAGCTAGGTGGGCCTACGACACAAAACAAAGCCTTTGTGAGCACACTAAGTGTAGTAGAAGATGAGGTAGACAATAGATCAGGAGATGGGTCTGAGACAAGAGTTGTGGGTGTCACTGACTGTGATGGGAAGGCTCTAGAAGGTTTGAGTGTGTATGTCAACACCTGGATGGGTATTTAAAAGTTCAGTCTGACTGCTAGATGGGTAACCAATAGTAGGTAGAGTAAACAGAAACACCTTCATAGCTGAGTAAATGATTTTCCAAGTGAGAAGTGAAGGCACTACTTATCAGCAGGGGCCTATCTGACCTCAATTTCTACCTCTGAAGACTATGAGTTGCAAGCAAGGTATCCAAGTTAAATTCTACATCAAAATTTAAACAAGTTTTGCTGACTGAATGCAAGATTCTGCATCTAAAATCAGAATAAAGCTCTACCCTAGGCAAAATTAGAGTAATATTTTTCAGAGAATTATATGCACTGTATAAACATAAAACATTTCTAAAATGCACAAATAATAGTTCTTAATAGGGCTTGGAAGGTGGCTCAGTGGTAGAGTGCTTGCTTCACAAGCCTGAGGCCCTGGGTTCAATTCCTCAGCACCATATAAGCAGACAAAGCTGGACGTGGCGCTGTGGCTCAAGTGGTAGGGTGTTAGCCCTGAGCTGAATTGCTGAGGGACAGCACTCAGGCCTGGAGTTCAAGCCCCATGACTTAATATGCACTTCTTAATATGCAGTTATTTTTTCCTTGAGGACATATGTTTGCAAACCTTTTTTATTCCACAGAAGCATTTAATATCCTTCAAATCATTATATAGCCTTCAAAAACATAAACTTTTGCTAACAAGCAAATTATGCAGTTTTCATAATTATAAATAATAAGCATGTTTCTTGTAAATCTTTGCATACATTGCTGGCTGTTTCCCTAGGATATATTTTTAAAACTGTTATTTATAAAATAGTCAACATACATATAAATATTTGATGTATTTAGCATATATTGGGAATACTTTGTGTAAAAACATATTTCAATCACTCATTCAATATGTATCACATAAAGAGTGTTTATTATTCATCTGGGGTTTTTCTGATACCTCTAAAATCCATTTTCACCAGTCATTTGTTGGGGGGAGGGGTCAGTTGTGGGGCTTGAACTCTGGGCCTGAGTGCTGCCCCTCAGCTCTTCAGCTCAACACTAGTGCTCTACCACTTTGAACCACAGCACCACTTCCTATTTTCTAGTGGTTTATTGGAGATAGGAGTCTCATGGACTTTCCTGCCCAGGCTGGCTTTGAACTGTGATCCTCAGATCTCAGCCTCCTTAGTAGCTAGGATTACAGGCATGAGCCACCAGCACCCAGCTCACCAGTCTCTTCATCTATATATATATATATATATATATATATATATATATATATATATATATATATATATATATGTTTCTCACAGGATGTGCATGCTCCAACTCTTTTTTTTTTTCCGGTCGTGGGGAGTGAACCAGATCTGGGCTTGGACGCTGTCCCTGAGCTCTTCAGCTTAAGGCTAGTATTCTATCACTTGAGCCTCAGCGCCACTTCCAGTTTTCTAGTGCTTTATTGGAGATAAGAGTCTCATAGGCAGGGCTAAGCTGTAGCTCAGGGGCAAAGCACTTGCCTAGCAACTGCAAAATCCTGGGTTTGATCCCCAGTACCAAAAGAAAAAAGAAAAGACAAGAGTCTCATGGACTTTCCTGTCCAGGCTGGCTTTGAATCATGATCCTCAGATCTCAGCCTCCTGCGTAGCTAGGATTACAGGTGTGAGCAACAGCACCCAGCATGCTCCAACTCATAGATACATAATACCACACTAATGAGTGAGCAAGGAAGTTGGTCTCCTATATAACTGCTGTGCTCACCTTTTTCCCTTGGCTAATTATGACGATATATCATTGGGTATCAAACTGCCAGTGATTTTCTTGTGGCTATTGATCCCTGTTTCTAACTCTTGGGAAGGGGAATAAATATTTTTTAATCTACTGGTAGCGAGTAAATTGTTCTTTTTCCTAATTCCATTGTCTTTACCGCTAATTAGTGGCAACTGTCTGTGCATATGCAATAAAATAATGGCAAAATAAGCCAGAACTGAAATTTTTCAAGACTGAAAAATGTGTCCTTCTCAGATATGAAGGAAATGAGTGATTCTTTAAATGTCTTGGACACTGCACTGCATCCTTTTCAGGATAAAAATGTGATAGATAGATCTTGGCAGCCATTGTGTAGCTATTAGTTAGCAATTTAAGGATGACAAAAAAAAACAAACAGGGCAAAGATGGCAAGTAAAAGGATAGACTGGGTCTGGTTTCTCGATGGCATCACTCAGTCCTGGCAGAAAAATGTTCTTATGGCTTAAACTGACTGCTGAATTTTTAGTAAGTGCCTTCTATTAAATTGTCCTATTTGATAAACCAGGATAGCTAATCAATTTCTCTACAAGGACACATTATCTGTTTTCTATAGCAGTACAATTAGTTTATTTGTGGGGTTCTTTTAGCCTTGACTGGAGGTAAGACATCTTAGCCTTGGTATAACATACAATACAATGTCCATGGCAATGTTCTTGCAGAACTCAACCACAGAAGACTTAACTGGTCCACAACTCAGCTGCTAGGTTTTATAGCTCTTGTCTACATTTGTGCTCTTTAACACAGCAGGAATTGTAAGGCATTCCCATTCCTGGGAAACATGAGCCTGTGCAGACAGCCAGCTAGAATATAAAGACTCCTGAGGGCCTGATGAGTTCCCTTAATCACACTCCAACCTGTGCTAAGGAACCTAGTGAACCTCTAGTGACCTTTCAGAAAAATCCCTTTTTCCTAAAATGAGCAGAGTGAAGTTCAGCTGTTGGTAACCAAAGTTCTCTGATAGATGAAGATTGCATTCTCTACATTTCTTTGTTTTGAAAATTAGGAAATAGAATTTTATTTTCCATTTGATGAAAAAATATAGCAAACATAGTAGGCAATAAGGCAGCAGACGTAAAACCAGAGCTCTGGACTCTAGTTCTACTTCCGTTGCTGTGTGTTCAAGCTCCAAGGCTCATTTATCTCCATTGAACAAATGAGAGGATTGGACCAGATGGTCTCTGAACTCCTTTCAAAGCCCAGTTATTCCAACTCTGTGATAATTTTGACCAGTAAAATGAGCAGAAAATAAGATCACTCCTTTAGTCACAAATGTTCATTAGCTGGAAGGAATAAAGATCACTATTTTAGGCCAAAACTCTTCATGGTTTAGCAACGACGAACCACAGGCAGAATTTCAATCAGGATGTCTAATTAGATGGAGTTCAAAGTGGAAATAATTTACTTACACTTCAAAAGTGCTCTTAGCAATATGCCTGCGCAAACTGTCACTATAAACTGTTGTCGGATACCAAGGAAAAATCAGGGAGTACCTTGAACAGATTAAGAGTTATCCAAGATATTGAAGAACGCTGCAGAGCACTAACTTCAGAAAGGTGATAAACTAGGAGGAAAAATCCTTTTTTTGAACAATCTAAAGGCAGCAATCCAGAATAATGAAATAGAGCCAATTGCATGGCATGCGACAGCTGAAGCTGCAGTCTACACACAAGGAACAAATGGAATGTGTCACAGGGGATGACCTATGTAAGGAGCTGGGAGTTCTTATAACAACTGCGACTTGTATGGACCAGAAAAACATCCTTAAATGAGAAAGTACTGTGAACCTTTGTATTCTGCCTTCAGTCCTTTGGGAAAGGGAGTAAAATAAGAGCTAGGAGCTTGTGGCTAGAAGTGCTATACATGATTTTACATATAATTTTATATTTTAAATGTAATACATCCAGCCGGGCACCAGTGGCTCACGCCTGTCATCCTAGCTGCTCAGGAGGCTGAGATCTGAGGATCGTGGTTCAAAGCCAGCCCTGGCAGGAAAGTCCGTGAGGCTCTTATCTCCAATAAACCACTAGAAAACTGGAAGTGGCGCTGTGGATCAAGCGGTAGAGCACTCGCCTTGAGCTGAAGAGAACAGGGACAGCGCCCAAGCCCAGAGTTCAAGCCCCACGACTGACCAAAAAAAAAAAAATGTAATAAATCCTCCTTTTAGAAAACATACAAAAGAAAGATACACAAAGGAATTTTTCATTACTCATCCAGATCTAACTCTCCATCTAGTTTTTTGTTGGTTTTTGTGTTTGCTTTTTTTTCTGGAATAGTAGCTCAGATGTCCCAGGAAAGGTATGTCCTTCAATTACTATCCACATCTTTATAGGGATTGTGTTCTAGTTGGAATACAGGGAGGTGGACTGCAGCCTTTTGTCTCTCTACTGCTAACTATGAATACAATTACATAGGGATTACCTGAGAAGCCTATGACAGTCAGGAGCCTACGCTGGTTTGCCCAAGTGTCCAAGTTAGGCAAGAGGGAGAAGACTGGCTTCTACCAGTAAAACCAGCCTTTGTATAAAGCCTGGCATTATGTCCTACACAAAACTTATCTCATGGGTTCTCCTCTAAAAGGTTTGCCTGCATTAATGTCCACTGTTCAGTATGGTTTTGGGGGTAAATGGACAATTGAGCACCCAACCCCACTATGTCTTCAGCTCCGGAGGGAGCTAAAGTACAAGTCCTTACTGTCTGTATCCTTCTGCTATGAGGATTTGGAAAGCTTTGGGTGGTCACATTAGGCTCCCAAGATATCTTCTCAACCTAGACAAGGAATAAGGATAGAAGCTTCCACTGACCGGCCTCATGAGTCTGTAGAGAGTAGTGCTGGAGATCTCTATGCAGCAATGTACAACAGCTTTGCATTTAGAAACAGCTGCTGTTTCCTAGGATAGAGATAAAGTCAATCACATATACACCACCAAACAAATTCTTTAAATACTTGCAATCTTCATACAGAGACGATGTTCCAAAGTGCGCAGCCAATACCAGTTTTTGCAGTAATTCAGACAACAACAAAAGAAAAAGGAAGTTCAGTGCTCTTGACTACTCATACTCCAAGGCACGAGATTCCAAGTTCCAATTCTTTGTGAGGAATCTGAGATGATCTGTGCTGTGCCAGGTTCTCAGCCTCTGTTCAACACAGAACTGTAGCTGTTATTCTTGCACAATGGAACTCTTTGCTGTTTCCACAATTAACTCTCCCTTCCTATTAAGTATAGTAATGAACATAAGAATCCCACCTTGCACAACTAGTTGCTACACAAACAGATACCAGAGTTCTAGAGTTAATACTCGGCTTCATACAACTCATTTTTCAACCTGAGAAGAGCTTGTCTTGCAAGCAATCTAAACATGGATGAAAGACTGAAACCTAACCTGTCTCATCCCTAATCTCTGCCTTCTTTCACCATCCTCCCTAAACACACGAGTGACTTTAATTTTAGATGGTTCTGACTAGCCCCACTTAAGCTTCCACCAGGTCACTGCTAGCTTGCTTTGAAGCTGACGGCTTCGTTACTGCTTTCAGAGGAATTAATATCAACTGCCTGCTTCTGTCCATGTTAATGTCTTTAAACTTCTTGATTTGGGCCTCTGATGGAAAGACACCCAGTGATGAGGCAGTGATCTCTCTACCTTCCTTTAGGTGTCTGATATCATTAATGTGATTAATGAGGTGACCGAGGAACTGGACTCACTTGTCACTATTAGACAGCTAATGTAATAATCAAGGCTCAGGGGTGGGGAAAGTATGAAAACAAAAACCTTTCTGCTCCCCTCCTTTGTCAAGATGACAAATGACCTACCCTGGTGTGGACGTCTTTAAATAGTAAACATTTTGTAACTGCAAATGCTAAGAAAATAACAAGTCTATTCCACTCCAAATGATTTAGGATGACTTCTATATACTTTACTTCAAAGCTTACCATACATTCCAGATCTTAAACAGAATCCTAGACCAGAAACCCAACTCTAGGTGTTCCAACAAGTTGAGTCTGGCCATTCACTTCAGTTTCCCAAATAGAGAGGAGAATGGTAGTGAAGGGCAGGGAAAGAAGATTTAGGCAATGTGGGTACATCATAGGAAAAGGCAAAGTAAACACTTCAGTCTTTAGGGATGAACTTTAGGTTTAAATATAGAAAGAACTGGGACAGAATATTAGAGGTACATATAATGATTCAAATTGTCTCAGACAAAGTTGGGTCTAATTACTCATCTCAGGATCATCTCCATAAAAAGTTATTTATGTATGAATGTACGTTTTTTTCTCCAGGTGTTTACTCTTCCAGGAATTAATATAAAAGAAATAATCAATTCCAACAAAGTAATGTTACCGTGGGTGATGGGTATCTCAATGTATATAAAGCAGTAAAGGACTGTCCAAATGCCCAAACCAAACCAAATATCCAAAGAATAGACAGATATACAAAGAAATCCAAAGAACTAACAAATTTTTACTCATTTATATATTTTGGCTTTTTGTTCAGTTTATTGAGTTCTTTATGTATTGTGATCACTAACTTTTGGTCAGGTAATTCACAGATGATATCTGCCTGGAAGAAAGGGAAGCCTGAAACATGACAAAACAAGTATGAAGTTCAGAAGACAGAAGGACAGTGAAAGAAGGAAAAGATCAGGGAGCGTTGTGCTATAGAAAACACTGAGAGAAGAAAGAAAATGTTATAAAGGGCTATCGTTTAATCAAAGAGCTGTTATTCAGACATAAATCTCTCCAAGGGTATCCTATAATATAAGCGCTTGACATGGAATAGGAAGTATAGGCTGGAAATAGTAGGCTGAGATGCCTTTCCTACTCTATTTCTGTCCTGCACCTACCCACAATAGTGCCGATAGTTCCTCCAAGCACTGCCAACCAAGGCATCTCAAAATCCTTACTCTGCCAACCAGGACCATGCCAAAATCCTTACACCACATAAATCAGACCACCCAACAGCACTAAGCCATCACTTCCCATCATGGGCAACATCCTTTCTGTCTCTGAAAGACACATGTTTACCGAGTGAAAATGTGGGTGACCATCAGAGAGAAGTGGGAATTTTATTTCACCTCGATGGACTTCAGCATGCTGCTGGATATCATGGAGATAGAAATTCCATACGCAAGTCCCTTCATGCACTTGAGACTCTTGTAGGAATTAAGCCGCAAAGTCGGTCAGCTCAAATCATGCTGGACATTAACAAGGTGGATTGGATCATTTTCAGAAATTACTTTCTGCTCCCATTAGCAGACTGATTATACTCTAGCTCTAAGTTGGGGGCATGTCACCACACTGTCTCTGAAAGGATGCAAAATTGTGAATACTGAGGATCTGGAAAAAATAGTAAGAATAATGAACACTGAAGTCATGCTCCTTGTACCTCTTCAGCAAAAGTAGTTATCCAGGCAAATATTTACTCTTTGGGGGTTGTTGAACACAAAATGTGTGGATAGCAATGCAGTGTCTACAGGATCTGTTTGCAATATATTAGCCATTATATTGCAAACAAGATTACTTCTTACTTAAAATGCATCCCACATGCTCAGAACCTATCCTGATCAACACAGTGCAGTATAATTTGATGGTCCAGAGATGAAATTATGGGCACATTTCAATGTAAAAAAACATTTCAGAGAAGACAACTCGTATGCATTATGCATCTAGCAATGCTTCTGAAAAATACTGAGGTCACTGACAACTCTTCACAGAGAGCCTTGATCTACTTTGCCAAACAATACAATGTAGATGAATTAAAGAGAAGCTATATGCGACCTTTCATTGCTTATATAACAAGTTCCTGAAAGGCCTTCAAAAGTTAACTGCACAGAAATAAAATGGTCTGTGTTGAATAGTAGGTCTAACATCTAAAAGATTTTATTCTTGATAGGAAATGTACTCATTAACTTACTCATGTAACTAACCCCTCTGTACAGTATCTTTACAATAAAAAAATTTTTAAAAAGATTTTGTTACTTACTATCCCTTTTATTTATTCAGATTATTTGCTTATTATGTATCAGATACTGTTTAAGGGTCTGGAGATACAGAAACGAATAAAAGACACTACAATCTCTGCCTTCATATTGTTTCATTTTTAATTAGAATTATAGCTGTTGAAGATGAAGGCAAAAGACATTATTGCCCGCACACGTATTCTGTCATAAAAATTAATTTAGTAAGCTGAGAATGTGACTTAGTGGTAGAGTGTTTACCTAGCATGCATGAAGCCCTGGGTTTGATTCCTCAGTATCCTAGAAACAGAAAAAGTCGAAGTGGCGCTGTGGCTCAAGTGGTAGAGTGATAGCCTTAAGCAGCAAGTAGCTCAGAGACAGTGCCCAGACCCTGATCTCAAGCTCCAGGACTGGCAAAAAAAAATAATAATTTTTTTTTTTTTTTTTTTTTTTTTTTTTTGTCGGTCGTGGGGCTTGAACTCTGGGCCTGGGCGCTGTCCCTCAGCTCTTCAGCTCAAGGCGAGCGCTCTACCACTTGAGCTACAGCGCCACTTCCGGTTTTCTGGTGGTTTATTGGAGATAGGAGTCTCATGGTCTCTCCTGCCCGGGCTGGCTTTGAACCGCGATCCTCAGATCTCAGCCTCCTGAGTAGCTAGGATTACAGGCGTGAGCCACCAGCGCCCGGCAAAAAAAAATAATAATTTAGTAGCTGGATTTCAGAGAAAACGGCAGTATATCCTGTTCAAAACAGCACAAGAAACAAAGCACATCATACTTCTCCCAGAAAACAATAGCAAGTTTTGTACAATAACTAGGAGACAAAAGGTCTGAACTCCAGAGAACTCTGTGTAATCTCATTCACACAAAGCATACTGAATAGCATATTGTATCTTTCATTTCATATAAAACTTATTGCTTTAAAAATTATTATTGATTACCTAATATGTGCGAGGAGCTGTAGAAAATTTTTAAATGTGTAGCAAAAAAAAAAACCAGGTACAGATTCTATTTCACTGAATATGGGACAATATCAATATAAGTTAAATCCAAGGAAATAAGTTTAGTATAAAGAAGCAAAATTAATAACTATTCATGGTTTTTAAGGTATACTCCCGTTTTTCGGAAACATTACAATTTCAGAGAAATGCATACTTAATACACAAAATCAGATAAACTAATGTCTACACTAAGGAAAAGACAAATGCTAATGAGCTATTAACAAAATACAAGAGAAAAAGTATTAATTAGTGCCAGTTAGGTGAGAGAGGCAAGCAAAATTCAAGTGTTGTTAACATCCCAGCAAAGCTTCTGTTTTGCTAGTATTGAGAACTGAACTCTGGGCCTCAAACTTGTTAGAGAAGCATTGTACCACCTGAGCCAAGTCTCCAGCTGCTTTCTGTGTTCACAGTTTTCAAGGTAGAGGGCTGCCTTGTGCGGTCAGAACTGAACTCTGATATTACTTGTGTGTCCTCATGTCCTAGGCCACTGATACCCATTTAGCCTGTGGACTGTAGCTTATTGAGCTCTGTTCTAAAGAATGAAAACAACAGAGAACTGTTGGAGTTCCTACAAAAGTCATCACTGTGGCTATCACTGATGTCAAGAAAATTCATTCAAATACGGATTTCAGAATTTTGTTTGGAAAAGTAAGTCTTACAATCATATTCTTATTTCCACAGCACACAGTTATCTGTCACACCCTTTTCTTGTGATAAATGTCAACAAGTAATGCCTATCATCTTTGCTCAGGCACCAAGGGGACTGCTCCACACGCCAGCAGGGTCCCTGGGCCCATGATAGCTTATCACAAGCAAAGCAGCACTCAGGTTACGTCACCCGAGTGGAGGATGTTTGAAAACTCTCTGGATGATGAGATGCTTTATGTCTCTACCTTACTGTCTCATATTTTATACTTTGGTAAGTTTCATCTTCTTGAGGATCTGTTTGTTCTACCAACAGTGGTGTATGAAATAAGCCTAGCATTTTTTTTCACATGTCCTACAGGTTTAGTCTTCTCAATTTCGATGACTGCTTGCAGCAGAAATGCTTATTACATGATAAGATACTAACAGAACTGGCCAGTGACTGGTGAGAAGTTATTGCAATCAATATGATACATATATTGTTGATAACAAGCATCATAAAAATCTGTTTTACAATTAATATAACTAAAATCATATCCAACTGTGCCACTATTATTCTAGCTGTTGAAATGTTTTCTATTTATTCTGCAAAACTATGACTATGAAACTGAGCTGCAGTCATGAATATAACTATGAATTTTTATTTTAATTTTTCATAAATCATAAATAATATAATGCTGATAAATACACAGCTTGAGTGATGGTTTTTTGTTCTAGAAATGCGGTGGGATCTGTTTAGAGTAAACACAGTTAACTCAGCAGCTCTGTGCAGCTGAGTGACAATGGGCTTTATTTTCTCTAGGACAATTTTCTGCAAATTGTCAGATACTTATTTTTTTCTCTTTTCATGTTATTCTGACAGCACACTCATCATAAATGGTAAAGTAGTTGAGCTCCAACCATTTAGCTTCAGGATCAATTTATAGGAGGAAAGTTGAATTGGAATGAAGAATACTGATACTGAATTTCTCAGTATTGGTATAGATAAGCTAATTCCCATTCATAAAGACTGAGAATATTTTCCTCCCAATTTCTGTAACTAGGGCAACAGTCATTTTGAACTGCAGAGGAGGATATAATGGAAACAGAAAATGTAGAAAATTCTATTTAAGTAGAAGCAGCAGCATCTGAGTATAAACTGTTTGCCCAGGTATCTGTTTACATAAATACTCTCTGAAGGAGAAACAGAAACAGATCCCACCAGCAGCCACATACAATGTTACATTAGTCAATAGATGGAGAAAGCAAGGTGAAATGTTTTGTAAAAGGAATCCATGGCCATATAACTGTCTGTTCCAAGTTTTTCCTTATCTCTGATTTTTGTATGTGGGAGGAAGGCAAGGAGGAATCAAGGCTTGCAAGGAGAATTTTAGCTTGTTATTTTGCTAATTTAATGTTCAGCATCTGGTCCACCTGCTGCTGTGCACAAGCTCCAGCAATCTGACACTGGCCATGGAATGCTGACTGAAAAATAATGAAGACTTGACTTTTGATTGAAATTCTTTGCAAGTGAACTAACAACATGCAGGCTTATTAAAACCAGTCAATAACTAACCACATTTTTGCTTTTGAACTGTTTTAACAGATGGCTGCTTTATGTGGCTTCATATATCTCCTAAGCTCACAAACAATACTCATTTGCATTTTCTTTATGTCTTAGAAAATAACTGCTTTGGTTCTTCATTCGTATCCTCTCATGCACTGAAGTTTCTAGTTTGAAATTTTAGTCTGGACCTTTTCTGTTTTACAGTGGCAAGAAAATAATAAGTTAGTAATAATTAACTATAAAGCAGAGGCATATATAATTTCCAACATATGCTTTGGAAATTCAAATTGCCTGAGGAAAACACTACAATTATTTCTTGGGCTGAAAAGTTTGAGACTTTGCCAAAGTAAGTATCTGCTTATATAAGAAAAATTTTAAGATAGAAAATTTTAATGCAATTATGTGTGATCTTCTAATAGCAACAATAACTTTTTTTGACTTTTCTGGGGGGACTATAGGATAAATATTCCATGCAATGTGCACACAATCCTAAACCTAGGAGTCCTTGATGAATGTCATAGATACATATGGCACATTGCATATATACGGAATTTATGCCAATTAGTAGCTATTTTCTTTTCTTTTGTCTAGCAAAATCCACTTCTAGAAATACTGGAAAGAATTGTTTTCTCTCATTCACAGGGCTTCATTTTAATCAAGGATAATAAGTTCTATATGAAAAGAAGAATAAGATTTGACCTGTGAGAAGAAATATGAAGAAATATAAAGGCTTATGTGGTAGAGATATGCCAAAATAATTATGATATTCATAAAACTTCTCAAAACATTGGTGACAGGCCCAAAAATAATTACCACTTGATGAAGCAAACTAGACAATATACAAACTAGTTTAATCGTCCTCTAGGCAATCAATAACACTGCAACCAATGTGGCCGAAAGTCCTCAAAGATAGAGCCTATTCTTTTTTTTCTTTTTCTTTAACCCTGGGCTTGGTCGCTGTCCCTGAGCTCTTCAACTCAATGTGAGCTCTTCATTCCTCTTTTTTCCACTCAGTATTTGTTAAGGAAATGCTTTGTAGCTTTGATTATTTCTCTGTAATTATGACTACTTGCGTTTTAGGTGTCACTATCACATTAATCAAAATTACTTATTCAACTTCTATGTCAACATTTTTAAATATACCTTTTACTTAAAAGTAGTCTTTATACCTGAAAAGAAACATCCTAAAAAGTGCATGCTTCATTTGAAGAGTAAAATATCCGTAAGTGTGGGGAAAACAATTTAAAAGGCAAAGAAACAAAGCCTATTCCAGCATATGAAATAGTTTACTCATGCATTCTGCTGCTAAATTTTCCCCTTATGCATTTTCAATAATAGCTAGGTGGATAATGAGAATCAATTAATCAAATTATTTATTGTTAGGACTCAAAGATCATTCTATAGGGATCCTTCATGTCTTGCTGAGATTTCTTTCCCAAAGACAGTATTACAGCGCGTTAGCATGCTAATCAGGAAAAGTGAAATGATTCCCTCCATATGTTATTTCACCTAACTTTTATGATGGGTTTACATGGAAAGACTGGATATTGACAATAATAATATTTATTTATCTGTATCTATATATGTATTTATACAATATATATTATTTCACGTGTGTATGCATGTGTAACACACATAATCTGGGACATTGGGGAGGTGAAATCATTTGATTTTTGTTCAAACTCTCAGAATCATCTTTTTCTTCTTCTTATAAATCAAGTTATGTTGTGGGAAGAAAATGGCATGGGCAATATGGTACCCAGCCCCCAGTAACTATTCTTTCCTCTATATATCTTTGGGAATACAAGTTACTATAAACAGAAGTTATTAGTTTTTTTCTAAATTCAAGAATCCATATAAACATGCATATGAAAATTTAATGTAAGAATATTGTAAGTTCTAAATTTTTAAAGGTAGAACATCATTATTTCTTGTACTGTTATATCATTGGAGAATCTAAGAAAGAATGTACAATTTAAAACAAAAACCACATCTTGTTTGCTTGTTATTAATAGTGACAACTATTATATGTCTGTTCACTTTATCAGACTCTCTGCTAAGTGAGTGCCAGAGATTTTATTTAATCCTAAATCAATGATATAATGATATCATTAAAGGGCTAAAACAATTGGTTGTAAGATCCAAGAGCCAGTGCCTTCCTCCTTCCCCCATACCACCTTCAACTGTAGTAGCTAGAATAGTGAAACACTCAATTTCCCTGTCTTCTTACAGCAACAGATGGCCAGGAAAAAGTGTTGGCCAATGATATAAGCAGAAGTAGATGCAGGGTATTTCTAAGAAAGGTTTCATTTTCCTAATAAAAGAACAAGTAATGATGACACGATTCCTGCTCTTTTCATTTTGCCTTCAATGTAGCTCTGCTGTCCGCAGCTGTGAATACCACGGTTTCACCACATGAAAAAGACCAAGAGGATTGCAGAGAAGCTAGCCCTGATACTACTAAACCTTCCTATCAATTCCAAGAACCACCTACCTCCAGACACGTGTCATAAAAGAGAACATAAGGTTTTTGGTCATTGTTCTGCTTGTTAGTCATCTGCCTCACTGCCTCAACTTATAAACAATACAGGTAGAATTTAAAGGCCCACATTACTTAAGCCCAGTGCTGCTTCTCTCCATGTACTCGAGGTTCAACTAGACATTTACTCACATCAGACATTTACTCAATCATATCTGTAAAACTTCCCAACACAAATCTGATCTTGGGTTCCAAGTTCATGTAAAGTACTGGATATACATTGTTAATAAATCCAGTGCTATATAATATATACTCATTTAGAATTATCAACGTAAGCAGAATTAGATGCAACTTCCCAAGAGCTCAATGTTCATTGGACTGTAAGGTAGATATAAAAACAGGGACAGAAGACAACATATAAATAGGAGACTCAGGTATCAGTGCAGAAGCAAGACTTACATTGAACCTTTTCTTCCTGAAGGCTCTGCAAGTCCTCAAGCTGTCCCTAATTTAGAGACCTTTAGATCCTCTGCAACGATTTGCTGTGAAATTGAGTTATGAAGAAAACTGAAGTAAAACTGCAGTCACAGATTATGGTATCATATAAAGAGATCAGGCTTTGAAGCCAGACAGGCACTTGGTAGCTTCAGCACCTGGGCTGATTTATTTAACATGTTTATGTTTCAGGAGACTCCTCAATAAGTCACAGGAAAAGTTGCAGGGTATATGTGTCATTTCTATAAAGTGCTTGATACAGGTTATGGCACATATTAGCTGTTCAGGAAATTTTTCAAATTTTAATTATCTTTTAATATATTTAGACAAAAATTAAATATATTTAATATATTTAGACAAAACAGGAGGGATAAAGTACAGTATGTTCAGCCACACTCACATTCTAAATGACATTCTGTAAGCAAAAAGCTATAACCTATCATCTCTAAGCATGAGGCAAGGAGATAGCGGGAGAATAATGGTTGATCCTGATGAGATGTCTGACAAGGTTGTGCAAATACTGGATAATGCTAAGTTCAAAGAGAGCTAAGAAAATAAAGCCACAGCAAGTGCTGTTTGCACCATCTGCCTAAAATCTGAAGGAAGTGTTAATGTGGTATCCTGGTTGCCTTTTACAAATGTGAAATTGTCAAGGAGCCCATGACACATTTGGCAGTATGGGTCACAAAATGTTAGCTATCAAAAGAGACAGAAAGAAATCTTGCATCATCTTTTCTTCTCCTTCTCTCCTTAGCATATTCCCTTGACAAGCTCCTTATGCTGGTGGGCACGGAGGTTGCAAAAGCTAGTAATATACAAGTGCCCCCAGGAAGAGCTCTCTATCTGGCTGCAGTGAGTAACCTTTGAAACTGGCTTCTGCAGCAACCATGACAGGGAGCCATGGGGGATGAGAACGAGTTGTTCGTAGAAACTGTGGACAAGAAATGTTCTGCAGCTCGTGTTACTTATGGATGTTACGACATAAAAGGTCTCCCCTCTTCTGCCCCGATAAAGCTTTCCTTGGTGTGATTGCCAAGGCGGGGAGAATGAAGAAAACAGGCCAGGTCATCCATACTTGAACTGACCTAAGATCATAAACATATCCTGAAAAAAAAAAAAAAAAAAAAGAACTGCAGATCCTTTGTTCTCTGGAATCTGACTCTGAATTGTTAGCTGTCTGCTCTGCCAAGCAGCCCTGGTGGGCAGCCTGGACACTTGGTTCACATTCTATGAAGCATCCCACCCTCGATTGGCACCTAACCTATCCATGTACATTTTTTCCTAGGTCATTTTGCTTCCTCTCTCTGCAACAGTTGAGTCAATGAGACATAGCAGCAGTTACTACATAGACCTACAATAAATAACTAAAACACAATGCAGTAGGGAAGTATAGCGCATGAACAGGAAATTTAGTTTGACCACAAATGTTCACAGAACTCTTCTTGAGAACTTCCCAGGTGCGGACACTGCACAGGGTTATAGAGATTTCCTTAATCTGGTTTCTGGAAAGGAGGAGGAGCCAAGGAGGGGAGAGCTGGGGTATGATGGTAGTCCCAGCACTTAGGAGACTGAGGCAGGGGAATCATGGGTTCAAGGTCAACCTGGGCTACTTAGAAAAACCCTTCAAGAAAGAAAAGAAGGAAGGAAGGAAGGGAGGGAGGGAGGGAGGGAGGGAGGGAGGGAGGGAGGAGAAAGAAGAGAGAGGAGAGGAGGAGAGGAGGAGAGGAGGAGAGGGCAAGGGAGAAGAGGAGAGGGGAAGGGTGAGAAAAGGAGGAAGGAAAAAGGGAAGGGAAAGGTGTCAGAGAATGAAGCTCAAATGTGCTCCACACAAAGGTGTAATGTCTTATAGAGGATACAATAGTTTTTTGTGGGGTTTTTTTGGTGGGTCATGGGCTTAAGCTCAGGGCCTGGATACTACCCCTGAACTTTTGTGCCCAACCCTAGCACTCTACCATGAGGCCACAGCTCAACTTCCAACTTTCTGGTAGTTAATCAAAGATAAGAGATTCACAGACTTTCCTGCGTGGGCTGGCTGTGAACTGTGATCCTCAGATCTCAGCCTCCTGTGTGGCTAGGACTACAGGCATGCGCTACCAGCGCCCATCATAACAGAAGTTTTATACTATAACTATTCATATTTTTGTTTTGTATGAAAACCCAGATGTGGCAAAAAATCAGAGAGGCCCAGTGCATGTCATTTGTAAAGTACCTAGGATTCAGCTGGATGCTGATCCTGTTCAGACCACTTTACTCATTTTCATATCTGGCCCTACCCTAGAATACAGCGAGTTTTTCATTTCTGAGCTTAGTAACAAAAAGATAGGAAAATATATTTTAATAGGAGGCTGGTATGATCTCATTAGTTATACATCCAACACAAGGAACAAAGGAAAAATGCTACACAAGCTCTGCAATCCCAGCCAGTATTTTAATAGTTTAACAGCCCTCAATGTTTGCCATACAATTTTTAAGCATATATAAAACAGGCCTCTGAACCCCAGATCTCATACGAGATCTCCTTTTCTCTACTTTTCTCTCTGTAGCTACAGAAAGCTACAGAATAAAAATTTTATTGTGCTGAACAGCTTTAAATAATTCAGATAACAGCAATGAACTACTTTTATAACACCGTCTATAATGCATTCATGGACATTAATACCTAGCTTTGTTCCAATGGGCTACACAAAAGTTTATCCTAAGTTTTCAGTATCTGCAAAGGGCTTCAAGATATGTGTCCTTATAGTATGTGTCTTCATTTGATGGCAAGTTTTGTCTCCAGGTCAGAGAGAAGTTGAGTTTAATCATATCAGCATGCATCACTATAGTATGCTATTATAGTATTATAGCATGCTAAATTAAAACCAAAAACATATTTTATACTCAGGATAAGTCTCACTGAAACAACTAGGAGCTGAACTTAAATTTAGATTTTTTTATTAAGTATACTAATCAAAGCTATTTTGAGATTCTCCTGGATACAAGCCTAAGATGCAAGAGGAATAAAACTTCCAGTCACAAAAGTTCAAGAATCCTCCCAAGATATTAGTGCATGGGTGTTAGAAACAGAATGCCTATCTGATCACAGCGACTGACCACAAAGTGGCTAGAAAGGATGACAAAGGAAAGAAGATTCTAATATATATGACGCACTGCCCACATTTCTCACTATTTTGAGCCTTCCATATTCATGTAAATTTTTGATAAACCTTTCTGAGATCACTGTCCTCAATTCAGACACAAAAGCTGAGGACTACAGAAATTAGGTAATACTTGCAAAGTCACACAGCTACCAATGGCACTCACTTTGAACCCAAGACTTGCTTGATTCCAACTCGATGCTTTGGAAAGAAAGGAAACACTTATGATGACGTCGAGTTTTGCCAAGGATTACCCAGTATGGCTAAAGGTCTACACTAATATTAGCTATGTAACAGGAGAATCTAAAGCCAGATGGTCAGAAGGAGAGTTCATGGGCATCCTACATTAATTCTCTGGCGAAGTAGCTTCCTCATGGTTATCTAAACCCCACACATGCCATCAAGCCCCCAGCACCGCCAGTCATCTAGAAAGTAGTAAAACATCAGCTTCCCTTTTTTTGTGGTTGTTTAAATAGGGATGCATTTCATTGCAACAATGAAATGTACAAGTCCTTAAGTCAAAAACGAACTTTACAACTTTGGTGGGGGGGGGGGGGGAGGATTGGGGGGGGGGGAGGATGGGAAGGGATGGGAAGGGGAAACAAAGGAGGAGGCTACAATGCTTGATAAGAAATGTACTCATTATCTTGCCCATGTAATTGTAACCCCTCTGTACAGTATTTTCACAATTTAAAAAAAAGGGGGAAAAACGGAAGTAATAAAACAAGGCTCATTCCTCCTGCCCAAAGACTTTCGCCATTTTAAGGGAGGTTAAATATTGGGAATTGGATTGACAGTAAGCTTTTAAGTGACATGGATAAATGCGTAAGATCCTGCTATAGGGAAGAGTAATAAATACACTCACAACTGTATCAATCTTTCCAGCACTCCAAAGTGAACTGCGCACAAGGCACTGTGAAAAGGAACCCCCAAACCGAGGGCCTCTTTTTAAAACACAGAAAGAATGACATTGCCCCATTTGTTAGGAAATGGAAAGGCTTGGAAAAAATTATATTAAGTGAAGTAAGCCAGACCCAAAGAAACATAGATCCCATGGTTTCCCTTATTTGCAATAACTAGTATATGTCTGGGACAAGCTAAAAAGGTCAAAAGCTATGTACATATGACCAGATAAGATGATGTTAAGAGAAATGAACCCCAAGACAGGGACACAAGTGGTTTTTTTCTTTCTTGCTATTGTTTCTAATGTATTTATAATGTATCATGTGATTCTCTTGTTTCTTTTATGTTCCTCCCCCATGGTATAACCCATTTTCACTGTATTTGATGTCGGTCTAATTTGGGGAGGGAAAAGGAAAAAACAAAATGCTTAAATAGGGATACAGGTTGACCCATTGTAACAATGAGATGTACAAGACACTATGTTGAAAAACGAACATTACAATTTAGGTGGGGGTAGGGGGAATTGAGGGGTGGGGGGAGGAGTGTAGTTGTGGAGGTGGGAGGGAAGGGATGATAGGGGAAAAACAAAGGAGGAGGCAACAATGCTTGATAGGAAATGTACTCATTACCTTGCTCATGTGACTGTAGGCCCTCTGTATTTTTATAATAAAAAAGTATTAAAATAAAAAAAGAAAATGCGTGCACGGAGATCACTGAATAAAATGAGATTATACGGGAAACAAATTAAAAAAAGAATACGCTGCAAATAGCTCCACCAAGCTAGCAGTAATGCCCCTCATCTATTCCTGTACACAAAGCAACCAATGAGACTAACAGATATGAATAATAAAACAGCCTGGCAAGACTAGAGCAGCCGCATGAAGCATCACGGTGGATGGCTGAAGGGCAAGAGAATGAGGGCTGTGCTGCAGAGGCCTGGAAGCCCCGGGCAGCAGCCAGTACACCGGCATAACTCTGCCAGCAAAGACCAGATCATATCACAAAACCCCACGGAGAGGACTTGGGAGAATGGCCCTCTTCCTGACGGTTTCATTCCATTTATGGATTCACACAGACATACACCCTACTTTCACATTCTGCTACCTGTCTACAATGAAAAGGTAGAAAGACAGAAAATAATACCCTCCAATTAAATGTGACTAGTAATAGCAGTTATCAACATTTTAAATGGAGTCATTATTCCATCTTATGTCAATAGCTCTGAGGCAGAGGGGCACATTCCCAAAATCTTGACATGTATTTTAAAACCAGATACCAGGTTTTCCTAGTTACAATAGCATGCCCAGGAAGCACTTACCTTCCTGACTATATACTGTCTTGGATTTTAAACCCCCAGAGGGAATGATATATTTTACACTTAATTTTGTATAACCTCTTTCTTTTAAATAACTCATTGCTTTTATAAAATAGATTATATATTTCAGTCGAGTTTTTCTATTATATCATTTTATTTGACTTTCATTGTCTTATAAGGAAGCGCAAGATGGCAATTATCCCAAGTTTATAGATAGAGGCTTAAAAAGAATACTTTCCTAAGAACACACAGCTATTCAACAGAGGAATTAAGATAAGAACCTGAATCTTCTGGTATAAGGAAAACAAAAGCCATTTTTAAGATACATTTATTTTCAATAACCACAAAAAAGCCACAGTGATTTTTATTGTAGCCTCTTAAATCTACTCAGCCTAAATCATGGATCAAACATGAAGAAACCTTAAACAAAAGGTCTGGGACACTTACTGTTTATCCTAGATATTGTTTTAAAGGATAATGTAATGAATTACTAAACAAGTGGGCAGACATGAAGACAGATCATTCCTCTGAGCAAGAAGTTAATCTGGACTGGTGAAGATGGAATTGTTAGTTAGTATAATGTTCTACTGAATGGCTTAAACACAAAATGAAGAAAAAGACATTGTTATGGATTGAATGTTTGTGTGATGATAGTTACAGATGTGGCCTTCAGGAGATTAATAAGGTTAATAAGGATAGATTAGACCACTGCAGTGGGGCTTTCATGGTGGGACTGTGTTCTTATAAAAAGAAAGGCTCTCCACTGCTTTATCTGTGTGTCAAGGGGAAAGTCATAGGAGTACATAACCAGGAAGAAAGACCTCACCAAGAACCTAGCCCTGCTGGGCCGCTGATCTTGGACTTCCAGCCCCAAGAGCACTGAGGGCTGGAACATCTCCAGTATACCACCCCAACTTTGGTATTCTGTAAGGGCACGCTGAGCAGGCTGAGAGCAAGTGAACAGATGTCATTTGTGGCCACAGTACAAACTAAGCCTGGCAGCAATTCCTTACACCAAATAATCCCCGTCATTGTTTGAAACTGTGACCCAACCACCAAAATAACCTTTTTTTCTATATTGTCTTCTAAAAGATATAACAATTTTAAAAATCCAGCTCTTAGTAAGTTCTAGTTCCTAAAATGCCACCAACCTCTAGCTTTTTAAAACAAGGTTAAAATATATACCTGCTAAATTAATGTAAAATGCTGTAACACTAAGTCTATAGAGGACTGTCTCAGAACAGCATTTACTGTTCTGTGAGATAATACATACTAAGGGCACTATCTATGGGACCACCAGAGGAATCCTGAAACCTCTAACACTCCCAAACCCTACTCTGTAATGCCTTCCACTCAACAAAGCACAGAAGCACTGCCTCTAACTTTGATAGTCTGAAGTATGACAACAGAGTAATATGCATTTTCTCCTTCTTCACAATTTCACAGATAGACTTAGTCTACCCATGAATAGCACAGGATAGTAAGAATTCTACATCATTTGTCAAAATCAAATTTGCCCTTAAGAAAAATTGTCAAGAATGAGGTTATTTGTCTATCAAAGTAAGAATTTTCTTCATTTTTAAGCAAGTTATTATAAATGTTTATCAGATTAACTCAATAAGAAATTGAATTTTAAGTTTTAAGGAATAATAAAAGTAATCTACCAAATGTGATCATCTCTGATATTATGGTCACATGAACGTATCTTTGAATTTCATTTAGAGGTTAATATCAAAATACTAGAGAGTATATATTTGAATATGTATATTATTCTAAAAGTAGAAATATAGTATATGTTACAGTTTCAGCTTCTGAAAATCATTAATCATCACAGTAGAATTTTTATTGATTTAGCTACATTGACCTTTTTTTCTGAATCTACTAAACAAATCTAATAAACAAATGAAAAAAACACATTTTTCTATTAAGTTTCAGAAAATTTAATCAACTGCATGAAGACGTGTTTCTGGCATGTGTTTCTCTTAAGCACACCAATGCAAATTAGCCATTACCAAGAGAAGCCTAATTCAATTTACAACAGTATCTTCCAGAAGAAGGTGATCCAAACTAATTTGACTTATATAAACAGCAACAATCAGTCCATCTAGTAGAAGAAAATCTGTCATGTGTTTTCTATTTGCTTTTAAACATATGAGTGTGTAGACACACACGAATTTATATGTCTGAATGGAACCAGAACTAGTAGCTAACAGTAGGTTGCTATGAACTAGTATCTCATTTAAATCTTGAACCTCTTGACTTTATCAGCTGGTGGTTATTTCGTTTTCGTTACTATAAAATTTCTAATGCATAAAAGTTTGAACACAAAAAGAACAAAATTCAAATGCATCATCTCTGGGTCCCTGAGGTTCCTGGGGTCTTCTTTCTGGAATCTCTATCTGCCAGATCATACTTAGGCTTTTCACTTTTCCAGGGAAGCAATTTTGGGGTGTTTTCTTTGGTCAGTTGTTTTCTTTGGCCCTTTTTAGCAGTACTTGGGTTTGAAGTCAAGATCTTGAGCTCCGGAGAAATAATTCTGTTATGTAGTAAAGACAAGAGGTTTAAATCCTAACAGAGTAGAAGTCAAGCCCCTTCCACTTTCTGACTGTAGAATCTGGGAGTATGTAGAGGTCAACTTGCTTCCTGCCTCATGGGTTGCTAGGTGGATTTCTTGAGATCAAGCATGCCAAGAAGCAAGGACAGGACCTCACTCAAGATAAGAAGCCAATAAGAGCCACTACTGAGAAAGAACCATTAGTTAAGGAAAACAACAATGAGACTATCTTGTGCACAAATATGTGCATAATTATTTATTGTCTATAATTATATTCATAACATAGATTGTACATAACCATACATTACATACATTTATTATATAGTATGCCTACAACTGCTTTGTGAGACACACAGCAATTGTTTCCCACATCTGTCCTCCTCACTGGACACCAAGCTCCCAGAGAACGCTGTTTTTGCCTTAGATTTCCACAGTTAATGAGGATCTTCATACATATTAGGTGCTAAATGATTTCTTGTACAAGGGGTGACATTTAAGTAGCTATTTTTTAAGCTATTATTTCCAATCATTCCCTCTAAAAAGCAGAGCTGTGTAGCCCTTTATTCTGCTTCAAATATTTAAAAGTATTTAGGATACATTGCCCTCTAAAAACTTCTATCAAATACAATACTAAAAGGAGGGGCTGTTCACAGTAAAATAGGCTGTGCTGTACTTTTTAGCTGGTAGAAGAGTTCAAACTGTCAAGGCAAGTACTGAGTTAATGTCTAACACAACTGGACTGCTATTTCATTTTAAGTACTGACAGTGTTCTTAGCAATCGGCAAAGAAGAAAGGCTGTAATGTTCTTTCAGATACTGTGTCAGAACTTTTGGTTCTGGGCTCTAACCCCTGCTGCATAATTTACATTCTGAAGGTTACTTTCAAAGCCAGAAGAGCAAGGACTACAAGGCTTAAAGTAAGAAATTTACAGAATACTATATCTAAAAGTCTTCATATTTTTAAACTGCTTCATTATGGTAACTGGACCCTGATTGTAATGAGGAAGAGAAAGTCTTCACTTTCCCCCTTGAAAATGAATTTTCCCATAGGAGACTGACTGACCTGAACTAGTTTAAAGTTGGGTTCATGGATATTTCATAGGCTGCAGTGGACTAGAGAGTCCTCAATGAGTGAATGCTTTCCTGGAATCCTGACTCAACTGAATCAAAGCAAGAGCTCTGAGCAAGCCCCTCACCACCACCACCACCCCCAGCACTTACTTCCGAAGCCGCCTCCAGGGCTTACCTGGCTTAGATAAACCCTGCTCAGCAAAACCCTGAAGGTGGGTGCTCCATTACACAGTCGGGAGAGGCTGACTCCAGTCAGATCATCTAACATCTGCCTGGAGAGTAGAAAGTGTTCTAGTGATCTAGGAGCACAAAACAAGGTGATATATGTGCACTAAGGAGGAGAAGAAGGAAGGAAAGAAACATCAAGGTGAAGCACAGAGACAAGAGGGGTCACCACGGCCACTTTGGGTAAGAGTTCTCACCCACCATTTCAACTCTCTCAAACTTATAAATCTAGAAGGCTCTTTCTTCTCCTTGCCAGGATACTGGAAGACTCCAGGAAGCTGGAATCTTCTTTGCTTTCCCTTCTACTGACTCATGGCCTTGGGAACTTCATCCAGTCACACAACTTCAAATAGTTCCCATGCCCTGACGTGATCCCCGATGTTTATCTTCTAAGCACCGCCTGTGCTCTTTCGGTGTGGATGTGTCAGCCACTAAAGCACCTGCTGGGAATACAGACCCTTGGCCACACACCCCACTTCAGCCATCCCAGTCAGGATCAATGATGTTTTTCCCCACAACATTCTAGTCAAGACATGGCTCCCATCCTGTCCAGTCCAGACAACCCTTACCTGTCACTCCTAGTGGTCCCTCCACAGGCACCTTGGTTCCCTAGAATCCACTCCCCATACTGCCAGGCACAGACATTTCCTTTTCATTCAAAGAACAGTAACTCTCCATGTCACACTCCTGAGGAAACATTTGACATGGTTTACCGCTGGTTTCTAGAATCAAATCTTAATATAATCCAAAGTCCCTGCATAGTCTGCTCCCTCCCAATTAATACTTTTCCTCCTCCTCCTCTTGTATTCGAAACATACCAGTGCCCTGAGTATGGCAAGTCCCACTGGAGTGGAGCCTTTGAGGTCATTCCCTTTACCCTCTTCCCCAAACCTCCACAGGTAACTACTACTGATCTTTCAAGACCCAATGTAAATGCCACCGTCCCTGGGACAGCTCTCTCCATGTCCTCGACTAAGAGAAGCTCCTCTTAGCTGTTCCTTTCTCCTGCCACTCTATAGATGCTCTTCATACATATCTGTGTATTGTCGCACTCTCTCTAATTAGAATGAGAGCTCAGGTAAAAGAGGCAGGGTCTGTAGTGCTGTTTGCTGAAGGCTGAGCAGCTAAAATGCTACATGGCAACAAGAGATCATGTATTTTTGGTAACTCACTAGCAAATGAACAAAGTATATGAAAAGTCTCAAAGATCTAACTAAAGCTAACAGCCATATAAGTTAAGATTCTCCTGAGAAGCAGTACACGAATTGCATGTGTGTGTGTTTGTGTGTGGCATGTCACTCGATAGTACATGTTTCTGAGTTTCTTTTCATAAGTGCTGGGTTGTATTTTGAATGAAACTATTGCAGCCAAGAAAATGGCAGACTCGATCGTGTTGGTACACAGGCTCTCTCCCCCTTTCCGCTAACTCATGTGCATGTCCAACAATCCAGACATGGGATGATGGAGTTTTCCACAGACGTGTGGAAGTACTTGGGAGTACTTGGAAGTACTGGAAACAATCGAAATAAGTTACAGTAAGGAAAAAGAAAATGAGACTCGTATATTCAATAGGACTTCTCTTCCCTCTAAGGGACAGGATTTTAAAGAAAGTTACTATGTACCAAGTTTCTCTTGGACGCTGTATCACCATCTCTAGTCGGGACCCTTGTATATTGTCCCTCTTTCTGCCCTGAAAGCACTTGTTATCGCAAATTCCTTTCTTCATCTGGAAATTATGTTCCCATCTCAACACGGGATCCATTACCTCCCCTAACCAGGACTCACAGTGATCTGCAATTAAATATTCCAGGACATTTTCTGATCTCATTACTCATTCTAGTGAAAGGCCACATTGGGGCTTCAACAAAACACTGCACAGTGGGAGAAGGGTTTGGCAATTCAAATCTAGTTGATCCTGGAGACTTTGAATATACTTGGTTTTCCCGTTAGTCGGCTCTCTAAACATACCATGTTTACTGTTCCTCTGGGGAGTATAAATGCACTTTGAAGGGTGGCCATCAGCAGCACTAGGTGAAAAGTATGCCTCGTCATGCTTCCAGTCATGATACTTATATATGCAAACACACTTCAAAGGAAAAACAGTATCTGCTCATGTGTAAATCTATCTGCAAACTCTCCTTTGTTCACAGTGCAGATAACATTTTACAGATCTTTTTCATTTTCTCTGTACATGCTCTTTCCCACATCAAGTTAGGTTTCATCTTTCTGTATCACAGGAGTTGATTGAAACACAGCATAAGCAACACAAACATTTGCCTCACATTACCGCTCAAAAGATACAAAGTGACTTGGAAAAAAAAGTCTTCAAAAATATCCTTGCCTGTTTTTCCTTGTACCTTCATCCAAATTCCTCTCCATCGCCCCACTTCTCACAACTGCTTTCAATAGGCAACAGGGGCACAGTATGGATGGAGTGAGGAGGATGGATTTTTCTTCTACTCTATAAATATATACTACGTAGACACATGTATATAAATATACATATTGCATAAGCAAATTTACTGTATCTTAAAATATAATTTCTAAGAGGACACTTTTCTAAATGCAATTCAGCAAGATGAATCTTTAAAGTAAGGTTGTTTCACAGTCATTGGGTGACTGAAAGGTGACCTTCACCCCCAACTACATTAGTCAGTCAGAACTCAATTTTCTCCGTATCTTTAAGAGGGGGTAATAGCTGCAAATTGTCCTGACATATGCTACCAGCTGCTTTTGTAAAGCAACAGTTACACAACTTGCTCTCTCAGTTTGAAGCAGAAAGAAAAAAAATCTTCTTTAACAGTTATTTTCCATTTTCAAGTTTGGAATTAAAAGTCTGAAGCTGGCTTTGTGCAGAGTACACAAAAGCCAGTTCACAAAACTACCCTGATACATAATTTTGACTGCTAACTCTTTTTTTCTTCACAATTTAAGACATCACATTTAACCACATTTTTAATGCTTCCTTGAAATTTCACACTACATCTGAAATAATATCACATTTTTTCAAGAACTGTTCCGATCCCTCACTTCATGAAGCCTCAAAACCATCGTGAATGTGGTGTGTTAGTGTGTAAGGCAGGGAGAACTAGCCACAGCTCCTAGCAGAGAAACGAAAGCTCCAGGGAATCAGACGGGGACTACTATAAGTGTCTTCATCTCCTGTTCCTTCATTCCATAACAGAAACCTAGTAGCTGTAATACTCAACTCCACATGCTCTCAGGAAACCATCCTACCTTTAATTCCTCTTATTTATCCAAACCCAACACCACCTCTGATTTTCATGGTCTCCTAGCTGAAAGGAGTCTGCTCTGTCCTCATAACTCAATCTTGCTCCTTGCACGGCCCTCAACTACCTTCTCCCTGGAAGGTAGAAGGGACTACATTCTACCTTCTTCCCTGAAATTCTCCAGCCCAGAATCTTAACCTACATGTGAAAGCCCACTTCCCAAGCCCCCAGGCCTGAGTGTCAGGCACCTGAGTTCCTCCACTTCAGGCCATTACCACAAACACACATACCCAAACTCCTTGCCACTCTCCAGCTCCTACAACCCCGCACCCACCAGGGGCCTACTTAAGCCCCTCCACTCTTCCACCAGTTCCCCATGCCTCCTGTCTTCTGACTCTCCTCAAGTCACCATGGAATCCCTCTTCAATTTTTCCATCAAAGTTGGTTTAGTCTGTGGACATTTTCTGCTCTTTCTTTATTCTCATACCCTGATGACTCTTTTTTTTAATTTAATTTTATTCTTTTATTGTGAAAATACCATACAGAGGGGTTACAATTACATGGGCAAGGGAATGAGTACATTTCTTATCAAGCATTGCTGCCTCCTCCTTTGTTTCCCCTTCCCATCCCTTCCCATCTCCCCCCACACACACTCCCCCCTACCCAAAGTTGTAAAGTTCATTTTTTGACCCAATGTCTTGTACATCTCATTGTTGCAATGGGTCCACCTGTATCCCTATTTAAACAATTTGTTTTTTCCCTTCCCCTCCACAAACTATACCAACATCAAATCCAGTGAAAACAGGGGTTATACTGTGGGGGAGGGACACACAAAGCAACAAAGAAATCATCTTATAAATATGTTAGAAACAATCGCAAGAAAGAAAAACCAAACAGATGCTGGAGGGGATGTGGACCTTACTGCATTGTTGGTGGGAGTGTAAACTTGTTCAACCACTTTGGAAAGTAGTATGGAGGTTCCTCAAAAGACTCCGCAGAGAGCTCCCCTATGACCCAGCAATCCCACTTTTGGGCATTTACCCAAATGATCACAAACAAGACTATACTAAAGCTTCCAGCACAAATATGTTTATTGCAGCATTATTTACCATAAGTAAGATATGGAATAACCCAGATGCCCCTCAGTAGATGAATGGATCAAGAAAATGTGGTATATATACACAATGGAATTCTATGCCTCCATCAGAAAGAATGACATTGCCCCATTTGTTAGAAAATGGAAAGACATGACTCAGTTTCCTAACACTGACTATTTCTTTCTTTCATTTTTTTCTCTCTTTCGTTAGCTTAAGAAAGTTAGAAAAGTTATTGAAAGGTATGGATGGCAGTTGGGGTACCTCAGAGTCTTGAGCCAGATCTTAAAAGACAGCAAGATCATATGTCTCCTAGGGCACAATTGTTCAAATTCCTTGAGACTATACCCCAATTTCTAAAATTTGTACATAGTAAACATAAAACCTCCAATCAAGTTAGTCTGACCTACTCCATTTTGAACAGGACAGCATTTTGCCTGTCAGGAAGGCTCTTTTACTTTGTTTTACAGAAACTGTTCTGAGCTCAAGCAGAACCCTACCTGTATGACACTCCTGGAAGGGCTGTACAACAACCACCTAGCAAAAACACTAAAAAACCTCAGTTCCCTCGCTGTACAATAACTACAAAACATAAGCAATACGTTCCTTCATCATTTGAAATACTCGTAAATGCCAGCCTTCACTTTTACTCTATACTACCTATGGTATCTGGCCCCTTACCTATCTTGGGAAGCTAAAAACCTTTGATTCTTCCTTTGCCACTTGGATTCTTGGTGAATGCTTTTACACATCGCACACACTAGCTTGAGCTCCCAAACTTAAAAATAAAGGAGCTTTATTGTAACAATTCCATACACTCATATAATATACTTTGACCATATTCACTCTATTTTATCTCCTCTCCTCCTGATTATTTCCTACTGAGTGGCAAGCTCATAGTTGAAAATGAAATTAATGTCCCCTAAGAACTATTCCTCTTTATTATGGCTTGGATCTAAAATGTCCCCCATAAGCCATGTGCTAAAGATTAGCTTGCATGCTGATGTGCTTTTGCAAAGTGATAGGATCATGAAGGCTCAGTTTTCACCAATGGATCAACCCACCCTTGAGTTCAGTATTGAAAAGTAATGAAAACTTCCCAATAAGAGGTGGCACTTAAGGCTGACAGAATGAATCCCTAAAATGTGTCCTTGTAAACTATGTTTGTTCTGTTCTCTCCTCTCTCCTCCTACTTCTCCTCTATCTCTTATTCTTTATTCTTCATTTCTCTTCCTCCTCCTTCCTCTTCTCCCTCTTCTGCCTACTTACCATGAATAAATAGCTTCCTCCTCCACACACTCCTGCCACCATGATGTTCTGCCTCTCCCCAAGGCAGACTGAAACTTCTGGAACTACATGCCAAAACAACTGTTTCCCCCCGTTGATTTTCTCAGGTATTTTGTCATAGAGCTAGGAGGCTAACACATCCGTTCGCTAGTTATTATCTCCACTGCTGCTTGCAATACTTCCTGGCTAGTATCTCAGGGGTCCACTCTGACTCAACTTTCAGTTTTAATGATCCTTTTATTTCTTTTTTTTATTGTGAAAATACTATACAGAGGGGCTACAATTACATGGGCAAGGGAATGAGTGCATTTCTTATCAAGCATTATTGCCTCCTCCTTTGTTTCCCCTTCCCATCCCTTCCCATCCCCCTCCCCACGCCAAAGTGGTAAAGTTCATTTTCAACATAACATCTTGTACATCTCATTGGTGCAATGGGTCTCAAATAAAATTATTCCATTATCTCCAACTCTTCCACTCAGTAATCTTCACTAGCTCTCCATTTCATACTACAATAGGCCAAAATTTCTCCTGAAGTAAGAAACAGAAAACTTAGTCTCCTAGCTAACTATATAATGTAGACAACCCAATCAAACTTCTGGATTTCAAAATCACCATCTAGTAATATTCAAATGGTAATAGATTCTTTAAAATACAATCATTTCTATTCACCTAATGAATTGTTCCCATCATCATATATCCTTCTACTCCTTGGTTGGGATTCCCTCTGTGATATCATTTACAATTCTTTATAGATCCCATTTCTTCCCTTTTGAGGTTCTCTCCCATCCTTTCAATTAGGAATTTCTTTCTCTAACATCAGTAACTTTATGTTTGACCCTATTTTTTAATTGAAAAAGTTGTGAGCAGGGGGTTACAGTTACATAATTAAGATAATGAGTACATTTGTTTTTAAATACTGTTACCCATCCCTCATTTTCTTCCCCCACAAGATGTAAGGTTCGTATCCAATATAGTGACAAGTAAGTATCAATGTGGCATTAGTATGTTTGACCCTATTTTGAAACTGTTTTCTGACCCTAATCAAAAGCTCTGACATCAAACAGATACTCACCCTCTTTCTAGAAAAATGGCTTTGGTTTAACCCTAAAATGACTAAAGAAGTGCTCCTCATGAACTGCACCCGAAGCTTACTCACTATAAAGCAAGACCTCAAATAGCTTCACAGCTCATAAAGTCAATGATACCACAGAGTTCTTTTGTAAAGAACTTCAGTCATCTGCATATCTGAAATGAAGCTGGAGTGCAGTCAAAATGACAGAAACAGATGGTTCTGCCGTCACTTAATATGACACTTGTTTCTCCAGGCTGGTGAGCAGAAGGATACCAGTTGTGCAGGGTGAAAGGGGTCTTGCAGTTTAGAACCCACTGAAGTATAAAATGCCACCAAACGTGTCTCAAGTTAAAATGCATTTGGTTTCTTCATTTGAAATCTACACAATCCTATACTGGGTGAGATTATAAACCTCATAAATACCCAGATTTAAACCCTGAGCGTCTGATCATCCTAGACCTGAAAACACCGGTCTGCAATGAATAGGTGTTAGGTCAATAGAGGGAGCATTTCAAATTCAAGACAGAACTATACCCATCAGAAATCTATAAACTGTCCAAACAAAAATTTTAACATAAAATACTACATTTATTACAGTATGAGATATTTTAAATGCTCATATTCACTAAGTTTTACACACTTGATGTATTCCTTTATTCAACAGTGATTTATTAATAGGAAACAACACAATATAATGAATAGGGCACAAAACCTGGCATTGTATACCTTCGGCTTCCTTTCCTACCTCCCCTACTTGTTGATTCTATAGACCTACAGTCCTGGAATAGAAACCTGGCTTTCTGAGATTCACTTTTCTCTTCTGCATAAAAGTGAAGCAGAAGAAATAACGTGTGAGTCCAGTTGATATTTGACATTTGGTGAGCAACTACTCATCAACTCACCTCCTTCACCCAAGTTCCTTCTCCTGACATGTCCTGCTATGCTCATGCTGAGCATAGTTTCTGACTCCAAAGTTCAGCGTGTGAAAAAATTTCTACCTTAATGCTTGTGATTATAGTCTCTCAGCCCAGAAAACTGATCACAATCCCTTGGTATCATTCCTTTCCATCCTTCAGATGACAGCTTAAATGTTGCACCAAGAGAGAAGCCTCAGCTGACTGCCTGTTTGCACATGGTGTATATCAATCCTTAGTGCCCATTGCTTTCTTTCATAGTATGTATCACTGCTTATACAATCATTTACCCTGTGTGCACGTGTGCAAGTGTTGCTTCCAATGTTAGACTTCAAAGGCCTGGGAGCACATTTCTCTTGATACGTTTATCTGCCAATCCTGCCTGGAGCTTCCTCACTCCTTTCTGTGTCCACCTTGATATGATTCTTTCCCTTGGGATCCTTATTTCCAACTCTCCTTTTCCTTGCTCAAAAAAGATCCCAGTCCTTGGATTTATGGATCACTGCAATTGGTAACCACCTCATCCTAACTGCATCTGCTAAGACTTTTTCCAGTAAGGTTTCAGTTACAAGTACAGGGGTTAAAACTAGCAAACACCAAGGAAGCTTAGTACCCTTTTAGAGTAACTAAGCAAATGAATCTGTAACCATGATAGCTTTCTTTTGCTATTTTCAATATTACCATGTGATTATCAATAACATAACTCATTAATTTGTAATTTGTAATTTCCAGCTTGAAACTGAGGTGATAGCTTGGGCTCTGGCTTAGTGAATGAACCCTATTTTTTTAATCAACTTTCTCTACAATTTAACTGAAGTGCCTGTATATGGCAAACTTGATAATGAAATGATACTTTAAGAGCCTGGAGAAACTGATAATATACTAAATAGTGAGCTACTGGATGGGACCCAAAAGGTAATTAATATTGCCTACCATCCATGCCCAAGTCCTGGAGTGCTGAAGCATCAGTTCTTAAATCTGGGTCAGACTTGATCAACATCCAAAATAAATTAAAAATATGGAAGACATTTCTAACAAGATTGTCCATTCAGCCCTTGAGAACAACTGAAGTTTGCATTGCTCATTCTGATGAACTAACAAAAAAGAGCATAATAAAAATACATAAGCAGTCTAAAAGTTGAAGATGAATTTTGTACAGAGTAAGAATACAGGTAGCATATTCTCAACATCCAGTAGCTTAAGAATGGAAACTCTAAATGCAAAGACAGCTTTTCCTATTTAACAATATCTAATATTTACATACAGAATTTTTGAATGTTTCAAGTTTAATCTCCAAATTATAGCTGAGCCAAAATCTGCATTTTTTTCCCATTCCTTGTTGAGAGAGAGATATTCATTTGAGTTACTGTATTCTGCTACTTCTTTTTCTAAATTAGCAGATACAGAGTTTCCCTTATAACAGAACAATTCTTTCGGGAAGTACAAAAACGAATTGCTTACCTTCCAAATACTGAAAGCTTTTAGAAATTGAACCTAGATTTTACCCATTTCACATTAGCTTATTCTTTACCACCATTAAGTGAAAATATGAACTACTTAGCTCTGAAATGAGAAGGAAATCATTATATAATGGTAAATATTGTCATCTTTTGGTACACTACTTGCTGAATCGTTTAATAAACAGGTGAATTTTCCCAAGATACCTGTCTTTGGCAAATCAAGCACAGGCAGTATTTGGAAGAAAGGCAAGCCCCTGACAATCAGGAGAGATGGGAGTCCTAAAGGACAAGTTGAACTTTTCAAATGTTCTTACTGCATGAATCATTAATATTTCTTCAATTATTTAAGAAACATTTTTCACTGATGGCAACGTGAGAAGATTCATAATAGTTGTTTTTAGTGATTACAGTACTGCTTCTGTTTAACAAAGTAAGAAGATCTGTTGTTTTATATGTGTGCCCACAACCAAAACCCAGTGCGAAAGCCTAAATACAATGCCCAATTATTTTTTAAAATCTTAACCAATTTCCTCCACTATTGCCAAAAAAGAACATATTAACATTTTTAAATAACCTGTATCATAAAAACAGTAGTAGAAGTGGGAAAATAATTAGGTCTGCTATAGTTAGCTGACATATAATTCCACACACACAAAAATATATATAACTATATAAAATGGATTCATATTTCCAATCATAGTCTTCTACTTACGGGATCTAAACTAGCTTTTCTCACTTTTTTCCTAACTAGAAATTTCCATAGAGGAGTCAGACCTATAACTCAAAAGAAAGGAAGGGGGTCAGAAAGTCTTTGAAACAAGCCATATACATATTTTAAGTACCTCATTTTCTCAGCCATACTAGTAGAACATAGTTCTCTCCCCATAATATCAAATGATACAATGTATGCAAAGCAAATAGTAAGTACAAGCACAGCAGTATATGCCTGGAGTCCCAGATACTTGCAAGGTAACAAGTTCAGTGGAAAATGTCTTGGGACTGAGTCAGGTCTCCAAGTGGAATTTTAAAAACCTTATTGCCTGTGGTCCCAGGCCTCTTCAGTCTTTCATTTGCACACTGCAACAAAAGGAAGGATCCACCTACCACATCCTCAATTCCTCATCATAGTTCAGCCCAACTGGCTTACTTATTCTGAAAGCAAACACACATGTGCTATAAATTGTGGGGGGGTTTTAACTTCTACACTGAAGCAAAGTCAAGCAAACCTTAAAAACAAATCTGCCAATGAGTACAAGGTGCAATCCAGCTCCTTCACTATGAATATTTCCTTTGGAAAGACGCTTAATTATCCTCTGCTTCAAGTCCTCTTAGTGAATTAACAGGCCCATCCTATTCCCTTTGATGTGTACATCAAATTGACTAATATACATGTTGTATAAAAGTATAGTTATCTATAATAAATAGGGAAAGATGGGCTGGTTTTTCCCCTATTGTCTCATACTCAATACATTTCTCTTTTGGTCATCAAAATGTACATGTGGATTTCTCTCTGCCAAACGAGTTCTCTAAGAAACACAAGCTAGGGGTTCCATAATTTACTTCATTTTGGGCCACTATCTACGTGGGGATAGCATGGGATCCAAGACAGTAAAGGCTCAGCCCCACAAAACTGCCTGCACTTCTGAGTCCAATCACAGTGCCAATAGCACTGACCAACTGGCTATAAACTGGGTCTCCCATGAACCCTCTCCTTTGATTCAACCGAGCTATATGGGCTTACAGAATTCAGAGAAATACTTGTTTCCTGGTGTGACATAACAGAAATTCGACGGGACACAGATGAGCAGGAAGATGAAGAGCTGTGAAGGACAAGGTCAAGGGGAACGGTCTTGGAGCTTCTCTGCTCTCTTTGGAAACAATACCCTTCAGAAAGATGCATTTGCTCATCTGTCTATGTTTTATTTTGTTCTGTTTTGGAGGTTTCATTACATAAATGTGACTGATGTAAATCACTGGCCATCAATGATCACCCCAATTTTCATAACTTCCAGCATCCCAAAGGCTGAGGGGACTGGGTGAATGTCCTAAGCCTCGAATCATGCCTTCCTCTTTCTGGTGTCCAGCCCCTATTCTGACTCTTTCCAGGGACTTGGCCACAAATTATTTCACAGATCACTTTGTTATCATGCAGTTCACAGGCCTTGGTGTTAAGTCCACAGGGGCTTTAGAAGCTGTCTAACAAGAACCAGGAATAGAAACCAACATCATTTATTACTTGACAGGGTCACAATATCCTTCCAGCACTCTTGACAGTTATGAGGCCATCAATCTCTTTGTATATTCACCAAGAGTTAGATGTGTTTGTTTGTTCCTACTGTTCCCACTATCAGAACTTATTAAGAACATTAAAGCACTTAACTATCATGTAAACGACTGAAATTTAAGTTCAGTGAAGTGAAAGGTATTTTTCTATGAAAATCTAGTTGGACATTTTGGAAAGATGCTGTAAACATGACCAGTATCAATCAAATACTGCTCTTGTATTAGGTATGACTGAAGGTAAGAGGAGTCACAAAAATCTACGTGGAATAAGGAATCAATCAGGTATTTCAGAACTAATTTACAATTCTTACTCAACAGATCAAGAATGCAGAAACAGAATGAGGAATTGTTCTGGAACAGAAGAATTACAGGTATTGTTTGGTCACAAAAATGATATAAAATTTCAGTAAATGGAATTCCCTTTACTGGAAGGCTTCATACTATGGGATCAGCAAACAACTATACATTTAATGTTGTTAGGCATGTTTTTCACTTTTGTAAGTCACAATCTAACTGGCTTTTCAAGTTAATCCACTGTTCATAGCTTCTAATCATCCTGGGCAAAGGAAGACCTGCATTGTTTTCTAAGTCTAACCAAATTTGACTTTTTCCCGGTACACTGCTTATCACAAAGCAAAGCCCTAAGGATAGTATTTAGTAGGAAATGTCCCCAGAGCATGACCACAATGCTTCAAGTACAAAAGTAACAAGGCTATCAACCTGCATGGAATATAATTTCATTTGGGCTTCAGTTTCCTTTTAACCCTGTTACCATCCCCTGACATTGGCACCACTGGAGGAGGAAGTTACTTACTACATAGTTCATACAGATGTAATTTATGGCAATTTAACCTGAGTCAAGAAGTTAATAACTTTGAAGTAATGCATGCACCTCATACTGAGTTTAATCAGTGTTTACTAAAAAATGTGTTACTTATGCCTTCTTGCCCTTCATGTACCCTCATTTAACAACAAGTTTACCAGGAATTAAATAACAGCTGCTATTGTGCTCTTATATATTGTCCAATTGGGAGCTTTTCTAAAACAAATGGTTTAAGTCAGAACTTAAATGGTTAAGTAAAAATGATTCACCAGCTCACCTCATCACCTCCAGGTTTACTGTAGGCAGAAAGCACACTTCCTGCACTCTGAAATTGGGGGAAATGACATGCTGTGAGGCCTCTGGGACTGCTCACAAACATGAATATTCAGCACCAAGGACAGAACCTTCAGCACATCAAATTAAATCCAGCCTTAAGAAGGGCTTATCATCTCAACTCATTTGCATCACCCCTCAACTTTTCTTCCCCGCTGTGTAAGTAAGATGACTCTGCATCCCCTCCCAGTGCACTCTACCTACTCAAGCTGCAATAGCTCAGAGCGCAGACCAATAGCCCCCTTCACTGGGACTCCAGGGTTAGCAGCTTGGGGGGGGGGGGGGGGGAACACTCACCTGTAAAAGCCATGAAGACACTCATTTTAAATGCAATCAGGGACAAACCTCATATCTTTTCAAATTCTAGAAGAATGTATTCTAAATCATCAACTAGGATTGTTTGGCGATATTGGAGAGCCAACTGAAGTTGGCGTAAGTGACAGCAGAAATACATGGTCTCACTTCCTCTAGCAGGGTGGAGTGGGAAGTCTTATGAGCTCAATAATAGTGGCTCAAGATTTCAAGCAGCAGATTCATGTCCCTTGATCTCCTCTGCCCCTGGTCTCTACTTTCCTGAGTAACAGTTACTACATAAAGGTAGGGTCAGTGTGTATGTGGTCCTCAGAGCCTACAGATCCAGTCAAAAGGACATCCCTGGGATGCTCATGGCTGTCACTGCCCCATCCCATTTCGGTCCCATGCTTGTGTTCCTGGTAAAGAACTAAGAGACACATAACGAAGAACCTTCTCAGCCTTTCAGAGTATGGTGAAAACAAATACAATTTCCAAAGAGAACAGCAGCCAAACAGACCAAAATAAATAAGACTGCCAACATCCACCAGTATTCCTTAAAGAAGCCAATGAGGGTGGAGGATGTATGTTGAGGAGTAAAAGAAATGCAATCTTCACACAATGTCCTGCCGGACAGTGTTCTGCCCTGTGAAAGCCCCCTAGTCAGGTCTTTGGGCTTGCTCTCCCATCTATGCAGCAATGCCTAACTTGCAGAATTATTTGGAGAATTAGAATGCCTCTTTGTAAGGCACTTAGCACAGGGCCTGGCGCAAGGCGGGTGGGCAACCGTTGATAATTATTACCTGGATTAAACAAAGGAGTCGAGATGAATCCTAAATCTCAGCCCAAAAGAAGAGATTTGAAAACATCAAAAGACATACTTTCACAGCAAATGAATAAATGACCACATATGCTTTAAGATATTTCAAATAAGAATTATTACAAACTGTAAAACCTCAGTTTTATTTTGTATAAGTATACATACATTGGTACGTGGCATTTGTTAAAGTACTTCAACTCACAGAACAGCACACTGCTCACTTGGGTGTGTATTTCCAATAGGTAAGTTGCAAATTTTTCAGCCTCAAAATTCAAATTGATATTAGTACACACTGAATAGCACAAATGAAAAATGGCTACATATATTTCTACAACCAGAACCAAGCTCAGGCAGCAGCAAATCTGATGGGTAAGTAGGACATAGAAGGGTATTTAAGAGTTTGGAATCCTATGTCTGACTCTCCAAATCACCTCTTCTGCAACCTTGCCTGACAGTCTACTAACTTGCCTTTGCTTATCTTATCTGTGAAACTGGAAGTTACTGGGCCAGAGTCACCGCCATAAGGTAATCTGTGCTGCAGAATGTGGCATGGAAAAAGGTCTAGTTCAATTCTTAAACTTCAGTCACCTCCTAGGACAATTTTATTTAAGTAATTATCTCTCTTATCTTATCGCACATATACACTAATTGGATTTGAATATGTAAGACCAGCTAGACATACTCCATAGTTAACACTCTTTCTTGGTGAAAACTTCCAAACTTCTTTCTTTTACCTTTTCTGGAAAACTTTAATGGGTTTCTCTGTGACATTTTTCATACATGTACAGTATCCTTTGATCATACTGTAGCTTTTTATATATACATACATTATCACCATCCATAGTCACGCTACTGTGCAATGAATGGCTACAGCAGAATTTCTTGCTCCTGTCTAACTGTAACAGCACCCACTGCTTCTCCCAGAGGACCACTCTTCACAGTCTCCACTTTAGCTTTCATGAGATTAACTTTTCAGATCCCACATGTAAGTGAAATCTGACAGTTTCACTTGTCTCCCTGTGTCTGATTTATTTCGCTTATTTACAGTTATTGTAAATGAGATTGTCTTCATAGTTTCTGTTTTAGATAATTTACCCTTGGTGTACTATTGCTGATATTTGTTCGTTTTGTATTCTGAAACTTTGCAAAGTCATTCTAATGACTTTGGGGGAATTGTTGTGATTTTCTATATGTAAGACATGACTTCCTCATTTTTCTTCCCAATTGCTCCAACTAGGACTTCCAGAACTATGCTGACTAAAAGTGGTAAAAATGGACATCCTTGGCTAATCCAAATTATACAAAGGAAACTTTCAGGTTTGCCCCATTCAGTATGTTGCCATTGGTTCAACAGAAATGGACACTATTGCAAATAAGGGAAACCATGGGACCTACGTTTCTTTGGGCCTGGATTAGTTCACTTAATATAATTTTTTCCAAGTCTTTCCATTTCCTAACAAATGGGGCAATGTCATTCTTTCTGATGGAGGCATAGAATTCCATTGTGTATAAATACCACATTTTCTTGATCCATTCATCTACTGAGTGGCATCTGGGTTGATTCCACATCTTAGCTATGGTAAATAATTCTGCAATAAACATAGTTGTGCTGGTAGCTTTAGTATGGTCTTATGATCATTTGGGTAAATGCCCAAAAGTGGGATTGCTGGGTCATAGGGGAGCTCTATATGTCTGAGACAAGCAGAAACGGTCAGATAAATTGACGTTAGGCAAAATGAATCCCATGATAAGGACTCAAATGTTTTTTTTTTCTTTCTTATGATTGTTTCTAACATATTTATAAGGTGATTTCTTTGTTGCTTCGTATGTCCCTCCCCCACAGTATAACCCGTTTTCACTGTATTTGATGTTGGTATAATTTGTGGACGGTAAGGGAAAAAATAAATTGTTTAAATAAGGATACAAGTGGACCCATTGCAACAATAAGATGTACAAGACGTTAGGTCAAAAAACGAACTTCACAACTTTGGCTGGCGGGGGAAGGTGGGGAGAGATGGGAAGGGATAGGAAGGGGAAACAAAGGAGGAGGCAACAATGCTTGATAAGAAATGTACTCATTACCTTGCCCATGTAATTGTAACCCCTCTGTACAGTATTTTCACAATTAAAAAAAAAGAAATGGACACTATTATGTTGAGACATATCCCTTCTACTCCAATGTTTTCAGTGTTTCTATCATGCAGAGATGTTGAATTTCATCAAATGCTTTCTCAGCACCTTTTTCAGATGAAAACATCTTTGTTTTGTCCTTCATTCTGCTAATGTGGTGAGTCACATTTGTTGCTTAACATATATTGAACCAACTTTGAGATAAATCAATCATAGTGAGTTATTTTTCTGAAGATGCTATAGGATTCATTTGAGAATTTTGTTTTTCATCTACAATCATCAATAATACTGGCCTGTAGTCTCATTTTGGCATCTCTTCCTCCCTCCTTTCCATCCTTCTTTCCTGCCTTCCTTCCCTCCTTCCTCTATCTCTCCCTCCTTTCCTTCTTCCTTTCTCATCTGATCATCTCAGTCTTTTCTGTATGGTTTTTGCAGAGAAATCTGTCATCTGGTGAGTTGGAATACAGACACATCAGCATGTTATTTATTTTTTTCATTTTTATAGTTTGGAGATGTTCACCATTGTGCAATATATTGTACCTAAGTAGTAAAAAGATTAGCATGTATGCCAAGCCCATGTTGTATTTTAAGCTTACTATGAACAAATTTCAAACTTTGGGAATGCATCATATATGTGTTCTCAAGCTCCTACCAATAATAGCTACAGATAATTTTCAGCCATTTATAGTTAACACTGCACCTACATATATATAATATACATATATATATATACACGTGTGTATATGTATATATACATACTTTCATTTTTAGAACATTGTGTTAAGTAGGATTTTTTTCTCATTGTACAGGTTAAGAAACTAAAGTTCAGAGATTAAAATAGGTTATTCCAAGTGAGGGGGCCTTTTTCTCTATTTTAAAGAAGATTCTGGATTTGCAAATACCATATTCAATAATTAGAGAAAGTGTAACAAAGTGTTCCTGCTTTCTCCATAATTAACAGCAGGACCTTTTCCTACCACGCTGATATGATTACAGTAATTACCATACTAACAAGAATAAAGCACGATGCAAGTACAGGAGATTGCATCAATCTAAACCTTTCCTAGAACTCTCAGGAGTGCTCCCCATAGTACCTTCCACTTTTCACATCTGAGTTCCCTTCCTGTTGTTGTTCCCTCCACTCAACACACTTCCAGTCACTCAGTTTCCCATTTCCACAGCTATGTTCAACCATGAGACTTTCAAGAAATACAAGGAAAAATGGCTTACTTTCTCTTTAAAGGAGGTATTGAAAACATACCATTTAAGTTCCAAAAATTCATTAGCACCCAGGTATGCCTTGATCCAAGAGTTTAATAATAGCACAAGAACCTGGACTTTCTCCTAACTCTGGTTCTACTTACCTTGATGACAACTTCATTGTTGAGAGAAAGATGGTTCTAGACACAGGTTTCTGGGCTCAGATCCAGTTGGGAAAGTACCTATAATTGTTTCCTTAGCAGCCCAAGAAAACTGAAGCCAAAAGGGCTAGGGATGTGGCTCAAGTGGTAGAACATTTGCCTAGCAAATGTAAGGCATGAATTCAAACCCTGTACCAATAACATTAATTAATAAAATAGAAAGCTGTGTTGGTTGTATTAAATTTTACATCTTTACACAAGAGTGTTATACTATCTTTCCATAGGATGGAATGAGCACTGCTACAGAAGGTACAATTTTGAAGTTTCTCAGATATTTTGACTCAACTGTCCCCATCTCATGACTCAGCATCTTATTTCTGTCCAGTCAACATCTTCATTTATCATAGCTGAATAGTTGGCCTTCAGAATTCCAATCATCAAGGCCTCAAGGAGCCACGTTCTGGATCTGATACTCAATATTATTTTTTCTTTGACTTTGAGATGTGTTTATATCTTACTATTGGGGCCCTCTGATATATCAATTATCCCTACTTTCATTATCTTTTACCAATGTATGTATAGCACTCAGCAAAAGCTCTCTAAATCCACAGACCTCCTGATTACTCCATCAACCTTTCAAATAGCTGAGACCTTGAATCTCCTAGTTTATCTCCTTTTTATCAGCAACTAATCTTGATGCTCCACCAATGGGTCTGAACAATTGTGCTATCTGCATTCCATAGGCTGCATTATGTATTACCATGTATAGGTTTCTTACTCAAAAAGCCCCCAGAAAATTACCAACTTCCCAAAGGCTTTTCCTTTAACTGCACCAAACAGAGAAAATATGAAGTCTTCCTTTTCATTAGACTCTGAGTCTGTCCATCTCTTACAGAGCACCCCATTTTCCACCGATACTGCCTATGGTTTTACTGTTTACAATTGGAAACCTGAATTTCATGTAAATATCTTATTCTTCAACACAAAAATTCAAAAGACTTGAATTACTTTTCATCTTTTTTAAAGTGTGCATTAATCTTCACCAGCAATGCCACTTCAAAAAGTCCTTTTACATTTCATACATCCTCAAGCTCACTGTGAAAATCTCTAACCAGTTGCACTGACAACAGCTGAGTAGAATGCTAGAGTGGTGACCTTAGACACAATGGACAAAATAGAAAAATCAAGTCTTGATTCATGTCTGACCCCAACTCAGTAGATCTATAAATTGTCCATTTGTAACAGATACTTAGGAACCACTTTTCCTTTAAAGAAAAAAATCAAGTAAAAATTTTAAAATAAGCTGGTTGCTGGTAGCTCAAGTCTGTAATCCTATGCAAGAGACCAAGATCAGAGGATCACAGTTCAAAGCTAGCCTGGGCAGAAAAGTCTGTGAGACTTTTATCTCCAATTAACCATGAGAAAACTAGAAGTGGTACGGTGGCTCAAAGTGGAGTGCTAGCCTTGAGTGATAAAACTCAGAGACAGCAGTTAAGCCCTAAGTTCAACTCCCCAAGATCAACAACAAAAATTAAACAAAAAATAAATAAAAACACTGACTCCTCACTTTCGTCCAAGAATCAAAGGGTCAAAGAACAACTCAAAGCTTAGCCTGCAGGTTCACTGTGAGTCTGTGTCCTTGCTCTGAGCTATTCTCCACAGACACGACTTTGTAGCCATCTTAAAGTCCAGCAATGACATGACATCATTATAGATAGTTGCCTTGTGTTAGCAGACAAATCTACCCCTTTCCAGGAAGAAATAACTCATTTTAACAAGGCTCCTGGACCAAGCCTGAGACAGAGACCAACTGTACCACTTGTGACCACCACCTAAACACACCTATGACAGATTTAATTAACAATCTAAAGCAAATATCTATAAGAACAAGACAAGTTGAAAAAGCATACTTTATATACAGTGTGCCCTAGGCTGTATTAATTAAATCTCCTTTCTCTCACCATCACCACTATTCATCTCTTTATCTGGTTTGCTGGGGAAGGTAGATGGACCTGATGTATGGAATGGAGTGTTTGGGCCTGGAGCCTAAAAAGTCCTTTAAGCATCTGAACATAACAGATGAAGACGGCATCTGTATTTTTCTTTCAAGAATGCACTGCACACACACACAAAAAAAATTGTAGTCAATTAATATTTTTGTTAGTTTTGGACCTATAAAATAGAATAAATCCTTATCCCAAGCAAAATGACATAAAATAGGAACTTAAAACATCATGTTGGCTTCTGATACACTCAACTTCAAACGTTTCATAAATCTGCTGGGCTAAGAACCCTTTTCTTGTTTAACATTTGGGACAAAGGCAATGTTCGTGTCGAGTCTATAGGCCTATTTGTCAAGAAACGACAGTATGAATGAGAGTCACATTTGAATAACAAGAGTGGACTAGACTTGAGAGAATAGAACAGGCCCAGGCAGCTTCAATTCTCCCTCTTAAAATTACTTACTATTGTTGGGTATAATAGTATATCAAAAGGGTAAATTCAAAGCTCAAATTAGTTCCTGTCCTCCCAGGAGAAGCTGCTGCCTGATTCTGATCTGTCTGCCATGGGTTGTTCTCACTCAGACTTACAATTTCAAGGCTAGACTGTCATTCCAATATGCAAAGATTGTTGGCATTAATGAGCGTTATATTTAGAAACCCTTCAACTGTGAGATAGAGTTTAATATTAACTTGTGAATTATAAGGTCACGACAAGGACATATTGACTAAAGTTCCAAAACTGTGTAAATTATCTATGTTGGTGATCACAGGCTTTACAAGGGTTTTGCTCAAATTTAAAAGGAATACGTTTATTCATTGTATCTGCATATAAGGACCTGTGAGAATGGTATGTTGCATTCTGGTAAAGAATAATCCCCAGTGTCAATTACTTTTAAAAATACTTTTTTTTTTGGGTGGGGGTCCAGTCGTGGGCCCTGAACTCTGGGCCTGGGCGCTGTCCCTCAGCTCTTCAGCTCAAGGCTAGTGCTCTACCACTTGAGCCACAGCGCCACTTCTGGCTTTTTTCTTTTTGCTTATGTGGTGCTGAGGAATCAAACCCAGGGCCTCAGGCATGCAAGGCAAGCGCTCTACCACTGAGCCACCTTCCCAGCCCCTTTAAAAATACTTTTAATAATTTCCCTGACCTTGCTATTCCCTCCACCTCGCCAGGTATTTTGTGTATCACACTTGTGCACTAACCCTTATAAATTCTTCACAAAATTATAAATTCTTCTCAAACCCTTGATTAAGATCTTCTCAAATTATTCAATAAGAGTGTCCATCTATTTCCTGCTGAGATCCTTACTTCTAATGCAGTATAATGTCTTTAATTATTAGTTGTTTACATAATTTCCATAGTCACAGCAACTTAAGTTAGAATTAAGACATGTCTTAGAATATTAGGACAAACTAGTTTAAGGGACAAGATATTTAAGCAAACATACCACTTACATATTATTTAAAGCATCATAAAGAGCATAATATGGCATAATAACTCCTTTAACCTCTGACATTCATATTTCTCACCTGTTCAATAAGAATGACTACATGCATCGTAATCAACTTACAAAGGTATTCCAACACTTGGGAAAAAGGAAGCTACTCAGTTACTCTTAGCAAAATTCCTTCCTTGATATTGCTATTTTTTGTGGTATTGCTATGTGGGGCAGCTTCTTGAAATTTCAGTCCATGGTAGATACTGTCTTAACAATCATCACCGTCTATGGGATTTTTACAGAAAGGAACCATCAACAGGATGGGACGAAAACTCCAGAAACAACAGGAGTCAAAAGCCAGAATCACCAGGATCCAAAAGCCAGATATACTAAGGCATGCATTTTGCTCAGAGGACATTCTCTTCATAGGAAAAACTAATCAAAGCTTTATTATCTACACTGACGTTCTCATATTAAACTCAGGGGAATCATTGATATAATTTCTTAATTAATAATTTTTTATACTTAGAGGAAGCTGTTTGACAAATTGTCCTGCTTGCACATTCTCTCTTTCCCCACCACACATGAGCCATAGGTGTGACTGAAAGTGTTAACAAATGAAGTTCAGCATCTAATGAGACTTATTCACACAGACATAGGTAATTTTTCTTTTATAACACAGAATTTTCTATGGCTCACTCAATAAACATCATACAGGACTGAAGTTAAACTCAAGACTCTCCATCTTTTCTCTAAGACTAAAAAAGATTTCTTGGCAGGAAGATCAAATCATGAAAGATCTGAAAAAATAACAATTGTGTTATATAACCAGGAGTTTTTAGCTCTTCAAATTCCATGTCCAAAAATAATTTCTAATCAACTGCTGCTTACACGAGACCTTAAAATGAGCCTAATCAACCCAACCCATACATCCAAAGTACATGGTAACAAATGAGTTATATGACCTTCATCAACTTCCTTTTCCACTCTAGTTTTGATTCCTCATTAAGATGGTAGAAATAGTACATCAGGCAAAGGCTAAGAGAACAAAACAAAATAAAATATACCAAGTCTAGCACGCAATAAGTAGGAAAACACATCGTAATTGCTAGATATTTACTATGATGATACATTATATCTATTATAGATATATACTATCTGCCTACATAATATTACGACCCACTTTCATTTAGGAAATTTGATCTGTCCTACAATACAAAGCAGTTATTCGCAGTATCAACCACTTTTTTAATTTTTTATTGTGAAAATACTGTACAGAGGGGTTACAATTACGTGAGCAAGGTAATGAGTACCTTTCTTATCAACCACTTTTTTGGCTTCAGAGCACTTGCTGGGCAGGCACTATCTCCATTGAGCCACATCTCAGACCTAGTTCTTGCTGGTTATATGTGTGTGTGCATGTATGTGTGTGTCTATCTTACCCGTGTGTGCACATGCACTTACAAGTGTCAGTAACCATGACGTAAACTCACTCTTTTAAGTGAGTTAAGTGAAAGATTCTCACTCATTCTCTTGGTTTTCTTGCTCTCAACACTCCACCACTTAGCCAAGCCTCCTAGTCCAGCATTTTGATGGTTAATTGAAGCCAGATATCTCCAAGATTTCTACCCTGACTGACTTCAAACTGCGATCCTTGGATCTTATCCTCCTGAAGAGACAGAAGTGAGCCATTACTGCCCAAGTTCTTGCCAGTCATTTTTTTTTTAATTTTATTTTATTTTATTTGAGAACATACTGTACAGAGGGGTTACAATTACATGGTCAGGATAATGCATACATTTCTTACCAAGCATTGCAGCCTCCTCCTTTGTTTACCCTTCACCTCCCTTCCCAGCCTCCCCCCTCCCCCCCACCCAATCATACCCCCCCTCCCCCCCCTCCGACATTGTAAAGCTGGTTTTGACATGACATTTTGTACTTCTCATTGTTGCAACAGGTCCACCTGAATCCTTAAACGACTTGTTTGTCCCCATCTCCTCCACATGTTATACTGACATCAAATATAGTGAAAGCAGGGGTTACACTGTGGGGGAGGGACATACAAAGCAACCAAGAAATAATCTTATAAATGCGTTAGAAACACATGCATGAAAGAAACAAAAACATTAAAATACATATTTGAGGGTTCGTTTTCCTAACATCACATTCTCTGACTTTTTCCGCTTGACTCATACCTATACTAGATATTGCAAATAAGGGAAACCATGGGACCTATGTTTCTTTGGGCCTGGCTTACTTCACTTAATATAATTTTTTCCAAGCCTTTCCATTTCCTAACAAATGGTTGCCAGTCATTTTTGAGGCAGATTCTCATACTCCTACCTGGGCATGTGTCTGAGCTGAATATATCTATGATCTTTCATGTGTCTATGCTCATGAGGACCACCAGTTTAATAAATAATTCCACACTAATAAGTAAAACAGGCTTTTCATCACCATTATAAAATATAGCAAAACAAGGGCTAACATCGCCCAACCTATCTTAAAGAATGCCAGAAGACTGCTTGTGGGTGTTTGTGTCCTAGTCCTAAGGCTTGAAGTTATGGCCTGGGTGCTATTCCTGTGCTTTTTCACTCTACCACTTAAGCTATAGCTCTACTTCTGGCTTTTTTGGTGGTTAGTTGAAGATAAGAATCTCACAGACTGTTCTGCACTGTGGCTTTAAACCACAATCCTCAGATCTCAGCCTCTTGAGTAACCAGGATTATAGGTATGAGTCACTGATGCCAGCTTCAAGATCAAGAATGAAATCTTAAATACCTGTTACTTTGCTTTGAGGATTTTATAAAGTTAAAAACTGAAGAGTTTATTTATATCTATTTCTAACAGACATACGACCAGAATTCCTACCCTTCTGATAGCAAATTTGTTATTTTATGCAAAAAGAATTTAACAAACCTTCTCAATTTGACAATTTGGTTTCAAAGAAAAACCATCACTTTTTATAGCCCCAATCTGATTTCCAATTAAGTAAAAGGAAAGCAACAATCCTGTGTTATTACTAGATATCACAACTGACAGGCCTTAGCTAATATAGTATCTAATTTTGGTTAAGTTTTAAGAAGTACAGTTCAAGTTACTCTCATAGGTGATGAAACTATTAACACTGCCTTTATAAATTGAAAACATGTTTTTCCTTAGGGGAAGGAGAAGGGAAGAAAGAGGTAGAGAAGGAAAAGGCACATGATGATAAACAAAGCTGTGCACTCAGTATATTATTTCATCACTGCTCACAACATGGTTATTTTTCTTGTATATCTTATTAAGTGTTCAACAAAAGACATTGGAAAAGACACATGTCAAAGCATATTCAATAAAACATTCATCTTCAAATTATTATGCAATTCTAATTATAAAGTCACTACATTTGCACATTTTTCGTAAACTAATGAATAATACAAACTCATGGAAGTCTGTTATATACTTAATTTTGCCTAGATCTGACCTTTTCCTTCTAAATAGTCTATGAAATCACAAATAAAGGTTTTGTAACTCATGGAAACAACCCAAGTTTGAAAGAAAGAAAAATAATAAAATCAGCAAATCCATAAAACAGAATGGAAAATCATGCTCTTACTTTCTTTTGCTTTTTGTATCAGTTGTTTGAAAAAAAAAGTAGAGACTTCCTACATATTCTCCAAGAACTTCATTTTCTGAGTTTTAACTTTTGGGAAATATATTATGGCTTAAATTTGACCTTATTAAAGGCCATATGTTAAGAGAACAGATTTAAAATTTGTTTTCAAGATCTGTTGTACTCAATTTACCTTTGTAAAATTCCTAAACAGAGTACTTTAGTATCAGAATCATGAATAGGAGAATTTTATCTATAAAGTGAGTAATCTTGTTCAGAATTTTATTTCTTCCACGTGTTCAAAATTTTCTGTAAATTCTACTTAAGTTTGCAGATTTTAGTCATTCTTTAATAAATTTTAAAATATTGTTTGCAGATTCCATTAGCACAGGAAGCAATAACAGAAGTAATATTAAAATGCTATAACAGGAAAAGAGATTCACTAGTATAGCTTACAGTGATTAGATTTGAGCTACTTTTAATCATGGAATTATCTTTGAATTAGTGTAAGATCTGATGAATGACTTCGACTGTGTGAAGATATGCTAGTCATACTGCAAGCATTTTGCATCTTTTATGATTTAATTTACAAATGTTTAAAATTGTGCTATGGTTCTGCTTTGCTTTTTAATTAAAAGCTGTTTCAGAAGAAAAAATACTAATAAGGGAAAAATAAACAGGGAGGCCGGGCGCGCGCTGGTGGCTCACGCCTGTAATCCTAGCTATTCAGGAGGCTGAGATCTGAGGATCACGGTTCAAAGCCAGCCCGGGCAGGAGAGACCGTGAGACTCCTATCTCTAATAAACCACCAGAAAACCAGAAGTGGCGCTGTAGCTCAAGTGGTAGAGCGCTCGCCTTGAGCTTAAGAGCTGAGGGACAGCGCCCAGGCCCAGAGTTCAAGCCCCACGACCAACAAAAAAAAAAAAAGAAAAAGAAAAAGAAACAGGGAGAAAAGTTCTTATTCTGCATTACTTTTCTGATATTCTTTCCAGTGTACATGTATTAAACAAGAGAGGGTATATAATCCTAAATGCCCTTATCAATTGATCTACAACTATTCTACCAAACAACATGACATTTCTAAGATGCCCTTGTGGCAGAGAGTTGGTTACAATTGCTAGACAAACAGGTGCTATTGTTTCTAAAATATTTATAAGATGATTTCTTTGTTGCTTTGTATGTCCCTCCCCCATGGTATAATCCCTGTTTTCACTGTATTCGATGTTGGTATAATTTGGGAAGGGGAAGAGAAAAAACAAATTGTTTAAATAGGGATGCAGGTGGACCCATTGCAACAAGACATTATGTCATAAAACGAACCTTACAACTTTGGGAGGGGAGGAAGGGATGGGAATGGGAAACAAAGGAGAAGGCGGCAACAATGCTTGATAAGAAATGTACTCATTACCTTGCCCATGTAACTGTAACCCCTCTGTACAGTATTTTCACAATAAAAAAATAAGAAAAAAAGTAACTGCAACATCTTGGAGTTAAACATTTCACAATCCAGTTGTTTTGTTTTGATTTTCCCCCTGTGAAGGCCCCAAATTTAAGCAAATAGTATTTTGGATCTTGCAAATGTTTTTAAGCATTAGTAATTTTCCCAGGATAGAATAAACTCAAACCAGAAAACATATTATTTTGCCATATTAGTCTGTGAAGGTTAAAGTTAAAGTGAAGGTTATCATATGAAAGTATAATTCAATCAAATTTAGCAGGCCACACTTAAGATATCCTACTTTTATACTGAAGACTAAAGCTGGGCAAAAGTTGAAACTGTCCTGTAGGATTAAATTTTTATGAGATAATCCCAAACATCATGTTATGAGCAAACACCTTCTATCTTTGTCCATTCTCATCAAGAGCACTTAATCAGAGAATTAACATGACTACCTATCACAGATTGTGAAACGGTAAATCACTCTTCTTGATGAAAGGGAATGATATTGATTAAGATGCATTGCTCACAAACTGACGTTTTACATCGAAACCCCTTTGTACAACTACTTGAGAATAGAGACGGACAGACAGATAGATGGGGTGGGTGAACAGATGAATGGTTTGTTCCACCTACGTCACGACTTTCTTGGACTCTTCAAAAGCAAATGCTATGACAAACTTCAAAAAAGCACGTGAGCCAAAGAGGGAAAGACACAACCATTACAATAGCTTCGGTGGTTTTAAACAGACGTTGCCAAGTGTTGGCAAGGAGGAAAACGTAACATGGTACAACCACGTTAGAAAACACGTGTGCAGTTTCTTCAAACGTTAAAAGCACACACCTACTACATGATCAAGCCGTTCATACCTAGCAATATATTCCAGGACCAAAGGGAAAAAAAAAAGAAGAAAACAGCATGTATCGGTGCCCAGACTGATGCACAACTATCCACAGCAACTGTATTGGTAAAAACAGAAACCAAGCCAACAGGCCAGGCTGGCGCAGTCATCCTGGCTCCTCGGGAGGCTAGGTGCTGGAGGTCAGAGTTCAAAAGCCAGCCCGGGAAGGAAAGCTGGTGAGATTGCTTACCTCCAACTCACCTTCCAAAGGCCGGACGCACCCACAGCGGGCGGCCTGCGAGCCCCAGGTTCAAGCCCCAGGAGGGGCACGAGAAGAATAAAAGAAAGATGCGGGGGTCGCCACGCAGGCAAAGCAGGGGGGCAGACGCTGCCCGCCGCGCGGTCCCGGCCGAGGAGCACCGTGGGATTCGCACCTCCGCCACCCCACGACCCGTCAGGATGCCGTTCCTACTCCTGGTCTGGTAGGAACCCCAATAACGACAACCATCACTGCCGCCAGACACACACTTCAGGCTCCTCCCGTGACCTCCAGGCCCCGCACAGCACACTCGAGCTGAACTCTCGCCCCGAGGCTTCGCGCGCGCGCGCCCAGCCAGGTGCAACTTCGCGCATGCGCAGACCTGCCGGCCGGGCCCGGGCCCCTCAGACCGGCCATGACGTCCCCCCCTCACACACCCCGGCTCCCCGGGCCCCCGAGCTGGGGTCTCCGCCTCCCCGCGTGTCCCCGGGCAGCGACCGCCATGGCCTGGGCTGCTGGCCCCGGGTACCAGAAGGAACTGAGCCTTTTCTCCCTCAGGGCCGCCGAGCGGGGACCCGGACACGCCGGCGCCCTCGTCCGTGGGGTGGGAGTGGGGGGTCTCTACCTTGACCCACCAAAGGCGGCCCACCAAGGGCCTCTCACCTGGCTCCTCAGCTCTGGGGAGGTCGAGGGAAGGCCGCGTCTGGGGCGACGGCAGGTACACCGATGTTGGGCTTCGTGTGTCTGGCGGCGCTTGCGGCTGCCACCTGGGTCCACCACCAGGCTGGGGGCGTGGCCTAGGTGTGAGCACGCATGCTCAGTGAGCGAGCGCGAGGCAGGCCCGCCACACTATGACAGGGGGCGTGGCCTAGGGGTGAGTATACATGCTCAATGAGCAAGCGGGAGGCAGGCCCGCCACACTATGACAGGGGGCGTGGCCTAGGTGTGAGCACGCCTGCTCAGTGAGCGAGCGCGAGGCAGGCCCGCCACACTATGACAGGGGGCGTGGCCTAGGTGTGAGCACGCATGCTCAGTGAGCGAGCGCGAGGCAGGCCCGCCACACTATGACAGGGGGCGTGGCCTAGGGGTGAGTATACATGCTCAATGAGCAAGCGGGAGGCAGGCCCGCCACACTATGACAGGGGGCGTGGCCTAGGTGTGAGCACGCATGCTCAGTGAGCAAGCGCAAGGCAGGCCCGCCACACTATGACGGGGGTGTGGCCTAGGGGTGAGCACGCATGCTCAGTGAGCATGTTACAGGAGCACCATAAGCATGCTGGAAGCGTGTTGTAGTGGCGAGTGCACCTGATCAGAGCGCAAGGCCCAAGTTCAAACCCTAGTACCCAAAAGAAAAACAAAAAGAGCTAGGGTTGTGGCCTAATGGTGACAAGCACCTGTTTAGTGAGCAGAAAGACCTGAGTTCAAACCCCAGGATGTCCAAAGGAAAAAAAAAAAGGAGCTGGAGACATGGCTCAGTAGGGAGCACAGCAAACACGAGGCCTGAGTTCAACCTCCTAGACTCCCAGCAGTAGTAATCATAATCAATAATAGCAGTATGCATCAAAAGTAGCTGGAAGTGGTGCTGTGACTCAAAGGGTAGAGTGCTAGCCTTGAGCACAAAGAGGCCAAAGACAGCACCCAGGCCCTAAGGCCAAGCCCCAGGACAGGAGATAAATATACATATATATATATGATCTTATATAATATATATAAGATGAAATAATAATGATAGCAGTATTATTTAAGCCAAGTGCCTATGACTTATGCCTGGAATCATAGCTACTCAGGAAGCTGAGATTTAGAGGATCATTGTTGGTTTGAGAAGCCAGCTCAGGCAGAAATTGGTAGACACTGAATCTCTAACCCCAGAAGAAACCAAAATAAATAAATAAACAGCACGCAGCAAGGAACTTTTATGATCAGACTCGACATATGTTTAGGAGGGGAAAAAAAAAAACATTTCATCCAACCTCTGTAAGAATTCCACTCCCTTTATGTCGCTTCTTTTCACACACGCAGATAATGACAAACTAGCGGGAAAGATTATAGCAATCCGTTAATTTGTGACTAGTTATTGAAAAAATAATACATTCCGGCCTGTGCTTCCTCGGGGGGCACTCGTCAGTTGCAAATTTTGAGGGTAGTTCTTGCTGATGCCTCCGCTGATGTGTGGTTCCATATGTGTTTGAATATTAATGTCTTTTGAGGTTTCTGGGGTTGCCATAGCCACCCGAGCTCCTCAATGAAACAGGATATGTTGCTCTGAAGGCAAATTCATGAGCAAGTGAATCTTCGTCTGTTAAAGTAGCTGGGGAAGCTGCTGGTTCTACCAAGGGAATGCTCTCCTTCCCTTCCCACGATTCCCAGTCTTGTTTGTTGTGATACTTGACCACCACCACCATGCACTTGTTTTCAGCCTACCAGCAGCTCTTAGGCTGGGATCCATCCAGGGATGGATCACCATACCCTGGTGATGCTTCTTTGTGCTCTTTGCAAACCTCACACACACACCACACACACACACACACACACACACACACACACACACACACATACACACACACACCCTACCATTCTAGTCAAGCTTCCTCTACCTTCTCTCCTAAAGAGAAACTTTCTCCCTGCTCACAAGTACACTGAAAGCAAGTGTTCCAAGAGACTGATGATGTATTTTTTCCCTCAAACTCATTCTTTATTGATCATCCCAACTGTTTTAGGAATTATAAATAACCATCCTCATCCTCCCCACCCCCAGCCCCTTATTTCAGTATTTCACCATTTCCTTTCCTGGAGTACACAACCTTCTAACTTTCTCCATCTAGCTATGGTTTTCTGATTTCTCTGTTGTCCTTTTAGCTTCTGTGGGACCCCCTAAACCTTCCTATTCGTTCTCTTGTCTTCTTGAGAAACTGCATATTGGTTGGACCCCAGTCTCTGCTTCTTAATCTCCTGCAAAATTTGCTCAATGATCACACCCTTTCAGTACACAACGACGTGTTAGAAATAGCTCCGGATAAGCTGAGCGCCAGTAGCTCAAGCCTGTAATCCTAGCTACTCAGGAGGCTGAGATCTAAGGGTCAAAGTTCAAAGTCAGCCCAGGAAAGTATACCTGTGAGACTATTATCTTCAATTAATCACAGAAAAAGCCAAGTATGGTGTTGTAATTCAAGTGGTATAGCACTAGCCTGGGACAAAAAGCACTCAGAGACAGAACCCAGGCTCAGGAGCCCATGCCCCAAGCCTGGAAGGAAGAAAAAGAAGAGAAATGGCTCCGGATGTCAGGGTGTCATATAGTAATCAGGACACCAACTTGGACGGCATTCAGCAAGGCCAAGTTTCCTTCTACGGAAGGGTGCACCATCAGCCAAAAAGCAGACAAGCAAGCACTCAGAGCAGGCTGACTGCTCCCTTTTTACCCCTAAACCAGCAGACCCCACCCCTCTGCTCACAGTGGCTAAACTCAGGTTCACAGTCTGCAAAAGAATGCGGCTTAATCAACAGGATGTAGCTAAAACTCAAGAAGCACCATGTCTTCGAGTGCTCAGGAAAAGGAGGTATATAACTAAAACGTAATTAACAAGGGCCTCCACAGCTGGCCAGTGCAGAAACCCTTCAGTAAAACAATGCTCTCAAGATTAACAGAAAGGAAGCAAACTACCTGGATAGAAAAGACCCTTTTCTGACAAATGTCACACACTTTCAAAATATTCCTTCTGAGCCAAGTGTGAGAGCTCACGTTTATAATCTTAGCTCAGACTCCATCTCAAACCATGGTACACCCCTGATGGTAAGCATCTTCTTATCCCAGCTACCAGGATACACAAGGGCTTTTGCTTTTCATCCCCAGTGACACAAGGATGCACAACCAGCAGGAAGACAGTGCAAGCCTGTCCACTCCAGGCCAGTCCCTAGCTCGAAAATAACCAATGTTAAAAGGCCTTGGAGGGCTATCTCAGTGGTAGAGCATCTGCCCGCATGCGCACAGCCCAGAGGTCAATTCTCAGTATCACCAAAATGAACCCCACACATACACACACACCTTACACAATATATTAGTAAGCTGTTATTGTTTGCATTTAGCTCAGAGAACAACTGTGCCTGAGGTATTTTCTAATTGATCAGTAAAGATTATCCTCACCACAATTATATGCTATTGATTTTTTTCTGAGCTTTCTTTCACAACTTGAAATGAATCATTTCATTGGGCCAGACTAGAGGTTCAGCAAAGATTATCCTGAGGCATGTAATTTGTTTTAGTCTCAGTGAGTCCTCACAAAAAAAAAAATCTGAGACATCTTCAAGACATTGTAACTAAGCCCTATCATCCTCAATGCCACAAATTATCAGGAACATTCTAATATTGATACAGCATGGAGTTATATCTTCACAGAGGATATTTCATATTAAAATTAATGGCTTGTTTTCTACCAAATGAATTTCGTCAATTTCCTACTAACATACAAACTTGCAGACCTTTTTCCTGTCTTAATATTGTTTAGTGAACAGCATAAAGTTAATCTTAATACTTTTAAAACATAACTTGCAGCAGTTCCACAACAATGCAGCTAGCTAGTATGTGGGTCTTAGATCAGATGGAGAAAATGTCTCTGTGGGCTTTTTTTCCCTAATAATTCTTTACATGTCTTTTAAAGCCTGCAGGATTCCAGAATTTTATGACCTTGAAATTATCTCACTTTTTAAACATATAATATTAAACTTGAAAATATCTTTGAAAGAAAAAAATATGTGGGAGGCTGTAAAACATAATAGTGCTTCAGAATCAGAGAAAAATGTGGACGATCTGAGCTTAACAGAAAGGCCAAAGCAGTGCTAAGTCTTTTCTTCTTACCTACAGAGACCATGCAGTGAATTTTAAGAGTGCAATCTGATGAAAGAGGAAAAGGAAAAATGTTTAGAGAATATAAACTACACAAAGCATCAGAACTTCAGGGAAAAAGGTAATGGATTTTTTTAATCATACTAATAATACACACTCTCTACCTAGGTAACACAACATGCATAAAGCTTACAGTGTGTTACACATCTAATAATCCATATGCCTAACAATTGTCATTGTTATTTTACATGCCTCTGAAAATGGTTCATCTCTGTCTGCCAGCTTTTGACCACCTACCACAGAGGAAAGCTGCAGGAAAAAAATGATAATAATAAAATAGCATATAGGATAGTTGTTCTGATGGACAGCAGTGCCTCCCCACAGAATTGAATATCTAGTCCACCTCTGTGAAATAGATATTGTTACCTCAGGCCAAGGTGGTAAGTAATTTTGCTCTGTTTGTTTTGAGTATTGGGGATCAAGTCACAAAGTCTCTGATGGCATTGTAAGGTAAAGTCTACCCAATAAATCCAGCAAAGTCCAGCCAAAAGACTAGGCATTGTTGATCACACGTTGAAGCCAAACAGCCAACAGGCTCTTCTATTACTTATTCTGTTCAGTTGAGTTTGATTGATAAGTGTTCGGGTGAAGTTTTGTGGTGTTGTTTCTCAGTACTGAGTCTGCTTGGTGGCACCATCATTGTATACCTCACCTAACAGTCAAGGGCACTTCCTGGAGCTACCATTCTGGTTTGTTTGGCAATGCTACAGCATCAAAACAGGGAGGTAACCAATACGACAGGAAGTACGCTCTCTCTCTCTCATTCTCTCTCTCATTCTCTCTCTCTGTCTCTGTGTGTCTCTGTGTCTGTCTGTCTGTCTGCCTGCCTGTCTGCCTGCCTGCCTGTCTGCCTGCCTGCCTGTCTGCCTGCCTGTCTGTCTGTCTGTCAGTCTGTCTGTCTCTCTCTCTCTCTCTCTCTCTCTCTCTCTCTCTCTCTCTCTCTCTCTCTCTCTCTTTCCCCGGAGTTCACTTTTAAAGCCACCACGCCCAGTCATACATCTGGAAAACGGGCCAAGGAAGAGACATTCAAGAGATACTCAGTTTCATTCACTCTTCAGGAAAACAAATGAGGACAAAAAAAAATAAATGCCGTTTTGACCCAAACAATGTGGGGATTTTGAGAAAAAAAAAAAAGAAATGTAAAGGAATAGGACAATGTTTTCCTTTTGTGGGAGGACAAATTGATATACCCTTACTGGATCTAAACTTGCATACCTTCTGAAACAGTAATTTTGTTTCTTTGAATGTTCATTTCAATGTGTGTTCAAAGATACCTCCTTAGTATTGAATGAGGAAGTAGCTAAAGTAATATAATAAATCCATGAAGAGGAATCTATAAAGCTTTGAGAAAGGAGGTGGTAAATATATACTGACGTGGGAAGTATCTCAATTATATTGCAAAGTAAAACAGCAGTTCAAATAACAATGGAACACAATGTCCATTTTCATGTGGAAAAAAGGGGGTACACTGTTTTGTTTGCATGCATAGAAAATGCTGAAACTATTTACAAAATATTTTCTAATTAGTGGGTAGGTACACTGGAAAAAGGGGGTAGGAAGGGTCTATATGGATAAAACAGGACCTCAACTTTCTACCTTAAATTGTTCATTTATTTGTTTACTTTTTGGGTTTTGTCTTGTTCAGAAGTGAGAGATTCTCTTCTCTCTTACCTTGCTTATATAAGAATAAAAATAAACACTGATTGCAACAGCAATACTCACAAGATAGTATGTTGGAAATGAACTTTACAACATGGGAGGGGAGGAGGGGGAGGGGAAGTGGAACAAAAATGAAGGAAGAGGGAAACAATGTTTGACGAGAAATGTATTCATTACCTTACATATCTTACATCCCTTAAGTAATCCTTCTATACATCACCTTGACAATAAAATTAAATTTTTAAAAAATGGTAGGTACTGGGCTGGAGGTGTGGCTCAAGTAGTAAAGCACCAGATATGCAAGCAAGCTGAGCAAATATGAAGCCATGAGTTCAAACTCAGTATTTGCCAAAATCATCATCATCATCATCATCATCAATAATAATAAATAGGATAAGCTGGGGGCTAGGCAGAAAAGTCCATGAGACACTAATCTCCAGTTAATCAGCAAAAAGGAAAAATTCACAAGTGGAGATGTGGTTCAGGTGGTAGAACATGAAATAGTGAAATAGCCAAATGAGAGCTCAAGGTCCTGAGTTCAAGCCCCAGTGATGCTTCTTTAATCAAATGTGAGCACACATACACACAGGAATGAAAATATACACAATATATACTGCCAGATATACAGTTCACTCCCTCCAGCAGCTCCTGAAACCTGGTATTATGTTGCAGGTTTGAAGTCTGTGCACATCTCCACATCTTTTAGGTGTCTATTTCAAAGAGGATTGAACAGAGGGACCGGGAAAAGAATTCATTAACTAGGGCAGTGTTTCTCTAGGTATTTGAATATGACATTGCAAAAGTGACAGCATCTTGTACATGATTTCCCATTTCCAAAACAGAAGAAAAGACGATCTTTCCCAATACCTTCACAACATAAGAAATGCTTCACTTTCCTCCCTGTTTCAATCAATCTTGAAAGAAAGACTGGGGTGGGAACACTTAAACTATAACTCTGCAGTTATTGAAAACCCCAAGAATGATGAACTTCATGCATAGTGATGTTGAAATAACACCCAATGAATTGTGGGCACTCTGAAAGGCAGTGAGATTTACAACTCCTTTCTTCTGTTCCAAAATAAAGAAAGAATTCCTATCTTCCCAGCAAGCGGTCTCCAAAATAAATGTTGTTCTCACACGCCATCAGCAAAGGAATAACTTGGGGCAAGAAACCACAATGTATTTTTATTTACAAATTATATACATCATACCATTTTACTAACAGGCTGCCAAATATAAAAATTGGAAATAAACTGCCTGAGATAGATTTAAAATGCATAGTATGTCAGGCTTCTCAGTATTTTTTTCCTACATTGTATGACACACTGTTCCAAATAACTCAAATACTGACTATGACAGTGTCTCATGTATAACTATAAATTTCTACCTCCCTAAATATCCCTTCCACACAGCTGAAAAAAAATTGAAGACAGTTCTTGCTGTTGGCATGCCTCCTTTAGAGAGCCAAAAAGGACAGAAATAAGTTCAGACAACAAATGATCCTCTCAACTTGAGTAGGCACAATGCTTCCTGAGTGATTTCCACGTGTGAGGTATTACCAAGAACTTCGCAAAGTCTTGTGTCTAAATTTCCCCAAAACTCCATGCAGCAGATCATCTTCCCAGTTTACAGCTAAAGCAACTGAGGACTAAACGTAGCTTAGGACTCGCTAGTTAGAAAATAGTAGCAAACATTTATAACAATCCTTTCTTGACTGAATTTAGTCTGGGTGCATGGTTCTCTCTCATGGACTCCTAAAGAATCTTTAGCTACATGGGGGTGGGAAATATGGGGTTGTCTGGGCGTGGAGAGAGATGTCATGGTTCCCAATATCTTTCGGTTGAAGCAAGGGATGCTAATATCCTGAAGTGGACAGGGAAGCCCAAGAACATACCCATAGTGCTGTGGTAGGGGAATCTTGTTCAAAGGGAATAATCAATGATGTATCAGAGATGAATGACTAGCCAGATGTGTTCATCATGGTGCAATTTGTCATGGCTGAGTACTGGAAGACTCAATAAATGACAATGTACCTATTTATTAGAGCTCTGCTCTGTGGCTCTCAGCATGACACTTTTTCAAAAGAATAACCACATGAAAAAAGCATTTCTATTTACATCCTCTAAAGTAATATGCATGAAAAACATTCATATTTACAAGTCCTCAAGTAATATGGTTAGGAAGGTTGTTGTGTTAGAAAAGTATTTCTATGTTTATGTGCGCACATGGAAAATATTTTGAAAGACATCAGCCGAAGTATTCATTACTATCCGTTGCTGGAGTGTCATGAGTCTGTGTGAAATATTTCATGACCAAACTCATTATAAATAGCCCCACATATCAATGTAAGAAGGAAACACTCATAGGTCATATAACCTATTATTTCAAAGTCCTTATGAGCCCCGTAAAATATAAGATTTGGTACCCATCTTTTCAGGATGTGTCACTGGCAGCGTTTTATTTTCTGACACCAAGTTCTTTAATAATAGAAAAGAGAAGCACCAGGTGTTTCTCACCAGGTGCCTTTGCAATAGCAGCAGAGTTCACTGGAATATTTTTGTTCAGAGCCAAAATAGCACCTACTATTCACATGCCCTATCTCGAAAGCCTTCATTGTTTCACTATGATTCAAAAGTGAAGTTACTCACTCCCACCCACATGGCAAGAGCAATATGATCATGACACTGAACCGAATAAATGTTTGAAACTTCATCAACCCTCAGAATCTCATCTCAGAATGTCTTAGGAGTAGAAATCATTATGACGTTGTCTGCAGAGTAACTTATCATCATCATCATTACTATTATTATTATTATGTGGAGTTTGGGGCTGGTACAGGAGCTCGAACTTGGGTCACACTCTCATTCAGCTTTCTTGCACATCATCACCTGAGCCACACCTCCAGTCCAACATTTTGATGATTAATTGGAAATGAAGACTTTTCTGTCTTGGCTGGCTTCAAACTGTGATCCTCCAGACTTCAGACTAATGAGTAGGTAGGATTACATGTGTGAGCAACTGGTTCTTTGCTCAGAAGTCTTATTGATGCATCTACAAGAACACAGACTAATAAATTACCCTTTACTTTAGTGACCAGTACCTAACTGTGACCTGGGGGGGGGGGGGGCGGGGGGAGGAAATACAACTAAAATGGCAGCAGCCCTTCACAAATACCGTGAGATTTATATCAGCCCCCTAAAAACACTGCTAGGAAAAAGTTTATTCCCCAGTACAGATGAAAATTTGACCTTCTACACTAGCCAGAGAAACAACAAAAGAGGAAGAGCTGGACAAACACAAAATGGAGAAGAAAGATAAGCATGTTATTGCTTTCAATATTATAATAATTATATAAATAAAATGTGCTTACTTGTTTCCATTTTCAAGGAATCCAAATGGTTTACATTACATCTAGCACAAGGACCATTACTAAACAGTAACAGTTCACAATTTCTGAAGATTTTCAGAAACATAAAAATGTTAGGAGAAAGTATTTCAGATACTCCTTTGCTTCAAATGAGAGAATATGTATCTAAATATGACATGAGACCAAAAGGAATGCTGTATAAATAAACTAATTAGGCAAAGATATTTGCTAGCAATATTATAAATAATGCCTGAATGTGTCTCAAATATGTGAAATATAGGGAAAATCAATGCATAGCATGACGGTGCCTCTTCAGCAACACTTGTCAAAACAATCTGTTAATTGTTTTTGTATGCGCATGGCAAAAATAGCATACTGTGGGGAAAATAACATCATAAAGTAATTTAAGTTCATATTATGTTTTATTAATTAGGATTCTTCATTTACCTTAAGGAGAAAAAAAGACTATTGTCTACATCTTCTGTTGCAAATATATACAAAGCCTTGATTACAATGGAAAAAACCCACAAAATTGGACTGAGGAGTGTCCAAAACCCAACACGACTACTTCAGTGTGTGTCTATGCACAAATTACATAATCCTACTGACCTTCGGTGTCTCTATTAAAAATGAAAAGTGCCAGTGATCACCTCCCTCACAGGGCTCTGATAAGAAAAACAAAGAGATGTTATTTGTGAAGGTCTGGCAACACAGTAGGGATTTGATGACTGTGAATCTTTTTTACCTCCTTCCATTTTTACCTTTCTTTCCCTGCTCTCATACCTAGATTTCACAAGGCAACTTGAGCTGTAGGAAAGAAGAAAGAAAGAAAGAAAGAGAGAAAGAGAGAAAGAAAGAGAGAAAGAAAGGGAAAGAGAAGAAAGGGAAAGAGAGAAAGAAAGAAAGAAAGAAAGAAAGAAAGAAAGAAAGAAAGAAAGAAAGAAAGAAAGAAAGAAAGAAAGAAAGAAAGAAAGAAAGACAGGAAAGAAAGAAAGGAAGGAAGGAAGGAAGGAAGAAAGGGGGAAGGAGGGAAGGAGGAAGGAATGAAGGAAGGAAAAAAGGCAAGAAAAAACGAAGGAAGGAAAGAAGGAAGGAAGGAAGGAAGGAAAGAAGGGAAAGGAAGGAAGGGAGGGAAGGATGGAGAGAAAGAGAAGTTCACCTTACCAGTGGCTCAAACCTGTAAATCCTAGTTACTCAGGACGCTGAGATCTGAAGATCTCAGGTTTGAAGCTAGCACAGGCAGAAAAGGTCTGTGAGACTTTTATTTCTAATTAATCACCAAAATTTCAGAAGTGGAGCTGTGGCTCAAGAGCTAGAACTAAGGGACAGAGCTCTATCCATAAATTCAAACCCTTGTACCAGCACCAAAACAAACAGCAACAACAACAAAAAAAAAACCCACCTTAGATTCAGAGAATATTCTAGAGAGAGGAACTGTGAACAACAACAGAACTCAAACCCACTCGTTACACAAATCATGAAACTGAGGCCACATCGGGATCATTCTAGAGAAACATGATGAACAGGGACCATTTCCTCTCATCCTTCAGAAATTACTAAAACTAGAAGACACTGGGCAAAAGAAACCCTCAACTTGTAGGCCTCAAAGTACTTCTGATTGTTCCACAGCCGTTAAGATCCCTTTTATCCAGTGTACACAAGGTATCGAAGGTGGTAAGCTAAGAGTTAAAAAACAATCTAGCAGCATTTCGTTTCTGGACTGTGCTGTGTCCTTGTGAGAATTGCATAAACAAGTTTGAGCGGTGACTGCAGAGGTGTCTCTGACACAGCACAAGGGCTCCACCTTCAGCCTGAGAATGAAGAGGAACTTCGCAAAAACACTATCTGAGTCCTAAGAAAGCAGATCTGAAACACAGTCTCTTCTGACAAAATCTGACCATACAACCTTTCACTTTAAAGGCTTTCATCCCAAGAATTTATTTCTTCTCCATAGGTAAAATTGAGAATCACACAAGGTAAAATAAAAAGGGGTTTTAAAAAAAACTATTGCATTTCCTTTAAGTTCTTCAGGATTCAAGCCGCAGTGTCTTTTTCTTTAGAGTTGCAACAGAAACTGTTTAGCTCTTGCATTCTAATTCTCCTAGTGTTTCATTCTGGTGGACTTAAGGTCTTGAATAAGGAAAAGGTTAATCTTTGCCCGGGAGTCCTATTCGTAAATTATTCTTTATACTCCAATAAATACTTGGCAGTTTGGGGAAGAGAAACCTTAATCTTCATGAAAGGAAGTAAAATTCAGTTCTATTAAGAGGCATTACCTAGACTTTTAAGACTAGCTTTAATCAATCACAGTGATGAGTGGTATAGTTTACAAGACAAACCACAGAGAAAAAAAAATTCTCATAATTCCACAGAGTGAAACTCCCAAATATAGGTTAAATTCTAAAGAATGTGATATCATAACATCACAGAATGGAAGCCATCTTTTTTCTATCATATACTTATAGAAATCTCTTAAAGAAAGATGATGAAGCCGGGCGCCAGTGGCTCACACCTGTAATCCTAGCTACTCAGGAGGCTGAAATCTGAGGATCACAGTTCAAAGCCAGCCCAGACAGGAAAGTCCATGAGAGTCCTATCTCCAATAAACCACTAGAAAACCGAAAGTGGCACTGTGGCTCAAGCAGTTGTGCGCTCGCCTTGAGCTGAAGAGCTGAGGGACAGCGCCCAGGCCCAGAGTTCAAGCCCTACAACTGACCAAAAAAAAAAAAAAAAAGAAAAGAAAGAAAGAAAAAAAAGAAAAGAAAGGTGATGAAATGCCTACTTCTGTACAAGCTGTAGGATGGCATATGAAGGAGAAATTAGTCACTTTTCTACAGCAGCATTATAGATAATGAATATAACAATTCGCACAGATGCTGACTCTTTCAAAATCTGATCAACATGTGAACTTGTTGGTATGTATACCCTGTTGTCTTCTTTCTGGCTCTACCAGATTCTCAGATGTCTAAGTCTTGGTGAAAAGTAGTCACAGATGCTGAAAGGAAAAGAGTTATATATAGCGAAGGAAAACTGGAAAATTCTAGTTAGATGTTGCCACAAGTTTGGGGTTTTTTTGCTTTGTTTTGGGGGTTTTTGTTGTTTTTTTGTTTTGGTCAGTCATGGGTCTTGAACTTTGGGCCTGAGCACTGTCCCTCAGCTTTTCAGCTCAAGGCTAGCGCTTTACCACTTGAGCCACAACACCATTTCTGGTTTTCTGGTGGTTGCTTGGAGATAGGAGTCTCACAGACTTTCTTTGCTGGGTTGGCTTTGAACCATGATCCTCAGATCTCAGCCTCCTGAGTAGCTAGAATTACAAGCAGGAGCCACCAGCACCCGGCTGCCACAGTTTTTTATGTGTTTAATTATGTCCAAAGGTCTTGCCTTTTCTTTATTCTGATTACAGACCTGGAATCAGAAGTTGCCATGAAGAAATGTGAATCCCAAAAATGTTGGAAAGGGAAAATTATCCCCATCAGAGCAAGGATTGAAACTAAGCCCAACTTTCTGAGGTTTTCTTTTCAACACCCAAACTTTTCAAAATGCCTTGCTCATTTATAATCTCTCCTATAACAGTGAATATTTGAAATTCAAAGAGCAGTTGTTAAAAGCTTAGTTCCATGGTAGGTGTTCTTAAAATGTATTCTACCCTCCATAATGATGTGCTGGCTTAGTTCTTCTATTATGGTGTGTTTATCATTGAGAAAACAGAGTGTAAAGAAATTAAATAAGCCCAGAGTTGAGTCAGTGGACCAGTAAACCTGAACTCTTAATCCCTATGCTGTATACCGCAAGTGTACCTATAATCCATATGCAAATGAGTCCCCAACTCAATTCAGCAAATATTTCAGAGTAATTTCTATTTAACAAGACATTATGTTTTATGAAAATGAAACATAGAAATGTTAGAGGACTCGCCTGAAATCTCAGAACACTTTCACAGAAGTTCATACTAGAATTCAAGTACTGAACATTGGGCCTAAAGAGCCGGCTGGAAGACTGGTTGAAAGAGAATAGGCTCTGGAAATGAGACACATTGGTTCTCAGAGTCCAGGGCCATCACTGACCTGTGTCAATGTATGTACAGGTCCAAAATGAACCTCACTCTTTCACATCCCCACTAATTAACTGATGGAAATGCTGGGCACTGTTTTGCTATTTTACAGGATTTTTTTTCCACTTGGTTGGCTTGTTTAACATATTCTAGTCTTCCTCACTGTGAATGAAGTAGATACTCCTCTTAAAAACAATGTGAGCACAGTGGAGGTACCTGCCTGTAAGACCAGTTTTTGACAGGTGAGACAGGAGGATTATGAATTCAAGTGTCAACTTGGGATACATTTTGAAATCCTCTTTAAAAAAAAGAAAAAAGAAAAATTGGTTTGAAAACTATAAAAGCCACATATCGTTTTCAGATAAAATAAAGGACACAACTAAATTTGAGTTTCCAAAACCAATTTTTCAGTGCAAGTATGTCTTAAATATTGCATGTCTATCTAAAATTCAAATTTTACTGGGCAGTTCATATATCTATTTGCTAAATATGGCCACCTAAAAATGGTTGTGCTTGAAATAAGGAAGAATTTCCTAGAATATCATTCAAAAACAGAACAAAAATTTCTTCCTCCTCTAGAAAGCAAAATATCCCAAGATGTCAATAACAAAAAAAAAACCAGAAAGGCTGTGAAACTAAACTTCCTTGGGATAGATAGCCACCATAATTATCAGAAGCACTTGGAAGTGACCCATATATTGCTTAGAAAATTTGATCAAGAATATTTCTAACTTTTTGCCCATTCTCCCATGCTTTAATTTTTGGAACCCTATTTATTTTTTAAAAAAGAGAGAAGAAGGAGAAGAGGAAGAAGAAGAAGAAGAGGAAGAAGAAGAAGGAGGAGGAGGAAGGAGGAGGAGGAGGAGGAGGAGGAGGAGGAGGAGGAGGAGGAGGAGGAGGAGGAAGAAGAGAAGGAAGAAGAAGGAAGAAAAACTCTCAGATTTTTTTTCATTTTATTGGTTTATCTCCACCTGTGAACTTTGAGCCATAATGGAGATTTTCTCCTTTTTTTTTTGTATGATCAACCCTAGTCCCTTGATCCAAAACACCACTGTAGTGTGACCTACAAAGGAGACCCTTCGGACTGGACGTGGAGGTCAGGACAGAGGCTCCAACACACAACAGCCAGACTTGGAGCACAGATTTATTTCCCACCAAATCATTTTTGCTCAGTTAAGTTTCCCCAGGCTCTCAGCTCCTGCCAAGGTTAATGCAGGCCCTGACTCTGCCTGTTGGTTTGTATTAATTAAGCCAATCAATGATCTTGTATCATACAGTGTCTGTTTTTAATATAACCTATTTGACGAGGCTGTATTAATTTCGGAGAAATATGCGCTGGCATTCTGGCATGCACTTTTCCTAATTATCTCGCCGGTCTCATTCAGCAGTGAAATTAGACAGTGGTTATCACGGTTAATGGAAGCCCATAGCTTTTAGCTAAGTGATCTCTCCAGTCGCCAGTCATCTTTTCTTGCTCCTGGCTACATAAACATGATTGTGCTATCTAAGCAATCCCTTGTGGCTGTGGATGTGAATGCTTTCACAAAATATTCTGCTTTAGAGCTACAGGGTAGCACCTCGTGTCTCTAAGTAGGAGGATAGCCAGATTGCAATGGGAGGTCTGTGCAAGGAAACATTACCCAATAACAAAAATGAGACAAGGAGAAGCAGCTTCTGAGGGAGTGCAGGCAATTGGCAGCCTGACCTTGTAGGTAGGTGTTCAAGGTCAAAAGGAATCCTCCATATTTTCTCCTTGTGCTGCTCTTGAGTCTAGCTCCAGCTGTCCAAGCGAGGACTTCCTCTTCTGTGTTCTGATCCCTCTTTTCCTTCATTTACCCATTCACGAAGCGCCTACTGGGAAAGTCAGTCGTTACAAATTACAAATGGACTAAGATTTTCATTAATGGGTTGATTTGATACTAAACCAGTTTTTGAAAGAGGGTTTAAGGAAGACCTCCATGAGGAGGCAACTTCGGAGCTGACACTGTTCTGGCCACAAAGATCCAGATATAGGAAGAACCAAGCAAAGAAAGTGATCCAGGAATAGTAACCATGAAATCTTGAAGCAGGACCCTTTCTTATTCTAGAAACCAAGCCAAGGCTAGAGTATGGGGAGTTCTAGAGAGAATAGAAGAGAGACTGATTGTACACCTCCATCAGAGAGGCCTTCTGTCTTCCCATGGTCCTTCGGCTACTCTGAAAAGTGGTTGACATTTTCCCCCTCACCCACCGGACAACGAGCACCTTCAAGGAAAGTAATGATGCAATGCTCACCTCGTCTTACTTTCTATGCCAGTTATGATGCCTGTGTTAAGTAGAAATGCTAGAAGGTTGGGCCAAATATATTTGCATTTATTCAAATGGGCTATGAATTCCAGTTTTTAGCTGTGACAACAGGAAGCTACTCTATCTCTGAAAGGCTTGCTATTTATAGTAGGCCATATTTATTGAGTAGTTTTCACCAGCCTGACACTGCTCATATATCTCTACTTCTTTAAGGCTTACAAATATTCAGAGTAGATATATTTGTTTTCATTCTGAAGATAAAAGACTGGGGAGCAGGTATATCAATAAACTAAAATTGGAAGTATAAGTGTTTGAACCCAAGGCAGTCAATTCCACAATACATATATCCTTAATCATGATTGCTAGCAGCCAAAAATCATCTTGGAAAGCTGATCAAATCATTGAGATGCATCAGTACTTAATGCCCTGAAATGTAAGCAAGATATTTGACCTGTCAAAAAGGAGTATACTTGCCTTGAATGCGCATTACTTCGAATACATGAAATATACCTTTAATGAATTTCCATATCATTGCTTTCTTGGTTATAAGAAAAGATTATCTAGTCACACTTCAAATGGTTCCCCTGTTGCTATAGAAACTGCTTTTCCTTAAGTTTCTGAGGTGACTGTCAGCTTATAAAGCGCTCGGTGCTAGCAACAACAGCATTAATGGATAGCTTGGGGAAATTCAAATCTTGCCAATATCCTCCATCCTCTTACTTTCCTCTTCTCCAAAGCAACTCACATACTGAGCCTAATGAGAACCTGGGTACTTGCCAGGCAAACATAGTTGCAAATCGAACTGTAGGTCTCATGCCAGGGTCATTCCCTGGTAAGACCCAAAGATCTCCCAGGACTTGAGACTTATACACAGCCTTTGTGAGTGACCTATTTCCCCTGAAGAAATAAGGAGGAAGAAGAGGAAGATGATGAGAAGGAAGAGAAAGAAATGAAGCAGAATTCTAGCCACCTGTATTGAGCAGGGTGAAGAGCCTGCTGTCTTCTCTTTTTCTTCTGTCTTCAAGCCCCCAATTGTTAGCACACAGGGGGACTTCGCTCTTCTCCTCACACTTCTACTTCTAGATCCAGAACCTTATCTTTTTCCCCTCCTTTTTGCTTTTCCTCTCTCCTCTTCTTTTGTATTTTAATGTAAATGTAAGTGATTTTTACCTTTAGTGTTTATTAAATTCTAGTGTATCCTACACAAGCCCAATTTCTTGCTTTTCTATTCTTATTGTTTCTGATTTTTTTTTTACTATAGTTAAATTAATAGTTTATCTTGGAATTATTGTTGCTGTTACCATGGTCTTTCTCTCTTCTGAGTGGTAGTGAGGAAATGGAAAGTTGTATATGGAAAATAAAACACAGTGAGCTCGATTTTACTGTCTGTAAGTTGCAAGACTAGTATTTTCTGTTTTCCCTCATGTAAGATCTGAGCTAGGGAAAGACATGAAAAGATGTGTGGACCAGAGGCAAGAGAGTTAAGAAAGGAGTTGATATATAAATTACTTGGTTAAATGGTGATTCCTTTTTTATACAACTATTTAAAGGTCATTTTTAAAAAGACAAAAATTAGCTAGATCTAAAATACTTGGGCACAATACAGGTTTCTAGGCATTGACACACAGTAAGACCAAAGGAAGATACTCTTCAAAGAGGAACAGAAAAGCACAATGCCTATGTGCATCTGATCATACAAAATAATACTTATTGACATGAACTCCAGGAAATGGAAACAAGAGGGTTCTTTTTCATTTTTGCTGTTTTTTCTTTTCTTTTCTCTTTGTTCTGTCTGTTCAATTACGTGTCTTTGAGAGTGTAAAGGGAGGCACAGAAATGGAGGGACCAAAGGTGAACAAGTGCAGCAATGTTACTCACTGGGCACCATGTTGAAATTGTATGCAAGTTGTGTATAACCTGTGAGTGGGGGGTGGAAGGGAAAGCCTGAGAGAGAGCAAGGGAAGGGGTGACATTATCCAAGAAAGAAAAGTAATGTACTGTTCACCTGACATATAACTGTACCCCCCTCTGTATATCCCCTTCATACTAATAAAAAAAATTAAGGGCAGCAACTACTTTAAAAGTACGTTTTATAAATATCCAGAATGTCATGACGAAACACATTGCCTTGTAATATTGATGTGATAAGAAAAATGACAAGAGATTGAGCTCATGAGATCTAAATAACAGCTATTCTTTCTAGGGAAGGAAGCTAATGAGAGAGAAGTGAACTGAGACATTCACATGCTGGAGGAACTAAAACGTATTTTCAAACTTATGGAAAGAAATAATACTTTGCAACTTTTTTTTCATTGCTAACAGAATCCCAGAAGGCCATACGGAAATTAAAACATCACCCATGTTTAGTTGGAAGAAAAATCTTAAACAAAACATATAACTATCCTCTGTGCAGATAGCATATTGCAAATGCAACATTTTTCATTGCATTGTCATCATACCTGACTGAGGAAGGTATTCCTTTCTATCTTTTTGGTCTAAAGCATCCTCTCAGAATGTTTCTGAGAGAAAACTCCATTTTAGACACTCAGCTGGAAAGCCATAGGAATTTTTTTAAATAGAGACATGGAAGCAGAGATTTAGGAAGCCTACATGGCACCCAGATCATCCTGAACAAACGGAAAAAAAGCACCAAAGGTTTGACCACCGCATGGCAGAACCTGACATAAAACCATAGCCTAAGGCCACATCTCAGGGCAACCAATTTGTGCAGGAAGAAACACAATGTCGGGGAAAGCCTGATTTTACTTTCAGGTAAATTGCAATCTCATTGAGAAAGTACTTCAGATAACTAAATTATAGAGAAATAGCTCTGAAAGTCAATTAGAGTGGTGCATCTGGGAATTAAGACAACAGATGAAAACATGTGGATATACAATTCTTATATACATAATCTATAATATGTAATTGTCTATTGTATAGAATATATTCATGTATATTTTATTATACTGTGCTTTATATTTATGTAAATATATTTATATTTTACAATATATTATGATATAAACATATAGAGAATATGACATTTTCAGACATATAATATCCATACATGTATACACAAATATAATACATATATCCTAAGAAGACCTCTTGTAAAATAAAAAAAAAAACAAATCTAGAAATATCACATGCCTTAGTTAAAACCACATAGGACATTTAAAATTGGGCTTGACTTTTCTCTGGCAGGAAAAGAAATTCATCCAATTTAAGCCTGAAAAGAAAAATGGGCACAGCACCCATGTATCAAATGGGAAGTGGAAACGAAATGAAGTAACTGAGTCCAGGAATTTCAAATGGAGCTGGATCTCAAAGAGAGGGGCGGGGGAGGGGATGCATAAGAGGCGATTCTGGTCACACGGGAGCTCAGGGCTGGGAGCTCAGGGCTGCGTCGTGAAGGGCAGACAGACTGCCTCTGTCCAGAGGTTAGTGCTGTCCCCAAACTGGGCGCAAAGTGGTTGGAAAGACTGGAGGACTGTCCTTGAGAGAGAAAACACAGCTTCTCCTGGAGGCCCTTGGCAGGTGTAGATCATGACCCAACCTCTAGATCTCTCTTTACAGCATCGCTGAATGGATATCAAGTTCACAGAATCCTGCTTCCTGGCCTAGACTCTGGGTTGCATTCATTAGCCTGCCCTCTGTTCTCCGATATTCTCTATTTATCTTCTGGATGTCTGAGGTGTGTTTGTCTTGGCCTTTTGACATGGTGCTACCCCATAATCTCCCAGACCTTCACCTCATTCCACAGTCCCTTGTCTCAGAATGCTTGTCAGTGCTCATGATGAAGTAGATGTACGAAGAGGTTAGAATGCCCCAAGTCAGGTTAAGAGTACAATGCATCTATGCCAATGTCACCCATTCCATTGTGACATTGTGATTATTATTTTTTATTATTACTATTATTATTATTTTCCAGATATTAACCTAAGAAAGAAAGCTCTATAGTAGTCACTACCTGTAGAGCAAGGAGCAACAGAGACAGGACCATGGTGCCTTCCCTCATCAATCCTCAGAGGAACAAAGGAAAACATCAAATGAATCATCATATATGGTGCTAATTGCTAGGATAGTGGACACATAAAGGAAAAGTACATAAAAAATGATGACACAGAAAAGAAAAGAAAAGAAAAGTACAGGGAGCTGGGCACCGGTGGCTCACGCCTGTCATACTAGCTACTCAGGAGCCTAAGATCTGAGGATCACAGTTCAAAACCAGCCCGGGCAGCAAAATCCATGAGACTCTTTTCTCAATTAACCACAAGAAAACTGGAAGTGTTTCTATGGCCCAAAATGGTAGGGTGCTAGTCTTGTGCAAAAAAAAAAAAAAACCTCAGGGACAGTGTCCAAGCCCCATGAGTTCAAGACCCACAACTGACAGAAAGAAAAAGAACACGGAGGCATAACCTATCTAGAGAAGGGTGGCAAAGGGGTTCCTCAGAATTGTTCATCCCAGTTAAATTGTTCTAACAAGGAGAGCAAGAAGCATCTTCAGGTGCCCAAAGCTGGCTGTGTGGGGACACGGGAGATGGAAACAGGCAGAACAACAGAGGAACAGGAGATTGTTGGAGAGATGAACAGCATCACCGTTAATCACATACATCAGAAGTGGAAATAGGTACTCACAAGAGGAAAGGTGAGGCGCAAGGGGGAGAGAGGTAGAAGAACAAAGGGGAACATGGGGAGAATTCAGGCAATAATTCATTGTCTATACCACTGAGTTAAGACATACAAAATCAGGGAAGAGGAGGGTCAAAGGGGTGAAGATGTGGAAATGATGACACCCATCAAAATGCACTGCACACAAAAACTCCTTTGTTAAGTGGCAAGAAAAATTCAATACATAACCCAAAATTAAGATAAGTAAGGGAAAGGGGTGACTTTGAGCAAGGTGCACTGTATTCATAACTGCGTTCAAGAATAGCAACTCCTTCACACAACTACTTAAAGATCATCACAAAATAGGGAGTGAGTCAAGTCTGAACCGTGGAAGGAGAGAGTAATAAGAAACCATTCCCATCTCTTTGAATGACTCAATGAGTCTCTGAGCAAACTCTGCCCAGGAACTGTGAGCTACACAGTACTAACTTGTTCCTGACACATTACTGAGCTGTAGGTGGTAATTGTCACAGTAATGTGGGGAAAACACTTGTGGTCCCAAAGAGTTTTGCCCTGTGAATATATCTCAGCCTGTGTTAGGACACTTTAAAGTAGCACCTGACAGCTAAATAACTCTCAGTCACGATGTGTCAGTCAGCATCCTGGTATGCTTGTTACAAAAATCCTACTCCAAGCCAGATGCTGGTGGCTCACGCTTGTAATCCTAACTACTCAGGAAGCTGAGATCTAAGGATGGCAGTTCAAAACCAGCCCGGGCAGGAAAGTCCATGAGACTCTTATCTCCAATAAACTACTAAAAAACTGGAAATGGCACCATAGCTCAAGTGGTAGAGTGCTAGCCTTGAGCACAAAGAGGCTCAGGGACAGTGCCCAGACCCTGAGTTCAAGCCCCAGGATGGGAAAAAAAAAAGAAAAAGAAAGAAATCCTCCTCTTCCTTGGGCTCCCTCAGCCTCCTGGAAAGTTTCACAAGCTCCAGTATAAACACTTACTTAGGCATGCTCCTATGCAAAGGAACGATATTATACTCACAGCCCCAGAATGCGAGGGGACAAAAAAAAAAATATGCTTAGCTGGACACAGTGGCTCAATCCTATAATCTGAGTTGATTTAGAGAGTAGAGTTCCAAGGAGCAAGGTTCAAAGCCAGATCAGGCATAAAATACTCCTGGAACTCTATCTCAGCCAATGGAAACACAAGTAGAAGGATCACAGTGTAGGCTGGTCTTGGCATAAAGAGAGACCCTATGTCAAAAGAAACAATCAAGGCACAACGGAGATTGAGTTGTGTCTGGCTAACAAGACTGAGGCTCTGAGATCAATCCCAAGTACTGCCTGGAAAAATCATAATAAAACAGTGTACATTTTCCTCCGTGCTTGTGATGTGTTTCTCCCTTTCCTTTCCCTTTATTGTGAATAACTTATACAGATGGCTTTCTGTATAGCCCCCTGATCGTCCGCTCAACATAGGCCCACCCAGCTGTATTAGAGTCCTCTCTTTTCTTCTCTTCACCTCTTCAGATAGAAACTACAAGAAGGGTCAAAGCTATTCTGACCTAGAGTGTATGGATACAAGACGTTTAAGTGTAGATTGAATTCATTCATATGTTTAATTCCTGAAAAATGAACTTGCTCATAGGTTTATTAATATCCTAAGTTCTGTTTTGTGGTGTTTTATTTTTTCAGATAGTAGAATTTGTCCAGTCAGAAAATTTAGGACAGCCTGAAATGCAGAAGTTTCCAAGGCTGCGTTATTACTGTGGAAACGACCCTGCTGGATTTGGCTGTGTTCCTAGATCAGGGAGTAGAGAGGAATCATTGGCATTTAGATCTCTGTTTGTTTGGTTTGGTTTGGTTTGTATTTTGTGGAAGGAAAGGCCTTGGCATTACTATTAGCCTTGCAGACAATCCTAAATATCTAAGGGGAAAAGAACGTAATCAGGCAAGAAACTGAACGAGACCTATTGGTCACAGAACAGATCATGACAAATTCATTTGAAGTCTCTCTTGGGGCTAAAAACAAGTGAATGAACATTAGCAAAGCTGAAATTACTCAGCAGTTGTTGAGCACTGAGTTACGAGCCTGAATTTGTTCTTTCAATAGATAGATTCAAGTCATTTCAGCAAAGCAGCGTTTGTGTGAACGTTCTCCATAGAACCTTCTCTTGACTTAGATGCAGGAGGTTCAATCAAAAGACCTCATCTCCCTATGCAATTAGCAGGTGTGATAGAAACACAGGTTCCACTTTGTGTAAACCTAGTGCTTTGCAAACTTCCCTACCTTCGCAAAACAGACTCTTTACTCTTTTGCACCAATTAATTCTGAGAGAAAGCAATATAAATGTTACCAGAATTGAATCGGGGCTGGGAATTTGGCTTAGTGATAGAGTGCTTGCCTTGCATGCATGAGGTCTTGGGTTCACTTCTTCAGCACCACATAAGCAGAAAAAAAAAAAAAGCCAGAAGTGGCGCTGTGGCTCAAGTGGTAGGGCGCTAGCCTTGAGCTGAAGAGCTGAGGGACAGCATCCAGGCCCAGAGTTCAGGCCCCATGGCCAACAAAAAAAAATTACCAAAATCTATGGTAACTGGTCAACCAGTTGACTACTCACTGGCCCACCCAAAAAAAAAAGCCAGGAGATAATAGATGATGGTTAGAAATTTATTTATTCAAGATGGGCCCTAAGGGAAATAGACTTTTCTGCCTGACATCTTCCTCTTGGTAAGGGAAAGGACTGGAGATCGCAAAAAGCTTTTGTGGGACTGACAGAGCAAAGCAGTTGTTATGGGAATGCCTCTACTGAATGGAGCCTTTCTGTCCAGTATTCTGCTTCCTTCTCCTCTTAGAAAGTTGATACAAGACCTTGGGCCTCGGGTGTCCCAGGGCCAGCGTGTGCCTCTTCTTTGCAGACACACACACATTATTTTCTGCAAGGTAATTCACATGAGATAAGGAAAAGAAAGTCTTCTTTACAATTTAGAAGATCATGTGGAAGAACGACGAAAGATGATGCAAAAGATGAGGGAGGGAAGGCAAGAAAAAAAAAAGAACAGTTTCAAAAGTAGGCTTCTACCACCAAGTATCATCAGTGAGCAGGCCCTAACTCAAAAATTCCTCCAGGGACAGGGGGGAGTGTAATCTCTGATATCCCTAAAATTAAGGGGAAAAAATGCAGATGACAACTCAGGAAAGAGCCAGAGGAGGTGAGGCACAGGACGGTACTCCATCCTTCGTTATTCATCAGGTCAGTACCTCTGCCAGCTGGAGGGGCAAGAGATTGGGAGATGGGACATACGAATGAATCATCATGTTCGTGTGCCTGGTGAGAGTTAGGAATGGTGCCTGCCAGCCAAAAATGGCTCCAACTATTTTAATTGGTATTTTACCAAGCCAGGCATGTGTTATTGAGAAAGCAAAGGGCACCATCAGAAGTACGAATAATCTCACTGATCTGAGTTATCTTGCCTTGTGAATGGATAGTTAAAAACCAGAAATGAGTTCGAATCCATATTAGTTTAGTCCTGTTCTCAAGCTACTTCATCATCATAGCATGGGTACAAGGTTTGAACCTAGACAGCCGTTGGGGCTGTCATTTCTCCTTAGCAGCCTGTTTGCTCCCATCTGTCAGCTCTTGGGTGGCAGCACGTTGGTATCTGAGCAGTAGAGATATAGTAGCCATTTGGGGGGCTAAGATGGCAATGCCTCAATCCGGAACAGTATTTCTCTACAATGTTTGCTGTCTTTATTTTCTGAAGCCCATATTCCTCTTTCTTTCCTTGTACATACCCTATCATTGAGGCATATTTCAGCACAGACATTTATTTGTTTTCTTTGGAGATAGTTGGAAAACCCTACAGTATGATTGATTAAATTTTGTACAAGAAGTCCTGGGCTGCGGAGACGTGACTCAGAGTTTCCTCTCCAGCACAGCATCCTCTTCCGTCTGTGAAGTTGTCCCACTCAGAACTCTCCCAGTCGCAAGCTATCAGCGGCTGAACTGACAAATCCAGTATGTGCCCAAAGACCACCCTGAGAATCTCTACACTGTTGTGTCTTAAATCAGTTGGACTCTGATATTTGGAGCAAGGTAGCCAAGATGCTCAGAGTTGCAGTTTGGTCAGACTGCATTTGGATTCCCCTAACAAAGTACACTGATATTTCATTTCCCCATTCATCCCACAGTCAACGGTATCCTAAGCTAACACTTGATGATGGGCAATCGCTATATGAGACTGTGCAAAGCAAACTCTTCTGCTTCCCGTGACATAACACAAGTGATTGAAATACTTGGAACAGGGTTTCAGCTTGGTCTGCTCTAGTTGCTTAGAGAGTGGGGTAGAGGAAGGGGAGGTCTTCAAGCCTCTAACTGAGTACCTAAGGGTTAAAATTCGTGGCCTGCTTCTCCTGGACAAGCATCTTTTGAGGGTTAGGTGAACCAAAGGCTGGTGTTGATGTTAATTTTTCTCTGTTACCAAATACCCACTGGCACTGCGCAATCCAATATGAGAATTCTGAACCTCTACTTTTCAGGACTTTGTAAAACAGTGATTTTTGTCCGTCCAAAGTGAAGAACTCAAACTTGGCAGAATCCAGCTATGCCTAAGAAACCCTCATACTTGCTTTCTGTTCACAAGGTCTGAATATTGACAATTCCTTGAGTCTAATTGCTCTGCATGTTTCTTTTTCTTTTTTTTTTTTTTTTTTGGTCGGCCGTGGGGCTTGAACTCTGGGCCTGGGCGCTGTCCTTCAGCTCTTCAGCTCAAGGCGAGCGCTCTACCACTTGAGCTACAGCGCCACTTCCGGTTTTCTGGTGGTTTATTGGAGATAGGAGTCTCACGGCCTTTTCCTGCCCGGGCTGGCTTTGAACCACGATCCTCAGATCTCAGCCTCCTGAGTAGCTAGGATGACAGGCGTGAGCCACCAGCGTCCGGCTATGTTTCTTATTTTAATGGAAACCTGCAGTCATTTATTCTCTGCTTGCAAATCTGACCTTTGTGGGGTGACAATTTATACCCACAGTGTACCAAGTGACATAGCACCAAAAGGTAGTTCAATAGATATTTTTTTCCCTAATCAAGTTGATAGACTTGATTTACTGATAGGTAAATCAACCCATAACAGCAATGCCCTCATCTTCCAATTGCAGAGTTGTTAAGTTTTTCACTAAAATATCACCAAATGATATTTGTCAAGGAAAAACTCCTTGACAACCTGAGACCGTATAATTCAGCACTATTGGAAAGTGAATGTGTGTGTGTGTGTGTGTGTGTGTGTGTGTGTGCGCGCACAATCATATATATACACACACACCTGTGTTTTAACCATTCACAAGCAAATCATAATTTAGCCTTGTCTTCGAGTGAGATTAAATACAAACTGTCTTTCAAGTCTAGTTCGAAAAGCCATCCTTAATCCTCATGCATAATAGTAAATTCAAGTGTTTGGCACAGCAGATAAATATTCTATCCAATGTCATTCTTAACTCTCAAATCTTAAGCAAATCTATGTAGGAGGTTTCTTAACTGGCAGAGCTGATATATTAAGGGGAGACCCAGGGGGCTGAATTAATCCACATCTAAGAAATGTATGCTATGCCATCTGAATTCTTCCCCCTAGCCTCTTTCCAAAGGACATGCCATTTCTCCCAAGGAACAGTAAGTTGCCTTTTTGTAATTTAGCCTTTTTACCATATGTGCTTATGGTGCCAAACCACTTACCTGGACTTCCTTTCTAATAGAGCTGAGTGAAACCTTTCTTTGGCTGTCTCCTTGGAGTGCGTGAGCACATTTGTAAACTGAAGACTGGCTCTGAGTGAGGTCTAGAGATGAAAGCCATTGTCCCTTTTGGAAAGTTATTTGGATGTTCCATTTACTCCCATCCCAACGAAGGAATTGGGCTTGCTGGCATGCATAGGAAAGTTCCTCAGTTGACTTCCGTAAGTTGGGGAAAGGGTATTTGTAAATTTCCCTCTACTATTCCTATAACAGACTGCTTTGTTGTTGTTGTTGCTTTGAGCCATCTTAGTAGTGAGAACAGAATAATTAGCACCTATGTCCAAAAGGAGCTCCATCATCTGATTCCCCACTGTCAACTGTGCCCTACCTGGGGCTCCTGGGGGGAAATTATAATTGGCCTCCAAAGATCAAGCAGAGTCCCTGGGCCTCTTCATTTATCATCCGAATCATTCTGCTGTTCTACCAGCTGTCTGCCTGTACTATCTCCCCCCCACCTTCTCTGCTTTTAATTGTGGGCAGTCATACTTCCAAGGTCTCTGCCTTATAATACACACATTGGCCTCTCCCTAGAGATTTTCTCTTTTCGATTTTACCTAACCATTTCTTCCTCCTTTTATCTAGTTCTATGCTGGTATAGCCATAATAATGGGCACCCCCTTTCATCTTTCCTGTTTCTCTTGTATTATATACTTTTAAAAGCATAGCTACCTATCGAGATGGGCTCATTCCTATACCCCTTTCTAACTTATGCTGCTATCTATGTAAACTGAGGGAAGTTTCCCTGATGAATGTCATACTAATCATCCTCACAATTGCTGAAGATCCCAAACCTACCTTTTCACTTGAGTTGGTTTAAAATTGACTTAAATTTTTTTCTTGTGTTTTTTAAAAAACCCTTCTGTTTAGGTATTGCTTTCATTAGTCCCTCCAAGATATATTTCTTACAGCAAAACAATTCTCTGTTGGGTAAATACCAATTTGATTCCACTTGGTAGACAACTCCGTTAAGTGGAAAGGTTTCAAAAAGGCAGTTTTGAAGCCAAGCAGGTGGAAATTGTTCCTTTTGCCTTCACCCTTTGATTATTTCCCTTGTCCTTCAATGGCTTAACCCTTTTGCATTGTGTTCAATATTCTAAAGAATAAAATAGATTCTGCTACTTGAGATCTTTGTGTCTTCTAAAATCAAGATAAATTGAACCCTAAGGAAGACTTTAAGGGAACATAATCTGCCCCAGAATGGAATAAAATGAGTTTAATATCAAGTTAGAAATTTCAACCACTTTAAAATACCATTTCCATTGTCAATCACATCTTTTTAATAGCATTCTGGCCCCCAGCAACTTCATAGTCCATTTTTTATCGATGTTTGGTACAAAATGTGCTGAGAAGTCTTTTTTCCCCTTCTCTGCTCTAACTTGATGTGGCATTGTACATCTCAAACACATGGCTAATGACACTTCTGGAGATTTAGAAAAAGGAGCTATAGCAAGACGCACAAAATAAGGGCTAAGCATTAAGTTGGTTAGATGTGAACTATACAGATAACCAACCTGGTTCCCAATGGCTGAGCTGCCATTTTTTTTAATTTAGTTAGATGATTTAAAATATACTAAAACGTGAAAGAATTAGCTATAAAATACACCATTTGTATCATTTTGAAGCATTTTTAAACGAGTTTCAGATTTACCGAGTAAGAGTGATGGGTAATAGGATGACTTTAACTGTCAGATTTCCTTGGGCATATTTTTTTTTTCAGCACATGCCCTCTGAAAAGCATTGTCAATATCACAAAATATGCTAGAGATGTGAGGATGCAAGGTATTGCCCTTTAGAAGCTTGTAACCTAATGATGGAAGAAAACCTACAGTTAGGTAACTGAAATATTAGGCAGCAAAGGTTCCGATGAGATCATACAGAGTAGCGGGCTAGCTACCACGAAATATTAGAGAGATCCTATCTCAAAGAACAAACTGGTACTGGGGTGCATGCCTACAATCCAAGGTGTAAGGGGGCAGAGGTAGGAAGATTAGGGTGAAGGGCAAAAAAGGGAGATTCATTCCATAGCAAACACGGCAGACAGAACTTCAGGACATCTGCAGCCATGCCTTAGTGATCGTGTTTGGATCCCAATGTTGGCCTCAGGCTAAATAGGAAGAATTGGGGGACAGGGTGTGAAAAGGTTTGATTGGTTAAATCAGTGTATTCTCAGCTGGTATCCAGTGAAACTACAGTCCACTGTGTCAGGATTGGTGAGGTAGGTGACAATAAGAGTCATTGATACTGGTGGGTGATCCAGTCTCCTGTCTGCTCTTTCTGGATTCCCATACACCACACAGAGTGATTCCTGGAGAGAAGGAAGGACTCAGGGCAAAGGACACAAATACAAAGTGGAAAGGTCTGGGATGCCCAACCTTGATCTGCTCCCAGTTAATTAATGGGCTCAGCCAAAGCAGCTGTTACATGCCCGTTGCATCAATATGGTCATAGAAACACACAATATGGTAATAGAAACTCAGGATGAGAAACATCTTGACTCCCTGATTTCTCTGCCACCTGCAAAGAATAGTTGAGACTCCATTTAGATTTCAAATTAATGTTCTGTGGTAGCACGGGTTCAGCACGGGTAGGATTCGTGGGGTAACTCCAGTGATTTTCTTTTTTTCTTACCTGAAAGGCATACAGCTAAGGTTAATAGAGGTGCCACTTCCAACTGTATCTCCCCTGAGCAACATAACGGGATTATTTAAGAGGGTACAGGGCATAGGACACGCCCCAGTATCAGTGATCTAGCAACTAGAATTAATTTTAGAAGCTATATACACACAGCAATATTCATCAACTCTGAGGTTTTTTTTTTAATTATACTTTCCTCTTATTGGGAGAGGTCTAAAAAACATGAGTGAAAAGGAAAAAAAGGTCTTTTTTTTTCCATTTGCAAACCCAGCAGTACCTATTCCTTTCGAACATTTAAAACTGAATTAAATTTGTCCTTTTTGTTTGTTTCTTTTTTTCTTTGCAGCTGAATGATAGCAATAACAATATAAAAATAAAGCATCCATCCCTGATCCCTTCAAGCTTCATTGCTTTTAAATTATGTCAGAGAGTCTTCATTTGGAAGTATTCTATGTAGAAATACAGATGTCTCGATATTTGCAAAAATATAGCTTCCTCTGCTTTTTTAATAATAAAAAATATATTCAACATAAATGAAATAGGGATGACGTTTCTAATTCTTTACCTTTTAGCTTTTATGAGCCTAACAGGATTTTTTTCAACTTGCTCAAAGTTTAAAACTCATGATGAAGTCCAAAATTAAACTAAGCTGTCTTCTTCTACTACATTCCTGAGATAGACTTTTGAAATACTTTACAGGCTAACAAATCATTGTGCCAGGCACTCAGAGAAGCATTACCAAGTCCAATATCAGGCCTTTATGTCCTTACACTTGTTTAGCAGTTTATCTCCACTAAGCCCTTTGAATTATGATTCAAAAGCCAGCACATTCTTTTGAGTCTTAATTGGTTCTTTGGCTTAGCATTTTATGCATAATTTTACCTTTAAAGTTCTTCAAATTAGTTCAGTGCTATATTTACATATTATGTGACTAAAGACTAACAAACCAATATATTACAGAAGAGACAATTTTCAGTTCCATCATTTGTTAATCATGGCCACAGTACCTGTATAAAGATAACTCTTGATAGACTAGAAATCTCCAGATATATGAATCTGGATAACAACCTTCTAACACAGAGGCCTACAGTTAGAGACATCTTCAAAAAATGACTAATATATATAACACATTAAAGAGACCATTACATTGAAGAACCTCTAAACGTGATTTAAATGTAGAAACAAGCTACAAATTTTACAGGATGCTTAATTATGCCACGTTACAATAGAAGAGCAAAAAATAAGTCAAATATAGTCTTGAAAAAAATACTGTCCTCCAAAAGCATGACTGACTGAAATAAAACCAATAAAAGTAAAATTTCATTAAAGTTAAACAGAAGCAATACAAATGTTGAAAATGGAATTTGACAGTATTTGTGAAAGCTGGGTATGTTTAGATTTTGTTTGATTTCATTTGTTTTTCCAATCAAGCCAACAGGGACTGGGAGGCAAATGCCTCCCAGGCTAACTTGAAATGAAGTAAGACAGGATGGAATAAAGGATAGATCTGGTTACATCTAAGCTGCATATACAATGCATCTCTTAATAGATTTCCACAGTTAAAGTAAGCAATTGCAGTAAGGGGACAATGGTCATCTATTGAGGGGAAAAATTTTCTGTCTCCTGAAATATTAAAATCTGTCACATGATCTCCAAGCTTATTTACTATATTTATCTGCTCTTGTAAGTGCTTAGTATAGAGTTTTCTATTTATGTCATATAACTAGCCTTAGAAAATGTGAGCCTGCCTACCCGGATACATGCCTGTAGGGAAATAGAATAATTTCATTTCAACAGACTGTGAAAACACAGGACACACCTTCTTTGAGCGCTCTCTCCTACCTCCCAGACACTGTCACCTTGTCTGATTAAATAGTCACTTTAATCAAAGATGCTAACAAAGGTACCAGCCACCCACAGTGTGAACAGGAAAGCCGTCACTAAATGGCATTGGGAAAACTAGATAGTCATTCATCCATGTATAGAGAAAGAAAATATCACTCCGTACAAAAGAAAAAAATCATCCCGCATAGAAGAAACCAAAATCAACTCCAATGGACTAAAGACTTCATCATGAGACTTGAAACAATAAAACTACTAAAAGAAGACGGAGGGAGAAAAGTCCTTGACATTGGTCTGGAGAGGGAATCTTTAAACATGCCCCCCCCCTCAAAAGTATAGAAAATAAAACTGAACGCAGACAATGGATACTGCATCCAATGAAAAAGCTGATGTACAGTGAAGAGCTGTGGAGTGTGGAAAAGTACTTGTGAACTATCCACATTCAGAGTTCTTGCAAAATCTAAGGGAGGTTGTTAAGATTTGAGGGTAACTTGGACTTACCATGTTACCACAGTAAGGAAGGAGACTAAGTAAAAGGTCACCTTAGGGACAGAGACAAACCTCTGCCATTGGTAGCATACTTGGGTGCATAGTGAGGCACTCTGATGTTTAGTTGTATGAAACACTCACTCTTCTCCTCTAGCCACCAGGAGCTGAGCATCTATTCATGCTGAATCGAGCTGATTTCTCTAGAAATCCTTCATGATTTCTTTCTCTTTTTCTTTAAATTTATTTACTTGATAGCTACTATAGCAGTGGGGTATAGAGGGATTACTATTACGTGAGTCAGGTAGTGACTGGCTTTCCTACAGCGTCTTCTGTTCCCTCCCTCTCTCCCTGTCCCTCCCTCCTGCCTCCACCCTTGAGTTGTGTAGTTCATTTTCATCCATGTCCAGTGATCTCCACTGTTATACTTTTTTATCCTTTTTCCCCTCGAACTCTGTACCCTTCCCTCTTACCCTACCAAGATGTGCTCTTGAATACGCTATATATAAGGTAAAGAAGACAGAATCATTAAAAACTAGGGGGGAAAGTCTCTTGTTTGCCCATCTTGGAGTTTGTTTTGGTGTGTATATTATTTTATATAGATATGAAGAGGCCCTTAGGCATTGTGCCTTTGTGTTTCTCTCTTTCGGTCTCACTGTGTGTGAGTATCTACAATCCCGCATCATTTGTCATATCCCAGAGCATTTAGATCTAATATTTCCATATCGGAGAGAACATTCTTGCTCTTTTCCACAGGAAAATTTCTGAGGCAAATTTTATAGCTTTCTACTTCTTACAATCTAGCATGTTATAGAACACATATGCAATACGTATTAGATTCACAATTTTAAAATATGATTAAACTAGGCACTGGTGGCTCACACCTTTAATCCTAGTTACTCAGAAGGCTGAGATCTGAGGATCATGGTTGGAAGCCAGTCCAGGCAGAAAAGTCCCTGTGAGACTTTTATCTTCAATTAACCACTCAAAAACCAGGAGTGGAACTATCAGAGTGGCAGAGCACTAACCTTGAGCAAAAGAGCTCAGGGACAGTGCCAAGGCCCTGAGTTCAAGCCCTACAACTGACTTATATATATACATATATAATCATATATATATATACATATAATTAAGTAAACAATCTCAATATCACATCATAAAACATTCTTCATTTTTCCTAGGTGCCTTGAACTTTGAAGTTATGTTTTGTAATAGCAAATATCACTGTAAGATAAGCATCTTCCACTTGGAGTAGTATCAGTGCACCAGAAGGAAGAAAACCGATTTTACTGACATTTGTCAAAAAAAAAAAAAATCCCACTAAGTTTGCTTCCATTCTGATTTTCCATGGAATTTCATTTGATTTAATGTCTATAAAATATTTTAAAGAAAATACTTGTTTCTAATAGAATTGTTATAACATACTAGTTGGAAATTACTTTTTTCCTCTACTAACCCGTTCACACACACAAACACACACATACACACACACACACACACACACACACACACACCTGTCAAATTTTACTAATATCTGCCAATCCAACACAAATCTGGAGAATAAATGCATCACAGGTTAATTGGAAAATCTGACATTTCAATTAAGCTCTATGAGTATCTGTATATATCTTTCTATGTTATGGCTTCAATAGATCACAGTTGACCTTTGACCACCAACAGGTCATTTTCATTCACAAAGATTCGCACATTTATGAACATTCTAACTCTCGGTTACATTAGAAACTCAGTGTGCATCTCCCCCTACACACGCACACACACACACACACACACACACACACACACACACTTTTCCTCTCTTACACACTCATGGGTGTTCGCAGAATCAATCCCTTGCTGGAACTACATAAGTTTTACTTTTCAGAGTTCAGTGTGGATACATGGATCCGGAATCATCTTAACAGATATCTAGTGCAAAAAAAAAATGACATTACACCTCCACATGCTGATGAATATCAATTAGAAAGATCATGTAAAATGAGATGAAAAAGACGCTGGGAAAATTGTGACAGTGGCTAGATTCTGTGCTTATTTGGTTTTTATTAATATGACATCACCCAGGAACAAGTGTCCTTGTCTCTGAATGTTGTAGCTAGAGAAAAACCTTCCGAAGAGATGATATTTTTCCTTTGATTCTTCCTCCCCATAATCCTCAGAGTTCCTCAGGGAGCAACGTCAATGATCCCAGAGTCAATGCAAATGGCACTGTAAAGAGTTGGTACTGCAGACACAGAATGCTAATGCTGCTGCTCAGAAGTGTCAGGATGAGCTGCCGTCTTTTCCCCAAAGCCTGCAGCCCTGTCACAGGTCTTTATTCCATCTCAGCTGATCTCTGCGGAGGGCACAGGCCACTGGCTTGCTCCCTGCGCGAGTCACTCAAACTCACCCATTAAAAACAACCCCTTTCCTAAAAATCGAACCGGGTGGAATATAGTTTGGGCTACTCATAGGCAACCTCCGGCCTACGGACCCTGGTAATGAGGAATCCGCTGGCTTTTGTGCTTGACGGGTTACTCTTATTAAGATTAAGTGTGTTGCAAAAGTGACTCCGAAACATGAAAATCTGCTAATTCGTGGGAGCTTTGACTTTCAAATTAAGGAAACAAATACGATGAGCACAAACTCAGTAGGAAAAATGTCTGCTGCCCCGACAAAGCCTCCCTTCTATTGTGTTTAGTAATGTTGCGGAATTCTAGAAAATGCTTTCATTGTATTAGCATGTGCACGCAGATAGCCTGTTAATGACATGTACTGACAGCTTAAAGATGTGGCAACAATTAAAGCCTATAAGTAAATATTTACCTTGCATTGAAGCAACAACTACCATGGACAAGGAACTAGGCTAGATGACATTAGAAAACACAAACTAGAAGATGTTCACAAGAATGCTGGGCGCTGGTGCCTCAGTGTCTGTAATTCTAGCTACTCAGGAGGCTGAGATCTAAGGATCATGGTTCAAGGCCAATGTGGGCAAGAAGTTTCCTGAAACTCCTATCTCCAGTTAATAACCTCAAAGCCAGAGGTGGAGCTGAGACTCAAGTGGTAGAGTGCTAGCCTTGAACAGGAAAGCTCAGGGATGGTCCCCAAGTCCAGGACCCAAGAAAAAAAAAAAGAAGGAAGGAAGGAAGGAAGGGAGGGAGGAAGGAAAGAAGGAAGGAGGGAGGGAGGGAGGGAGGGAAAGGAAGGAAGGGAGGGAGGAAAGAGGGGAGGGAAGGACAGAGGAAAGGAAGGAAGGAAGGAAGGAAGGAAAAATAACAGGCAAGAGTTTGCAACTGCTGTTCACAATGGGCATATTTCTGTCTGGAAACATCTTGATGTACCTTTCTGACAAGATCCCCAACCGCTGTCATTTCCAGGACTGAGGTGAATGTCACATTAGCCACTCCTTGATGTGCAGGAATTTTGTTCTTTTCCCCACAGGCAAAATTTCCAAGAACCCCTGGAAAGGTTCTTTTTCTGTCTTACATTAAATTCCCTTCTCACCTACCCTCTAAGCCCAGTAAATCTCTGTTTTTCACTCGGGGAAGAATTGATTTTCATTGCTATTCACTTGAAGCAGTAAGGTCACAGCTCAGAACATTGGGAATGTATTGTCTAAAGAGCACAGTTTGTATCTTGCTTCGGAGAGAAGATCTTTAAAGATGCCCTGGCTTAGCTGCCTTTTCTTCCCCTCTTGCATCCAAGAAATGTCCCAGTGGGAGAAAGTCAATTTCCAAATCTGCACACCGCAGCGGCTCTGTGCAGTTGCAGAATGCAGATCAACCTGGCTTCTTGTCTGCGATAAACAGAACCTGGGAACCATTTTCAAAGAAAAGTTCTTAAGCAATCCTTAGGACAAAGGGATCAGATTTCTGGGAGATTTTTTTCCCCTTGCATGTACTCAGTTTACCAACTTTCCTGAGCCATGTTCTTGTCAAACCAAGAGACAATGGTCCAACCTAAAAGTCACCCTGTTCCAATCTGAAAGTCAACTTCTCTCTAGCTTCAGATCTCACTAAATCCTCCTGCAAGCTTTACATTTGATGGATAAGCATTCTAATTGATCTCTTCATTGATTAGCTCTTCTCTGCAAAAGTGTTGATAATAAGAACACGCTGTTCCGTGTGTGTGTGTGTGTGTGTGTGTGAGTGTGTGTGTGTGTGTGTGTGTGTATCTCATGACTTGGATCCAATTCAATGTCTAAAAGTTGGAAAGGAATTCCCTGGTCCTCTGTCTGGTCACCCAGGAATCCGGCCCAGTGGACTGACCAGTTGGGGTGACACAACCACCCCCACACTGTCCTCCAAAACATGTCAGTGTTAGCACTGAAAGACCTGCATCATGGGAAATCTGCCGTGTTCCCTCTCCATCTACTACCAAGGCCAGCCATCCCTCGGCATCTCCCAATGCTCCTTCCTGTTCATGTTCTGAGGAAACTAAGATTTTACTATGGCAGCCTCTTTCATAAGCGCAAAGGATATCCAAGGCAAAAAATAAAGGAAATCCCAATCTCCTTACAGGCACTGCCTGCCTGCCTGCCCTTCACCCTTCCCAACCAATCAGCACTCTTTCTAAAAGCAGCCAGGACAAAGACCTGAGCACCTGCCATCATTCTCTATAAATATCAGGTCCCATCTGCCTGGCTCTTCTTCCTTTGGTTGCTCTTAGCAACTGCCTTGTGTCCAGCTGATTGAACTCCTCATCCTACCCGGGTGAGGGATTCAGCACACCCTTTCCTGGGTACAGCCATCCTCTCTGAGGTCAACGTGAAGTGTTTGCGGATGTCGGAGGGGATGTGGTGAACGGCGTTGCAGGGCTGGTGATCCCGTCCTTCAGTTGTTCTGGGTAGAACCAGATGTGCAGCAGCTTCCTATTTCAGAATAGACATTTCCTATGGAAACAAAGCAAGACTCTTGGACAAGAGAAAACAAAGAGGAACCGAATCCAAGGGACCGCCAAGGCTCAATAGCTATGTGCATATGATCGTGCAAAAGTGGTGTTTTATGAAATTGACTCTAAGAAATGGAAACGAGATTCCTGCTGCTGCTGCTGCTGCTGTTTTTGGTTATCTTTTCCTTTTGTCTTGTCAGTTTTTGTCTTCAGGAGTGGGATAGGGGAACCGTAGAAAAGCAGGGACAAAGAGTGAACAAAGCAGTAGTGGTACTCACTGGACCCTATGTAGAACATGGACAATACAACTTGTGGGTAGGGATAGGTAGGAGGGAAAAACAGAGAGAGGCGAGGGAAGGGGTGACCTGGTTCACGATCTGCCTTACGTGATTGTCACCTCTCCGTACATTGCCTCTGCAATAACGATAAAATGTGCTAAAAGTAACAGAATACAAACTGAGCTCTTGCTCTTCCATCATTTAAAACAAAAACAAAGCCACTACTTCTCTAACCAGCCTGTCTGGATGAGAGAGAGGCTGGGTGTATCTACCCACACAAGGTCTGCCCTGAGATGTCTGCTGTTAATGGGGAAAGAGTTTCTCCAGCGTGGGGCCTTCAGTCCTCAAGCTAAACACCTGAAAAATTGGTGGTCAGAGGCTCTCCCTTCCAACAGATAATTCTGCTTTCTACGCGTCTCAATGTTCCATGCTAAGTATCGTCATTTGTCTGTCTCCTTACATAGACTGTTGGTACACGTCCGCCCACTTGATAGTATAGAGGTATCCGTTTGGCCACTTATAATGTCTGCCCCCTTGAGAAAATGGAATTCTCTTGAAGGCTCTCCATTTCTGTCAGATGAGGAGATAAAGAACATTTTAATAAAATAAATAACATTCACCAAAGTATAGCTCATAGGTACCTGTTGGCGTCACCTGCTTTGTCTTCTTTTCTCTTGGCTGTAACACAAACCTACCTCATAAGGAAAAAAAACAATCACGTGTAGGCTGGGCTGTGTGTATGCGAACACAGTACCTTCCTCTCCATCATTTGCCTCCATTTTTTTGTTTTGGCAGCACTAAGCATCTGAACTCAGGGCCTTGTGCTTGCTAGGCTGTCAGAGTGTCCTTGAGCCATGCTTCTGACCCTACTTTTCACTGCTTTTTTTTAAAGGTAGGGTCTTGCTTCCTATTTGGTCAAGTGCCTGAGCCTCAAGCTTTTTAATTTCAGGCTTCCCCTCGTCAATGGGATCACAGGTGTGTGCTTCTACACCCAGATATCCTTCTACCAAGAAAAGCCTCTTGGGTTTTTCCAGGTATCCTGGCCCCTCAATCCTCAGCTTCCCTTGTTGTTTGGGATGACCAGGAATGTGTGAAGAAGAAAGTCTTATTAACATTTGTGTCCAGATGGGCCTCAAACTGCAATCCTCCTGTTCTCTACCTCCCAAGGAGTGAGGATTACAGGGGTCAGCTAGGACCCCCCAGCATTTGCCTCTTTTTCCCCCAACAAAACGAATCTGATGTTCTTCATAGATATCCATCTCCATATCTCTAGTCATGTTCCTAGGTGAATGCATGAGTTACTTTTGGCTTCATGCAATGGTTCTTTCCCATCCTCAGCCATAAAAAGGGGGGATCATGGGAAAGTGTGTGACTTCATGCAAGCAGAAGACAAAGAGCTCATTTCAGAAGTTGTGCAGAGTATTGAAGACACAGTCTGCCTTCATATGGATAAGGTGGCTTGAGACAGAAGTCCCTTTTGATCCTGCACAAAGAGAACTTGCAGTTGTCAGCTCCTTGTACTGAGCCTGATAGCAAGCAGAGGAAGAACTGAGGAAGAAGAAAAAAAGCTGGGCATTGGTGGCTCACGCCTGTCATCCTCGCTACTCAGGAAGCTGAGATCTGAGGATCACAGCTCAAAGCCAGCCTGGGCAGAAAAGTCCATGAAACTCTTATCTGTAATTAATCACAGAAAAAGCCAGAAAGTGGAGCTGTGGCTCAAGTGGTAGGAGCACAGGGACAATGCCCAGGGCCAGAATTCAACCCCAGGACCAGCAAAACACATCCATACAACACACACATACACACACACACACACCACTTGATACCTGATGGCATTGTTTGAAGACAGATCCTCACTCAAAAATCAAATTTAGCATGAGAATTCTATTTCCTTTGCTGTTTCCAAGAGCTTGTAGCGGGTCTTCTGTTTTTCGAGAGAAAAAAAAATGGAACCAGCACACCCCTCCCCTAGCACTTAAGTCCAAGGGTCCCCAACAGAGACCAGGCCTGGCCTCTCAGGACTGCCCAGGCAGGCTCCTCAGAGAAAAGTGGTTCTTCTCTTCCTCAAGTTGCTATGCAAAGGAAGGTAAGAACTCGCCTTGGAAATGACCATCTCTCGAACAACATTCTTGGCGTTAAGGAATCTGACTATGCCAGGTCTAGTTGTAGCTTCTGATTTGGGGGTTATATGAATGAAGCTTTCCTCTACTTCATTAGTTTGCGTTGTGGTTGAGGCTTCTGATGATGGATAAAGGTCTTAATTCTCCCTTCCACGGTAGATGCTGTGAGACTTCCACGTGTGTAGGGAAGTTCCTATTGTCTCCCTGTTTCTGCTGCTCCAAGTTATTGACTGCTCCCCGGGGGCCTAGTCAGAGGTTGCAAAGCCTGTGGGGGGGAGCTCTTGAAGGCCAGAACATTGTGCTTCGTTGTGGTATTAAAATGGTGGGCTTAGCAGCTGTGGCAGGAGGTAGCATGGAACATCGCTGATGGATGGTCTCAGGGCCTGGACCCTGAAACTCTGTGATGGGAGCTTTGGTCCGCTCCCCTGCTCCAGCCAGGCTCATCAGAGGCTGTGGCATCTCTTTTGTCATTGTCAGATTCAAGCAGCTCGCCATTCCTCACCACCGTCCTCCAAAAAGCCAGAGTGGCTCCCAGGGGAATGCTTATTTGCTGGTTTAAAGGAATGCATGACAGGAGTACCCCCCAGAGCAGAGTACCCCCAGAGCAGAGTACCCCCAGAGCAGAGTACCCCCCCAGAGCAGAGTACCCCAGAGCAGAGTACCCCAGAGCAGAGTACCCCAGAGCAGAGTACCCCCAGAGCAGAGTACCCCCCAGAGCAGAGTACCCCCAGAGCAGAGTACCCCCAGAGCAGAGTACCCCCCAGAGCAGAGTACCCCAGAGCAGAGTACCCCCCAGAGCAGAGTACCCCAGAGCAGAGTAACCCCAGAGCAGAGTACCCCCAGAGCAGAGTACCCCCCAGAGCAGAGTACCCTCCACCCCTCACCCACAAAGCAACAAGTAAAAGGGCACATGCCTCTTAAAGGGCTGGTGGCGATTTCACAGCCTCTGTCCTGCAAACAAGACGTGTGATTGCAGCTAGGAAGGGTTCTACGAATGGCAGATGCAAATAGGAAGCCCGTCCCACTCCTTGGTGGAAAACGAAGTCCTGTCTGGCCCCATCAGCTTCCTGCCATAGTCGAATCAGGGTTGGGTCATCCATCTTCCCTCTTTTTGACTCTGGACACCAGGTGGAGGGAGCCATGTTTATTGTACTTCCTCCGTGAATTCAGTCCTTGAAGGACACCGTGACAAGCACATAGACACAGAGCCGTGCCACAGACTTGGGGACATGTGTTCAAGAGAACTCCTTACCAGCGTGTCTTAATTTACTCTCCTACAATGTAGAGATCAGAAATCTCATGGGGATTGAAGCGGGGGGGGGGGGGGGGGGGGGGGGAGCGTTGCAGAGCCAAGGCTTTGGAAGGACTACTTTCATTCTAAAGACTCTGTCTCTGTTCCTTGACTCTTCTAACTTCTTCTAGAGGCAGCAGCATTCCTTGGCTCCATCTTCTTCTTCTATCATTCAGGTCTTCTCCTGCCTTTGACCTTCTCGTTTTCCCTGGAGAAAGACCATCCCATCTGAAGAGTTAATTGCATATGCAATGTGGTCTATGCTACCACGTTTTTATATTCATAGGATCTCTGAGGGTCTAGACAGCTTTACAAGATCATAATTCTGCCTTACCAAAACAAAAAGGACTGAGTTCCTTCAGACCACTTGGGTAGAAGGGCAAAGATCAAAATAAGAATTTAAAACTAATCACACACACAAAATAATCACAAAGCTAGACAGCTGACTAGGAAGAGGGGAATTTGTATCGATTGTTTTAAAAAGTCATACATTATGATTTGCTAATATTCAAAACCAAATCACATCCAAATGATAATAATTATTATTACTATTATTATGTTATTATTAACCTCCTTCAGCCTCTTGTCAGCTCTGTGAGACCTTATATGAATCATTTAACCACCAAACCTTTTGTAACGTCGGTAAAGAGGGGACTTAACCTCTTCATGGAATGCTATGTTGCATATAAAAATAACATCCAGCAGGCGTGGTGACTCTCACTTGTAGTTCCAGCTATTCAGAAGGCTGAGATCTGAGAACTGCAGGTTGAAGCCAGCCTGGGCAAGAAAGTCTATGAGACTCTTACTTCCAATTAACCATACACACACACACACACACACACACACACACACACACACACACACAGAAATGGAGCTGTGACTCAGGTGGTAGAATGCTAGCCTTGAACACAAAAGCTCAGAGACAGCACCCAGGCCCTGAGTTTAAGCCCCAGAATGGCAATAATAATAATAATTGCATCCATATAAAATATAAGCCCACTGACTGAACGGTAATAAGCTAAAATTGTTAACTATTTATATTGTGATGGTAATGATAACAATAATTTCTGATTGTCAAAGTTGTCAAATAATTGAGTACATTATCCAGGGAGACTTAGAATTTCATTGAAATTTTTTTTTAATTTCCATTTTCAGAGCAAGACTAAAAATTATTTTTCCTAGCAACTGCCATAATGGGGGGGGGGGGATAAAAACAGTACAGATCATCTTTGCCTGAGGTCTGCCTTTAGGGAACAAAACGAAACGATGGATTCCCAATTTGTTATGCAACCTCATCCTCTTCTCTTCACAGCAGGAGATTTTAAAACCAGAGGGGAGCTGGGAGGGGAAGAGGGCTCCAAACTCCAGAGCCTTGAGCTGTGGTTCATATTGACAAAACTAACCAATTTAGCAATGACTAACAAGCTGGGGGCTGGGGGCTCACGCCTGTCATCCCAGCTTCTCAGGAGGCTGAGATCTGAGGATCGCTGTTTGAAACCAGCCCAGGGCAGAAAAGTCCCCATGAGATTATCTCCAAATATTATTTTCTTTTTAAAAATTTTTATTGACATAAATTATTGCACAGAGAGATTCCCTTATTGTATTTCCATACATGCCTGCTTTGATCAGATTCACCACATCTCTATTATTTTTGACAGATTTTTAGTAGATAACGTTAGGCTATTTTTGGTCTCTTATCTCCAATGAGCCATTCAAAAACTAGAAGTGGAGCTGTGGCTCAAAGTGGTAGAGCACTAGCCTTAAGCAAAAGAGCTAAGGGACAGTGCCCAGGCCCTAAGTTCAAGCCTCACAACTGACAAGAAAGGAAGGAAGGAAGGAACAAAGGAAGGGAGGAAGGAAGGAAGGAAGGAAGGGACTATATTGTGCATATGATCATATAAAATGATGCTTATCAAAATGAACTCCAAGAAATGGAAGCAAGAAGATTTTTTTTTTTTTGTCGGTCATGGGGCTTGAAATCTGGGCCTGGGCGCTGTCCCTCAGCTCTTCAGTTCAAAGCTAGGGCTCTACCACTTAGGCCACAGCACCACTTCTGGCTTTCTGAGTGGTTTATTGGAAATAGGAGTCTCACAAACTTTCCTGCCCAGGCTGGCTTTGAATTGTGATCCTCAGATCTCAGCCTCCTGAGCAGCTAGGATTACAGGCATGAGCCACCAGTGCCTGGCTTCCAAGAAGATTGTTTATAGTACCATTTGCAATTCTTTTATTCTTCTTCTTTCCTTTTTTCTTTGGTTTATTCCCTTCTGTCACTGTTTTTGGCTTCTGTATCCTTTGTTTTGTATACAAAATAATCTGATTTGGGGAGGAGAAGGGAAATCATAGAAATGGTGGGACAAGGGGTGAACCAATTCAGCAGCAAAAACCACTAGACACTATGTCAGAAATGACTCTGGGGGGAGAGAAATCGGGAAGGAAAGAAACTGGTAGAGAATGAGGGAGAGGTGACACTGCTCAAAAGGAAATGGACGCATTACCTGAATCATGTGAGTGTAATCCTACTGTACATCACCTTTCCAATAACATACAAAAAACTCAAAACAAAAGAAAGACAATACTGAGTTAAATCTCAATGATATAGACCGAATTATAGATGCAGTAAATTCTCCAGAGGAAAAACAGATTTGTATGGGCTTCCATAGTCAGCAAGGAAATGGAAAATGCACTATAACTTGAAGGACACGTGAGAATCAGCCAGGAGAGAGTAGGAGAGACTGACGCAGAATATGAGATGGAGAGGGAAAGGATAGAGCTAGAGAGAGCAACCATCCAGCCTGCTACAAAGCGTCTGCATATTAGAGCATGATGAAAAGGAGCAAGCACTGAACAGAATGACTCACCGTAATCATAGTAGTGCAGGATAACTGTTACACATAGGGAATTGGGAACTAGAATGTTTAGACCTTGTCCTAAGCTTTACAGCTCCCTAGCAATTCACTGTGACCTTAGACAACTCATTTAACCTCTTGGATCCTCTACTTTTCTCATCCACAAAATAAGGTTGCTAATATCTACCTTCCGTGATCAAGGGCATAATGAACATGAGCCTCTTGGCCCAAACGCTCACACATATTAATCGTGTAACAAAAAGCCATCGATGGTGATAATAGCCTCGCGATCATCCTAGAAGAAAAATAATTCCAGATTGTAGAATCTGGAATATTTACACATAGAGAAGACCGTGGAGATTAGCCCCCCCCCCCCCCCACACACACACAACCCATCCCAAAAGTCTGGACACCCACACCAGATGATCTGCTCAGTATTTCATTGACAGACTCCACCACACCTGTTAGAATCAAGAGTTGTTCCTGCTGATGAATATGCTAATGAGTGCTCATTTGGGAATCATCTTCAAAGATGGCTCAGCCTAGCTGCCTCTGGTTAGAGATGGGAGATGAGGGAGTCAACTTCTACAAATAGAAATTTCCAACCTTGCATTTTTGCCACTCCCAGCGTAGATACTGGGAAAATGTCCACGATAGGCTTGAATTCATGTGTCTGGTCTTTGCTCAGATGACCTTATAACTTACCTTCTAAGTAAAGAAAGTCGACTTTGGTCTTCAGAAATATAAAGCAAGTCCATTTTTTTTTTAAATCTCATGTATGTTGGATTTTTAAAAAAAATAATGTACTCTAATTTCTCACATCTCTGAAAATATTTGTAAAAATAATTTCACAAAACATTTGGTGCGATTCCTAATATAAACAAAGAAATGCAGTCTGAATTGAAGGAAAAAACACACACAGATTAAGGAACCATGTTCTTATACTGCCCCCTTCTGGTAGAGATAGGGAAGGGACAACCTGCGTATTTTGCCTTCAAGAAAGTATTTCATTGCAAATAAAATCTTTCTCTTTTGCTACCTTCGCCCCAGCCTTGTTGATAGGCAGCTGTATTTCCTTGCTGGAAATAGTTACATATAATGAGTAATCCATCAGTGTTAAAGAGCTTAGTATCCTGGAAGAGAGATAAATAAAGAAGTGTTACTTAATTTGTATTTGCATGACACCAGAGGAGCCCAGATGCTGGGAAGAAATAGAGGTTGCTTCTTAACTTGTTAAACAAAAACAGGATAGTCATGCTAGGCACAAGTGGCTCATGCCTATATTTTAATCTTCTCAGGAGGCTGAGATCTGAGAATTATGATCCAGAGCCAGCTCCACCAAGAAAATCTCTAAGACTCATCTCCAGTTAACCTCCTGAAAAGAAGTGCACACGTGTGCACACACACACACACACACACACACACACACACACTGCTAAGTGGTAGAGCACTAGCCTTCAGCACAAAAGGCTCAGGGACAGCACTCAGGCCCTGAGTTCAAGCCAGGACCGGCACAAAAAAAAAAAGAAAAGAAAATTTTAAAGTCTGATATGTCTTTGGAGGCTAAATTCAGCCAAACTCCAAGAACATCCCATTAAACATAAGATCAACAGCAGGAATACCCATCTGAGCTATCTCTTCGATAACAGAGAAGGAAAAAAAGACCAAGCTCTACAATAATGGTGGCTGAATGAAGAAACCTGTTTGCAGAATGAAACCTGGCCTCTGATTGCAACTGTTTGGGAGTCACAAGAAGGAGGCTTGGGGGCTGACGTAGGCAGGCATGCTCGCTCGCCCTCCAGGTACCATCTGGTAGCTAGGATAAGATAGCCTATGTTATGGTAACAAACAACCACAACCCCTCAGTGGCTTAATCCAAGAAGAGTTCACGGCCAAGGCTCGTGGTCCTTGCGGACTGCAATGCACCTGCCTGCTTGTTTATCTCCCTTAATGGCTCCTACGCCATCTCGGGGTCAGATCTGTAGCTACTCCGTTCTACAGTGCATCTGCAGCACTTAGCACAACACTTGGCATAGAGGTTGATGAAAGGCAAATGGAGCGAGGCAAACAGGTAGACTGACTTTCTCCCTCTCCCTCTCGGTACTTCAGCCTAGACCACCTGCCAAATGTCCATTTCACGCTGCAGTGATCTTCCCCTTTTCTCCCCTTCGCCCCCTGCCCTGGCTGGCTGCCCACATAAATTGTGCTGTACTTCTGAACATCTCTTCAGCAAGCCCTTGATGATGTGCAGGTGTGACTGGATGACACAGGGAAGTAAAATTTCACAGAAGCAGGCTTCCTGATGTGTGGGGCAGGGAGGGACTGGCAGATCCCAACCCCGGCCCACAGCAGCCTTTAGGGATTGCCTGCTTGAGATACTCGTTTACACAATTTTATACAAGTACCAAGCAACAGGAATCAAAAGGGAAACGCAAAACCTAATCATGCCGATGAGCCGATCAGCTGATCAGCTCAGGAGCCAAAGGCAAAAAGGGAGGGCTTCCGGTCAGGATTTTAAAATGGCATCTGCCTGATGTGACTACTCACAGAGGATACTCATATTTTTCATGGTCCACAGTGAAAACAGGAGCGAGAAACATGGGGGAGGGGAGGGAGGGTGGAGGGGGGGGGTCGGGATGAATGATGGAAGGGATGACCCTGATCAAGGTCACACATGAATGGACATACCACATGGTCACCCCTTGTACCGCCATCCGATGACTCTTTTAAAAGCTATATGTGATTACTCATATTTTAAAAAAAGCCAATTAGATCTAAGATGCACAGGGAGGTGATCAATTACAGAGGATTCTAGAAACTCACACACAGTGAGGCCAAAAGAGGTTAGCCTTTGGAGAGAAACACAAAGGCACCATGCCTAAGTGCCCTTTCCTATCTATATAACATAATATACACACCGAAATGAACTCCATTTTTAGTTTGTGATGATACTGTCTTCTTCTTCTTCTTCCTTCTTCTTCTTCCTTCTTCTTCTTCCTTCTTCTTCCTTCTTCTTCTTCTTCTTCTTCCTCTTCTTCTTCTTCTTCTTCTTCTTCTTCTTCTTCTTCTTCTTCTTCTTCTTCTTCTTCTTCTACTTCTTCTTCTTCTTCTTCTTCTTCTTCTTCTTCTTCTTCTTCTTCTTCTTCTTCTTCTTCTTCTTCTTCTTCTTCTTCTTCTTCTTCTTCTTCTTCTTCTTCTTCTGGTACATTTTTTTATTGTAAAAATGCTGTACAGAGGGGTTACAGTTACATGAACAAGGTAATGAGTACATTTCTTATTGAGCATTGTTGTCTCCTCCTTTGTTTTCCCCCACCATCCCTTCCCTCCCCACCTCTACCCGCCCCCTCACCAAAGTTGTAAAGTTCATTTTCAACATAGTATCTTATACATCTCAACTTGTACCCTTATTTAAGCATTTTGTTTTTTCCCTTCCCCTCCCCGAATTAGAGAAGTGTATATACAAGAAGCAGGGCACTGACATTAAATACAGTGAAAACAGGGGTTATACCGTCAGGGAGGAACATACAAAGAAACCAAAAAAAAAATCACCTGGTACATTATAAATACTTTAAAAACAATAGCAAGAAAGGAAAAAAAAACACTTGTGTCCCTGTCTTGGGGTTCATTTCACTTAACATCATCTTATCTGGTCATATGTACATAAGTTTTGACCTTTTCTGCTTGTCCTATGATTCTGTCTTCTTTACCTTATTATAAGGTATTCAAAAAGTACATCTTCTGAAGGGTTGTGGGGAGGGAACAGAACTTGAGGGGAAAAGGGAAAAAGGTGTAGCACTGGAGCTCAGTGGACATTGGTGAAAGTGAACTATGCAATTTGTGGGTGGAAACAGATGGGCGGGACTGGGGGAGAATGAAGGAATAGAAAGCACTGTAAGAAAGGAACGGTTCTTATTACCTGTCCCGAGCACTTGTAATACACTTGTACGTTACTTCTATAATAACAATGAAGTAAATTAATAAAAAAAATTTTAAAAATCCAAGAGTCTTTACCAACATAATGGAAAACCCCAGGAAATCTCGCTCCTTTCATTTTCCTTTTGTGACTTCCCATTTGTCTCCTAGCAAATACTAACTCAACTTATACTGTGTCCAGTTGTCTTGGAACCTCCTTCCTAAAGCTCTATTCCATTTGTGCCCTGATTTTTTTTGTTGCTGTTATTACCGTTGTCGTTTTGTTTTGTTTAGAGCAAAGCCCCTTTAGACCTCCCTGCTTTGTGGTATACCAGTCAGGAAAGCTGGCTCTCGGTATTTCAAAAGTAGCACAATCCATGCAATTACCGAAGAATGTACAGGCAATTATCTTGGATTGCAAGGTGAAGAGGGAGGTGTGGCAAAACTGTAACTGGTCCTAGAGGTGAAGGCTCTGATTCATAAACCTTGCAGGTTAATTAGAATTTATCAAGGGGCAGTTTGTTCCCATAGAAAGCCTTACAGAAGGCCTAAGTCAAAGGATCACACTTCAATTCCTTCCAGAGACTCAATATCAGCTTATTAATTTATGGAGGAACACAGAGCCACTACTAAGCCTGACCCATGACCCTGATTCCGTGTCATCAACCCCAGACATTTCTCCCCACCTTCTCCCACTGTGGTTTGGGAGAAGGCTGCACCTTCGCACTTCTAGCTGTCTGACCCTCACATTAGGCAGCGATGACTATTTCTGGACTGCAAAGTACTAACCATCCAACAGAGCAATTATTACACAGTGTTCCTCTAAGAGACATGTTGCTATGGTTCCTTCACAGAAAGCAGGGAAACGCACCATTAGGTTTGCTGAAATCGGCAGGGCTGGACGGCAGTGTTTCTGCAGACCAGCCTTTAGACAGACGCAGCTTCATCCGATCTAGACCGCCTCCGCTCACCAGCGAATTGCGGAAGCACGAATGTCTTCCATGTAGTGGGATTCTCCGGGCCTCTGTCAGAGCTAAAGGGTGTCATGGCCCTGGGTGGATGAATGGGTGGAGAAGATGCAGTCTATACAGAGAATGGAATTCTAGGCTTCCATCAGAAAGAATGACACCGCCCCATTTCTGAGGAAATGGAAAGACTTGGGGAGAAAGTTATATTAAGTGAAGTAAGCCAGGCCCAAAGAAACACAGGCTACATGGTTTCCCTCAATTGTAAGAACTAGACTATGTCCAGGATGCTCTTAGCAGAGGATCACAATGGCTCAATAGCGATGTGGCTAAGACCATATGAAATGACGCTGATGGACATGAACTCCAAGAAATGGAAGCAAGAGGTCTGTCGTTGTTTTCATCCAACTGTTTGCAGGTCCTTCCTTTTTCTTTCTTTCCTTTTCTTCCTTTGGTGTATTCCCTGTTGACACTGGGTTTGAATTCTGTACCCATTGTCTTGTATAGATAAGTTCATCTGGCTTGAGGAAGGGAAAGGGAATCACAGAAATGGGGGGACAAAGGATGGACCGGTGCACTCCACACCATGTTGGAAATCAACTTTACAACCTGGGGGGAGAGGGGGCGAGGAGTCACGGGAGGAAGTGGGAGAAATAAGGGAAGGGGTAAACAAGGTTCAAAAGGAAACGCACTCCATGACCTGATCTGTGTCATTGTGACCCTCTGGAGGGTTTCCATTGCTCTTAAGATGAAGCCAGATGCTTTCCTGTGACTTGCAGTTCGTGGTGACAGCCTCCTCCCCTAACGTCGGTCCACCCCTGCTTCCTCCCCTGTCCTCACGAGCATGCACCGGGTCCCTCACTCAAAGCTTCCTGCAGAACCTCACCTCGCCCGGCAGCAGTGTCCCGGGCACCTGCGCCTCTGCCAGGAGCGTGGCTGCGACATTCCTCTGCCACCTCCGGTCTCACCGCTCTTGCAGACATGCACATCCCCAGCTGCCTTCCTCCCGAGCACAGTGAACACCCAGCATTCTCTCAGCAGGACCCACCATCCCATTTTTACTTTTTGCATCCATCAAAATTTGAAATGAATGCTAGGTCTCCATCATCACCTAATAGACACCCCTACACACACACACACACACACACACACACACACACACACATATCTGAAAGTCATAGGCTCTACCTTTTGGTCTCTGCTGTATTCTGATATTTACCACACCATTTGGCACATAGTAGGGACGCAGTATTGAATGAATGAATCAGCTTCACTAACTTTAACCCCATCCAGTGAAAAAGACTGAATGTCTACTTATTTCTTTTTCTTTCTTTCTTTCTTTCTTTTTTTTTTTTTTTTTGACAGTCCTGGGGCTTGAACTCAGGGCCTGGGCACTGTCCCTGAGCTTCTTTTGCTCAAGGCTAGCACTCTACTGCTTGATCCCCAGCGCTACTTCTGGCTTTTTCTGTTGATGAGGTACTGAGGAATCGAACCCGGGGCTTCGTGAATGCTAGGCAATCACTCTACCACTGAGCCACCTTCCCAGCCCAACTTATTTCTTTAACAAGTATTAAAAGTGAAGAAAATTCCAAGAGGTCTTGCCCTCAAATAACTTCTAAATAATGGTAAGAATAGGATGGAGGTGCACTGTGTTCTTAAACTGCTTTGGTGAATTGAGTGGTAGCTCCTTTGTCCAAGTACTTAAAATGATACAGATATGCAGAAAAGAAATAAAAGAAATGCCATCTGAACAACAATAACGACAAAAAATAGTAAGAGACACTCTCTCAAGGTAAATAAGCAACCACAGACAAAAGAAATAGCAATTTCCTATGTTCCCTTGGGAAACCAGTGGCTGGCAGGGATCGGCAATTAATTCTCACATATTCAACACAGTGTGTTTTAGATACACATCTTAAGGACATGTTTAATCATGATGATGATGATGATGGAGGAGGAGGAGGAGGAGGTAATCAATTCTGTAGTGACTCCATTCAGCACAAATATCCAGAGGGGATAAACCAACAACAACAATAACAACCACCACCCAGAGACTCAGTAGGAAAGCTGTGACAGGGATTTATGAGAACTGAGTGAGTGGGACTATTCTCCCCTTCCTCACACTACGGAAGGGTCAGCGGAGAGTCTCCCTGGGAGGCTAGGGAGGAGAGATCACAGGGTTTGCCAGAGGTAGTGGGAGGCGCTGTGCTAGGAAGGAGCTGGACCTCGGCTGGGAGGCCGGGAAGATGGCAGATCCACCAATAGCCCAAGAGCAAGTGCTTGCTCCCACTGGGGTATCCAGAGTTCTTAGAAATACCTCCACGAGAGGAAACCCCCAAATATCTCCTTTGTCGTGAAAGAAATCCACAGTCAAGTGAACCAGCATCATTTATCAATTCAGTGTACACACACACACACACTCTTCAGTTCTCAACTCCAGAGGAGCAGAAGCAATGGGATGAATGGAGGATAGAGGATAGAGCAGACAGAAGTGGACAGGGAACCATGCTTGCCCTGGGAAAAACCAAGACTTCTCCAAAAGACAGGGCTGGGAGGAAAAGGATGCATAGAGAAAACAACAACAACAACCTTGAATGAGATAAATGATCACAGTTGTTATTATGGCTGCCCTAAAACTCATAATACCTGATAATGAGGCTCTTCCATAACCTGAAAGTACATGAGAATCAACGAGGAATTGTTTTCAGCCTGTAAAAAGCATAGTTGAGGGCTGGGAAGGTGGCTCAGCGGTAGAGTGCTTGCCTTGCATGCATGAGGCCCTGGGTTCCATTCCTCAGCACCACATAAGCAGAAAAAGCTGGAAGTGGTGCTATGGCTCTAGTTGTAGAGCGCTAGTCTTGACCTAAAGAGATAAGGGACAGCGCCCAGGCCCAGAGTTCAAGCCCCACAACCAACAACAACAAAAAATAAATAAATAGTTGAAGGCTGTGTGTAGTCAGTATGGATGCTAGAACTGAGATGGGCAAACCCCCATGACTGTAAATAGTCAAATGAAACAATGGAGCTGATTCCTGGTTGTACCTTCTCAAGGGCAGCCTGTCCAGAAAACTAAGTAGAAAATAAGCTCAAGGCAAAGAGCAAGAATTTCCAAGTGGATATCAGCACAAAACCTTCTCTACCTAGGAAAAAGACTTATCCACCAAGGTTCTGGAAATACCAGGAATAATTGAATCCAACTTGTATTCATAATGTATGCAAGATGCACTCCTATCTTTCCCCTTCTTTTCATAAAAACTATTCATGGAAAAGATAAATTTCTCATCGGTTCCCCAATGAGCTGTGCATCTTGCAACAGCAGATAACTAAATAATCCTTGTGAATACAGAGGATGATCTCTTACATCTGACTGGAGTGTTCTGTGCAAGAACTTTCAAGGACAGAAATCTCTTACTCTACCATGCACATTCTGGGTGGTGGAGAAAACAAATCATCATTTTTAAAAAAATTATTTTTTGTCGATTGTGGGGCCTGAACTCTGGGCCTGCGTTGTTGTTTTTTTTTTTCTTCATGGCTGGTGTGAGCAATTATAATGGTGCAGTTGGCCAAGACTGAAGTATTTAGGATGTGCCCTTTAAGAACATATTTGCTGCTCTAAAAAGCTAAATGGCCCACATGGGAGGGAAGAAAAGAGAAAGAAAGAATAACAGAGGGAGTATGATCGAAGTACATATTTATGCAAATATGATGATGACATCTCGCTGTATAAGATTTAATATCTGCTAACTAAAAGTAAATAATATTTTTAAAGGGCATTAAGACACCGCAGCATGACCACAGGAGGAGCACTGGGTAGTGATAAATCAAGAGTCATAACAGATATTTCTACAACCCAAAGAGAACGGAAGACTGCCAGAGAACCACAGGAAGCAAGGAGATAAGAATGAAACGTAGTCTTTCTCAGAGCTCACGAGAAAGAACCAAGCCCGATCCATCCTTATGAGAGAATTCCAGTCCCCAGAACAGAGACAGGAAGATGCTGTTGGCTTATCTCTGCAGGACGTTGTTAGAGCAGCCCCAGCAGATTAATACACTCGTGCGCATAGACTTACATTTGTGGATCAACACCCTAGTGGATGAGTGTCTCACAACACACGTGTTCCTGTAACTCCATTCATTGCTTCCACGACACTTGTGCTCTTCTTATTCACATAGACAGTGACTACTTCTTGTTCCAAGTCCCCAGGATTTCTCCAAGAACCTGACTTCATACAGGCATTTGTTTCATTTTGTATGAGCAGATGAAGCGAAATGGACAGAAAAGAAAGGAAGACGTCAAGAGGGAAAGATTGGAAACCTCACCAACAAATGGACTGGCGATTCTTTACTTGACAGCGCTCAGATACAGGTAAGGAGAGAGACCACAGGCCTGTGAAGACACCATGAGTTTTATAAGATAAACGCCCAGAGACCGAGGGCCACCTGAACTCCAAAGAGACATCACCACAGAGAAAGTCAGATTTGAGATGAGTATTGGAATGCACGACTTGTTTTTCATTTTTTTAGTGTAGTGGAGGATTAACATTAATCAAATCTGTCCAAAGAGAATCTTCCCGTATGCATATCAATTATGCATATCACTTCTTATACCCCTGCAAAATCACATTAACCTTTTCATAAAACAAGAAATCCTGAAGTGATATGTAGCAGCATTATCTACTTGTTTTCAGTTTCAGGATGGTCTTAAAGTCATGGTATTATTAATATTTTTTATGATCTTTAAGTAGTTGTACAAAGGGGTTTTAGTATAGGAGGGTAGTTTCTGAGTACAATGCATCGTGACCAATGCCACCTCTTCCGTCAATCTCCTCTATATCTTCCCTGCCCTGCCCATTGCCTCCATTTTCCTAGCTCCCTTTGAAGAATCTGACAGACTTTCCTGCCCTGGTCTGGCTTCAAACCTGGATCCGTAGATCTCAGGCGTGAGCTACCAGTGCCCAGCTGCATGTTTTATTTGTTTGTTTGTTTTATTCATTTACTCATTTATTTTTGTTTTGTTGTTATTGTCTTTAAAGTGATCACGAAAATAAAAAATGGCATCAACATGGACAAAAAGATGGCAAACGCTGGCTAAGCCTTAGATGTTTACTGACAGGAACTAGTTTCCCGCAGAGACAGGCCAGGAACAAGCCTTCCATAATGAACAATTCTGGGGATAGTCTGGGGAAAAAAAATACCAGATTGGTCACTGGTGTATCCTGACCTGGACATTCCAGTAGATTTCACAAAAGCTACCACCACTTCAATATGGGTCAATTTCCAGCCACAGGGTCTACCTCAACCCCCCATCTCTCCCCCAGGACTGTCCTGTGCATCTACTTCTTGTTAGAAAAGCTCCAGCTACCTTTCCCTCCACACAAAGCCGACGGTCTCTCTCTGAACCAGCTGGCTGATTGACATGTACTCTAGATCCAAATAAAACTCTGGTTTTATATTCCCCTTGTGTATAATTGCTTGGTTTAGCAAAACAAGAAGAATGAAAACTAGGACTTCCCATAGACCATTGATTAAAAAAGAAAAAATGAATGTCCCTCAGGATCACCAGCCAGATTTCAAGCATGAAAATAAACTGGACACCACTGCCATTGAACCTTCTGACCCCTAAGGCACAATCAGGGACCCCACAGCCTATGAATTTCTCTCTCCTAAAATTTCTCTGCAATTAATCTGTGGAGAATGCTCAGCTTCACCTCCGTTGTCATGGCAACTGGACTTCTGTATTAAAGGGGAGTACGTTATGACTTAATGAAAAAGACACTTATTAGTCAAGAGTAAATGTCACTATTTCAAAGGTCACGGATTTTCTTGCTGATTATTTCCCCAAGATACCAATCACCTGCTGGGACATTCAAACTTCTTTTCCTCAATTGACAATTCATATGTAAAGTTATTGGCAAACTATAGATGGCTTAAGACCTTTTGTCCTGTTTACATTCCTCAATGTATAAACTATGCCTTATTTTAAAAAAAAAAAATCATAGCAGTTGGAAGCCAGTGGCTCACGCCTGTAATCTTAGCTACTCAAGAGGCTGAGATCTGAGGATCGTGGTTCAAAGCCAACCCAGGCAGGAAAGTCTGAGAGACTCTTATCTCCAGTAAACCACCAGAAAACCAGAAGTGGTGCTGTGGCTCAAGTGGTAGAGCATCAGCTTTAAGCTGAAGAGTTCAGAGACTGCACCCAGGCCCAGAGTTCAAGCCCCATGACTGACCAAAGAACAAAACACTTCAAACTTTTTATTCTCTCTAGTATTTAATATAATGGTACAATATTTCTTCTGCAAATATGTTTGCATCCATCATCATCCATCATTTGGTCACCAGACTGAACTGTACTTATGTAATACGTAAATACTTATTTACTTTTATATGAAATCTATGTGTGTGCATATATATGTATATATAGCCCATGCTATTGAATGTGCCTGCTCATCACAAGATCTGACTTCTTCAGCCTCCTCCCTGTTTTAATGTGAAAAGATTGAATCCATAATGCTAAAAAAACAATCAACTCAGCAATTCCTACGCACAGCTGTAAATGCCTGTGACAACCTGTGGACCAGTGCCATTCTCCTGCTCATTTCACAAATGAGGAGACTGAGGCTGCACTGCCCAGGGTCACCGAGGCAAGATTTGAATGTGTTGATCCTCTGACTCCAAATCCCCTATCCCATGAATCCGCCCACAACGACCAGATCCTGGAGAACTGGAAAGAGCAGGCGGGCTGAGATACAAGAGACGGATCCTTCTTTCCTTGGCTGAGGCACAAAGTTTGACTGCGATATTTCCCCCTTCGTTGGGGGGAAATGAAAAGGTGGAAGCGTGTTTTTATTTTATTTTTTAAATGCTGTGTTGGTGTTGACAGTCTGTGGGTGCTTGTAGCCAGCCTGGCCTACCACATAGAATATCCTCTTCTGTAGAGTAGTAATTGGGAGGGCTGGATGAGTAATAAAATCGCTTCCAACACTGATCTCCCATCCTGGGGGAAGAGGTCACTTTGCCCAGAAAGAGAGCTGCAGGGACAATGGGAGAGCCATCTGGATGCAAAGTGATAAATGGCCAAACTCTTGGACCAGGCCATCTTGGAGCCGCCTCCTCTGCCAGCCCCCTCTCCCCCTGCCTGCCAGCCTTCTGCCAATTGCCGCAGCTGCACAGATCTACAGGCCCACTTGGAGCACAGAACCCCGCACAGACTGTTCAGAGTACCCAGTCTCGGGGTTCCCTGGGAACCCACACCATGAGATGTCTTGTTAACTTGGCCACATTTGCTAGTAGGAATGCGACACACTTACCGGGCGTGTCGTTGGCTGGTCTGGAGTCCATTTTCATCCCATGCCTTTGCAAATTCTCTCTTGAGTCACTGGTGGGGTGTGGATTTTCACATCATCAACGAGTGAGGCCCCTCTGCAGACCTGGCCTTGGAGACACGATGGTGGGACACTATTCTCCAATGCTTCCTCTGTGACAGCCAGCACCAGACCTCCAACACTTCCACCCCTAAGGCTCCTTGCCGAGACAGAGAGATTTTTTATTCTCATTACTGTCTGCTCGGAGACCCCCTACACAGTACGGGCTTGTGATGGCTCTTCTCGTTATGATCGCTTGCTTGAGATGACTTCCATTCAGTCCCATCCCCCCTCACACCACCCTCCTAACTCTTCTCTCTGGTGCCCTGGGTGGAACCCAAGTTCCCAGGCTGTGTGATTTCCATGGGGAAAAGTTGGAGATCGCACCAGGGGCAGTTTAGTCACCATGCACCATGCACCCAGCAGACATTCCTGAGTGGAAAGCCACGCCTCCCTGTTTGCTGGTGATCTCCACCACTGGGGGGGGGGAAATGTCTGTCTGTCTGTTGGACTTGATGTCTGGCCTCTCTCATCATTGTCTTGGCCTCTCCCCTTGTCTGGATCTTTCATCTCTTGGGATGCTCAGGCTTGCAACACTCATGGGTCCAGAATGTTCTTCCAGAGAATAAGCAGTTACTTCTCCTGCTCTTTCCTTTCAGATCATGTCCCATGTGCGTCTCCTCATACTGGAAGGGAGCTGTGCTGCTGCCATGCTAGTTTGCAGAGAGTTAGGTGCAAACGCCAGTGGTTGCCAGACAACCTCAGCCCCACTATGTGCCCACACTGGTGGCCTCTCCATGGCTCTGGCCCCCAACACTGTGTTGTTCAAAGAGAAAAGGACTCCTTCAAGTTCCCATACCATCTCAATGCAAACCGAACTGATCTTGAAGACTGGATTTAGAGCTAAGCAAAAAAGGAAACAACAACATTATTTCCCTTCTTCCTCACACTATATTTTCTGAAGAAAGAAATTCCACAGAAACTTTTAGTTTCCTACCCCCTCACCCCCAGAAACCCTTTATTTATGACTTGCTTTGTGTGTGTGTGTGTGTGTGTGTGTGTGTGTGTGTGTGTGTGTTTTAATTTCATCGGGGAGTCTTTAGCCTGTTCTGTTTGTGAGTTTTTTAATATGGTCTGATTAGGAAAAGGGAAAGGAAGTAATGTGAATACAAAAAAAAAAAAAAAAGATCATTTTTCAGTAGTGAGAAAGACCAGGGCACTGTGGATACATCATAATCATACATTATGATTTGTGCTTTTTTTTCCCCCCAAAACCAAAATTTCAAATGAATGGAAACAAGCAAAAACAAATGAGTTGCTGCCGCTTCCTGCCATGACAACCATCTTGTCTACAGATCTAAGCACTGGAAAGAGACGCGTGCCAGAAAACAACGTTCTTTCTGACATGCTAAAAGGCACCACGAGGAGAGGCCGGACGTCAGAATCTCACCTGAAAAATGACAACCGCGAACTGATTTGAAAGCAATCGCTACTGAAGGCAACGGAAAGCAACCATGTTCTACAAACACAACAGTGTAGGTACAGCTTCCTCCCGGCAGCTTTCAGACAACAGAACAAACAAAACTCCGGGTAAAGACATTCAGCCCAATGAGTGTTGACATCAACATGCAGATGCAAGAAAGCTCTGAATCGGTTCCACATTAACCAACTGCCAGCAACAGAAAAGAGTCTAACGCCATCAACCTACGTGGTCACAAAAGCAAGGAATGGAGAAAAAGGTTTGAATCTGGTCTTCTCTCCCCAGTGCCACTAAAAAAGCTTAAATGACTTTGTTTCTAATTATTATTAAAACCAAAATGAATAATAAACTAATAATAATACCACCTGTGCAGTAGAAATATCCTAGGCCCTTTCTGCCATCAGTAGTCCTATTAACCACCCCATCCTTCGCCATCCACCATTGTCTTCCAGCCACAGGGCCTTTACACATGCTCTGCCCCCCTTCTAAATGGTCTTCCTCCATCCACTCCTCTTTCAAAATAATTCTTATCTACCTAACGAAGTGCAAAAAAGTCAAGCTGCATTTTTTGAAGTGATTTGAGTATATCTACATATGTACAGTATTATATATATGTATATATATGCATGTGTATATGTATACATATATATGTCCACAATGTATGTATACAATATATATTTTTGCTGATGTATATATATGAACAAAACAAGAACAGTACCTCCAACAGGGAAAACATGTTATTAAAAATAATTATTGTCGGGTGATGATGGCTCATGCCTGTAATCCTAGCTGTCCAGGAGGCTGAGATCTGAGGATCATGGTTCAAAGCCAGCCTGGGCAGAAAAGTCCCCATGAGACTCTTATCTCCAATGAACCACTCAAAACCAGAAGTGGTGCTGTGGCTCCAACTGGTAGAGCACTAGCCTTGAGCTGAAGAGCTCAGGGACAGCGTCCAGGCCCAGAGTTCAAGCCCCACGACCAACAAATAAAAAATTATTATTGTATTGCACATGAATAAGATATTAAAGTATTAGTAGTATTTACAGACATCAATTGCACTTCCTAAACATTGAATTTTCTGACCAGATTTATTTATGATATAATTGCATGGGTTGATGGTGGAGGAAAGGTGTTGTGGGACCAGAGAGTAATTATCTGGATGAGAGGAAGTAGGGAAAGAAAATGTTTTCTTGCATTGTAGAAGGGTCTCTCTCTCTCTCTTTCTCTCTCTCTCTCTCTCACACACACACACACAGTGTGCCTAAAACTGAGAATTCAAGACCTCAAACTGCCTGCCTGTCCTTAAAGATAAATAGCTTCAGCTATTGAAGAAAGACCTGAGTAAGTTCAAAATAGTTGCCTCTAAGCACTGAGGATGAAAAGAAGGCAAGATATGGGGCTGAGTCGCTGCCTTGAGAATAAAGCTTGAGGAACGATAGCATTTGGCAAGAGCGTTCAAAATGCGTATACCTCAAAGTAGGGCCCCTACCTTGACATTCTCCAAGAATATACTTTTTCCACAAAACTTTTGGCCAAAATCTTTTAAAAAATATGCATCAGGGGCCGGGAAGGTGGCTCAGTGGTAGAGCGCTTGCCTCGCATGCATGAGGCCCTGGGTTCGATTCCTCAGCACCACGGAGGCAGAAAAAAAGGCAGAAGTGGCTCTGTGGCCCCAGTGGTAGATTGCTTGCCCTGAGCTGAAGAGCTGAGGGACAATGCCACACACGACCAACAAAAAGTAAAATAAAATACGCATCAAAAGAAAATGAGCTGGGGTCGGTGGCTCACACCATAGGTGACCATTGGACACCAAACAGAGACTGCCTGCAAACAGAAGATGCACAGGAGGCAACCAGAAACCCAACATGGCACCTGGGATTTGCATCACTATTTCTGTCCGGCATTCCCACCTTGTTGTTAGTCTTGTTCGCTGATGGCAGAGTAGGCCTCAACGGAACTCAACTTCCTTCAACACAGGGCAGCGGGAGAGATGCGTTGATGTTCTGAGGCTCCCCTTCTCAGGAACCTCACTGCTACCGAATCCTCGGACTCCAGGGAGGGGAGTGAATTTCCGTGGTTGCTGGCTCTACCCCCATCCACCCCCAGGGAGACATTCATCCTGAACAAATGCTGCTTTCTCTGGTCACCAGTGTATGACCTGAGCTGAACACACAGCCATCATCTCGTTACCTACTAAGCCCTCCCTGTGAAGCCCTATTTCACAGGTGAGGACGCTTTAGAAGGGCTTAGATGAGGGCTCTGGGGTGGCGAAATCTGGATCTCTGTCCCTGCCCTGTGCAGCGCAGTGCTTTGCTGGAAATCACAGCCTCCCTTGCCCAACGTTTTGGTCAGTGCATCTCTTTTCGATTGCTTTCCATCCTGAGTTCCTCACACCACGAACGGGCTGGTCCACGCACAGTGTGCACAACAATAATTTGTATTTCTTGACCAGTTGATCTAAAACGAAGGCTACATTTTAAGTGGTACCTATAAAAGACTATAAAATGGATGACTTTTAAAAGTAAATGCAAAAAAAAATCCACCGAGTTATGTGTCCATTGTCCATTTTCGAGAAGTCTGACTGGTTACCCCAACATGGTTTAAATTCAAACAAATGTATCTTCTCTTTATAAACTGCCTTCAAGGTGCCTCAGATACATTCTTTGGAATGTCTGTGGCACACACGTCATCTCTTTTACTTATCTACTCTTACTGGGGTTTGAATTCTGGGTTTGGCTTATTTGCTCTACTGGAGCTCTACCACTTGATCCACGCCTCCAGGCCAGCTTTTTTTTAAATCTGTGCAGTCTCACAGACTTTTTTTCTCCCTAGGCTGGCTTCGAACCACTATCCTCTGGATTTCAATCTCCTGAGTAGCTTGGATTATAGGCATAAACCACCTGTGCCCAGATTATCTATTCATCCTTTGTGTTAGAGCACAGAACATGGTATCAGGACATAAGAGCTAGTCCAGAGAGGCTTTTACTGGCCTTAGGCATGACAATTTGGGCATCCAAAAGAATAATAGTACCACAAAATTAAAATAAGGGCCTGGTCAGGTACTGATGTCTCACGCCTGTAATCCTAGCTACTCAGGGGTCTGAGATCTGAGGATTACCATTCCAGCCAGCTCAGGCTGGAAAGTCAGTGAGACGCTTATCTCCAGTTAACCACCAGTCAGAAGTGGAGCTGTGACTCATGTGGTAAAGCGCCAGCCTTGAGCAAAAAAAAAAAAGCTAAGGGATAGCATCCAGGCCACGAGTTCAAGACAAAATATAATAATATAATAATAATATGTGAAGGTAATGGTCATGATTGTTCCTAGGGGACCACTAGGTAAAATTAGGTGAAAAGTTTTTAAAGGGAGACATCACTTTGGTGCTATCTATCCACAAGTGGAACATCGAAGACACATCCTATAGATACAACAGAAAGTACAAAGCTTAAAAAGCAGGAATGAGCTAGGCACTGGCAGCTCACGCCTGTAATCCTAGCTTATCCGGAGAGAGATCTGCTAGCCCAGGCAAGAAAGTTCAGGAGACTCTTAGCTCCAATTAACCACCTAAAAACCGGAAGTGAAGCTATAGCTCAAAGTGGTAAAGTACTAGCCCTGAGCAAAAAAGCTCAGAGACAGAGCCCGGGCCCTGCGAACCTGTATGTAAACCTGTATGTAATCAGGCCTCCCCGGTTCTAACTTCTCCTTAGCAGGGTTTGTTGTGGTGGTTGATGATTTTTAATGGTTCTTAAGGTTTGAACTCTGGACCTCACATTTGCTAAACAAGTGCTACACCATTTGAGCCATGCTCCCAGCCTAACTTCCCCTTTACCAAAGTATGGAGGAGGGAGAAAAATTAAAGAGCACACTATCAGAACCAACCAACCATCCACACAGGGAAAGCCACACCTGCTGCATTGTAATGGGTTGGGTTTATCCAGTACACTAGATAAATAACATTCTTTTAACACAGGCTTTGAAAGGGAGAGGTTGTTATATAGCTAAGGGACTTGGTTACCAAGGGCATCTTCAGCATATTTATAAAGATGCTTTGCTTTGAACTCAATTGACACTATGATTAGATACGGGAATGACTTTTTAATGTCATAATAATACATGGAATCTATAAGTACCGATTTCTAAAATCATTTTAAGAGCTGGCTTCATTACTGATAATGACTACTCTTACTATTTGACCATAAGGATGGCTCAAAAAGCAATCAATTCTATGAACAATAGCTTGTGCTGGAAGGCTTGAATACATTATTTTTCAGTACACGTGAGCTCATAATCCCCGAAAATCCTCACTTGCTAAGAGAAATCCAATTGTGATTGTCTAATTGCTCAGGTGACAAAATACTTTACCACGAAGTGTCTCTGAAATAGGAATCTAGTACTGTACAGATTAGAAGAAAAACCTTCCTCTGTTCTCCACTGGTCATATGGTTGGGCCAAAGACCTGTCATTAGCTGAACCGGTCAGATAGCTAATAACTAATACAACTATTCAAGCCATCACTGCCTATATTTCCTAACTTGGAAGTAAGGCAGCATAATGTCATTTTAGGGTTGATATTTTGGTTTTGGTTTTGGTTTTGTTAGTGGTAGCGTTTTGACTCGTTCCATTATTTTTTCCATACTATCCCCACTGTATATTTTTTTCAGTTCCATGGAGCTCAGCCAATTTAGGGTAAAACACAAAACAAAACAAAACAAAATAACAACTTACTCATGTCAGTTGCCTGTAGCTCACACCTATAATCGGGAGGCTGAGGTTTGAGGACCCAGAAGCCAAGCAGGACAGAAAAGTCTCTGAGACTCTTTATTATTTCATATCTATCTATTCTTGCTTTGGGGAATTCTATTGTGAAATTATCAGTGACAGGAAATTATCAGTGCCTACGCTTTCTCGCTATTAGAAATATAAAGCGGAGATTTTTCTCTCTCACATGTGTGCACTGGTGGTTGCCTGATTACTTTCAGGCTGAAGGGCTATTTGTTAGGACCCCTGCTCTTTTCTAAAGCCTGCACAGGTGTCTGCTGGATGCTCCTCTGGTGTCAGGGAGCCAAACTCTCCATCTTCAGGTCCTGCTAGTGCCACGTTCTGAAATGCATCCTGTGGCAATGCATTATACACTCGCCTAAGACTATGGTTCCCTCCCACGGCCTTTCTCCATACGTGAAGTCACTCCTCTTCTGCATCCTATGAACACCTCTAAGCGCCTGAGGGGGAAGAGTTCCGATCTGAGTGTCCTCTTCCATGCTGGGCCACCGTGAGAATAATCTCTTTCTCTTTTGCAAAGCTCCTAGTGTCAATGATCACCGTACTGTGCAGGGTATGAGCTAGATCTGGCTCAGCAACACCAGCACATTGTAGATGTGCATTACAAGCCCGACTGAGCAATTTCTCTCTCATAAATGCATGTGGATCGCCAAATACCTACTTGCTCTGCACTTTGCACAAGCTGTATATTCTTTTTTTGTTTGCTTGCTTTTAGTGTCTGTCCTGGGACTTGAACTCAAGGTCTGGGCACTTGTTTCTGATTTTTTTTTTTCTTGGTCAGTCGTAGAGCTTGAACTCTGGGCCTGGGTGCTGGGCAAGGCTAGCACTCTACTGCTTGAGCCACAACACCACTTCTAGTTTTCTGATGGTTTATTGGAGATAAGAGTCTCACAGACTTTCCTGTCCAGGCTGGCTTTGAACGGTGATCCTCAGATCTCAGCCTCCTGAGTAGCTGGGATTACAGGCATGAGCCACTAGCGCCCGGCTGTCTCTGAACATGTTTTGCTCAGGGCTAGCACTCTACCACTTGAACTACAGCTCCACTTCTGCTTTTGTTTCTTTGTTTTGTTTTGTTTTGTCTTTTGTTTTCGTGTGTGTGTGTGTGTGTGTGTGTGTGTGTGTGTGTGTGTGTGTGTGTGTGTTAATTGGAGGTAAGAGTCTCGCAGACTTCCCTGCCCAGGCTGATCTAGAATCACAATCTTCAGATCTCAGACTCCTGACTAGCTATGATTTTAGACATGAGCTACCGGCACCCAGCTAGTTGAATATTCCTAATACGAACATCCAAAATCCAGACTGCCACAAGTGAACAATCTTATGCCTGACCTCAGGCGATGAGTTGAAATTTTTAAAAAATATATGCAGGTGCACTAAAAACGTTGTGTGACATTTCTTCCACCGTACATGTAGGAGTTGTATAGGAAACATAAATGGATTTCATGTTTAGACTTGTATCTCACCCACAAGATATCTCATTATGCATATGCAATTATTCCAAAAATCTGCAAAATAAATCTCTGGTATATTTCTGGTCCCAGGGTTTTTTCAGATAAAAGATAGTCAACCTCTATGAAGAAATTCTGACATCTGTATCTTCTCCTATCCTACCATCTATTTAACTGGATCTGTTGCCATGGAAACTGCTAATTAATCAACAAGTATCTATTGAGTGCTTACTCTTGGGAGAGTGCTTTTTTTTTTTTTTTTTTTTTTTAATGAGACGAGCATTCTGTTGTCAGAGGTGAAAACCACGATGGCAGCAGCCCCTGGGGTGCCAGGCTTGGAGGAGGCCAGAGGTAAGGAGTGTTAGTATTCTGGGAGAAAACCCGGGTAAAAGTGGAAGCATTCTTCAGAATCCAAACTTATTCCAAAATGTGGGCTGTCAGTTCTGGTGTGCTGTGACCACGCCCCCTCCCCCCCCCCCCCCCCAATCACCTCCTCAGCACTCTTCCTGGATCTCAACTCCCAACCTTCCAGCCTTCATCCACAGCTTTCCCCAAGCAGGGGACACAGTGAGGAGGAGGAGGAGGGGGTGGGGACGTTTAGACATCCGGGAGCCAGAAGGAGGCCCAGGGCTGCGGCCTAATGTTCTGCCAAATGGTGTTCAGAAAGAGCTTGCAGAAGGAAAATTCCAAGGGTTCTCACAGGAGAGTTCTCCAGGATTCCTCTTTCCTGGGTGGGTGGAATTTAATTAGCACCTTCTTTAGTTTTACCTCCCTATTTTCTAGATCTCTCTCTCTCTCTCTCTTTCTTCTCTCCCCCCCCCCCACTCCCCCAGCTGGGTCCAGAGTTCTTTTTGACCAGAAAACCCAGCTCTAATGGTACCTTTTCTGTACCCACGAATGTTTTCTCTCTGCTTTCCTGACTCTACCTCCCCCTCCACCCTACCCCCACTCCCATAAGCTCAGAACCACTTTCCTCTATCCCTAGGCTCTTGCTTATTCTCTTCTGGCCATTATCTTCATCATCCTTAATGCCTAACTGCCATTGTTCATATATTTACCTCCGTGTAAAGAGGGAGAAGGAGAGGGAGGGAGAGATGAGTGCTGAGTAATGATTCTATGTTATTATATAGCATTTACAGGGATGAAATGTGATTTTAAAATGATGTATATATACAGATTATGTGAAATTCAGGGGTGAAACAATGCACAAACCAGCCGGTGGCTCACGCCTGTCATCTTAGCTACTCAGGAGGCTGAGATCCGAGGATCACAGTTCAAAGCCAACCCGGGCAAGGAAAGTCCATGAGACTCTTCTCTCCAATAAACCACCAGAAAACTGGAAGTGGCCCTGTGGCTCAAGTGGTAGAGCATTCACCTTTAGCTGAAGAGCTGAGGGACAGCACCCAGACCCAGAGTTCAAGCCTCATGACTGACCAAAAAACAACAACAACAATGAACAAACCCAAGTCCTTTATTTGTGGCGTAAGAAAGCTGAAAATCCAGTGATGTTGCAAAAACTGTCCAGAGGCACTCAACTGACTTGTGTCTCAGTTATCCTTAGCATTTTACTTTTATAGCACGTCCCTAAAAGCAGAGACAGAGTCAGACTAGCTGTGGTAATTCAATACCTAGAGACATAGCCTGCCTGGTACATAGAGAGTAATTTCCCACTCATTTGGTATAATTTAATGTCTCTTTGTTTTAAAGGCCTCCTAGCTTCTTCTATTCTCCTATTTTCAATCACAGGCTCAAAGCATAGAATAAATATGTGTTAGTGTTTAGAGAAAAGATTGGGGCTGGAAAAAAATATTATCCCACCAGAGGCTCTATTAGTATATTGTAAATATATTGATTCACAATGCTAATGCAATACTCATTTATAAATAGCTTCAATTCACAGAGGCACCTGGGTGGGAGTCTAGAGTTCGATGAGAAGGGAAAACGGCTTCTGTTTTCTATTCGTGATGAAGGACCGAAGTCAGAGGGAAGTCACACGAGATTTTCAAGAAAAGGGCGAGGGCAATATCAGAAACGAATGAAGTACAAGCGATCCTCTGCTGAGTTTACCGACTCTGGTCTGCTTTGCATCTTGAATTTGCCCAACAGACCTGCAAACAGGAGCCACTAAGAGGAGAAAGAAGTTGACACAAGGTCGTCATGATCACGTAAGAGAGAAGGAATTTGGAAACACAAATTCCTATCATGAACAAACCAAATGAAATTCCGATGGCAAAACAGGGAATAAAAATTGACCAAGACATTCACGGAAGATGTGATACGCTAATTCCACAGCCTCCCATTTCTTCCATGCTAACACATACCTCTATTCTCAGCCGGGATGTTCCTTTCCATTCTGTCACCTAAAGCTATTTAACTTAGTCACTTAAGCCTTATGAACCGCCACCCCCTCTGCCTGTAAGTCAAGACCGTATAATGCCACCTACTGTTCAGAAAAGAATTTCATGCACAATGTAAAGTCTTTAGCAACGTGCTGGCATGCTCACCAGCTCAGAAAATGGCATGTATATTATTATATTGATCATGATGTATGGCTGTGGCCATCTTACTGGAAAGTAGCTTGCAGATTAACCAACTCAGCATACCTGTGGTTGGAGAAAATCAACTTAAAAAGAAACGATACAACACGCTTCTTTCCTGGGGGTTTTGCTAAAGAATCGTTCCCACTTCACCAATAGCAGTGAAAGCCAAGAGGTATTTTTTAAATCTTTTTTTAAATTTTTTTTATTATAAAATACAGCCAGTCCATCTAATAATAGACCCTTCAGCTGGTCTGAGTAAATGAGGTTTGCTAGGTACAAAAATTTGGAGGCCCAGATATGTTTGAAAGTCAGTTACGCAGTGGCGCTGGGATTGGTATTTTGTAAACTATTTGAAGCATAATCCCTGCCAGAAGTTGAACGGGCCCTGACTTAGCTAGGACTGAGTCATCCCTCAAAGCTTACTTAGGACAGCTGAGGAGAAGTGTGGATTAAACCCTCCTTACGAAGCCTGTGAAATCCCAGGAAAGGTTCTGATTGGCCAACTTGGTCACATGTCCATACTTGGTCCAACCATTGCCACCAGTCCAGAGGGTATTGGGATCCCCCAAAATGTGGAGCTCAGCAACCCTGACAGAACCAGTTATGGTGAGGGAACAGTAGTTCTGACCACAGGTGAGGCCAACAGTATCGCACATCAGAAGCAAGAGGAGAGTACAGTCTTCTGATGTTAAAAAGCAGGGGTCTCACACGCTGCCAGAATTCTAATTCTGACTTGCAGAATTAGAATGTGAAGCCATGGCAAAGCAAAACACTAGAGCAAGGCTCCAGACCTCTCAAGAATGCAAAACAAAAATGTAGACAAGAAAAATATCGTGCAAAGGGGATAAATTTTCCACTCCTGCACAGCAGATTTTATTTCCAAACATCTCTTTCCCCTCCCTAAAACTGCAGTGCAGGTTTTGCAAACACGATGGGTTATATAAGAAGGATTATGTAGCCTTCCTGAAAACTCTGCAGCCAGCTGTCCATCCAGCGCCGCTTCCCAAATACAGAAAGGGATTATCGTCGGGCTCCAGCACGGGGCAGGGTGGATCCTGAGACATTCTCGCTCTGTCATTTCAAGTTGCAAAGGTGACAAAGCAATGGTTGGTACTTTTATGCCACTGGACTTTTAATGAGGGCAACGACACTTATGGTTCATAGTTACATATTTAGGGTGTGTGTGTGTGTTATGGACCTAGATTGTAACCTGGTAAATCTCATCCCATGACTCTAACTGGCTTCTTTTCTAGATTACCATGCATATTAGATTGAACTATATCTGTCTCCTAATGATCTGAGAATGAAGTTCTTTTTTTCTTTTTGCTGGTCTTGGGGCTTGAACTCAGGGCTTGGGCCCTGTCCCAAAGCTCCTTTTGCTCAAGGCTAGCTCCCTACCACTTGAGCTACATTGCTACTTCAGACTTTTTCCAAGTAGTTTACTGGAGATAAGAGTCTCATAGCCCTTTCCTGCCTGGGCTGGCTTTGGATCTCAGCTTCCTGAGTCACAGGGATGAATGAAGTTCAGTGTTTTTTCCTCCACTAGGTAACAAGCACAATGCAATGAAGGTGGCCATCAATTGACCCTGAGACGGCCTGGTAGGTCTAAGATTGATTTTTGTCGTTCCAACTTTCATTGGAGACAGAAGCCAAGCAGGGTTAGACATGTCTTGACACTCAACACACAGGAGTTTGAGGAAAACTATGTGGTCTTGCTCTTGCCTGTGGTACTGTCTCCAGCCCACTGAGGCTTGCTAAGAACCTACCATGCAAAATGGCAAAGACCAAGTGGTGTTACATATGTAAGTAGATCGGGAAGCATTTGGACAAAGACTTGGAGGCGCAGATGTGTAGAACAGAAACAATATTCCAAGGCCTCAAGAAGTCTCAATCCCAGCATGCTCTCTCCTTCCAATATGGCCTCACCCAACCCACCAGCTGGCACACCTTGCCTCCCAAGCTGAGCCCTGCTCCTTCCTCTGCAGCCATCCTCGTGGATTCCACCCTTCCCATTGCCTCGGCTGAACTAACTCACTCTATTCACGCCAAACCCCTCACCCTCCAACCTGGCTCCATCTCCACATCCTACCTCAGCCCCAGGCATCAGTCGGATGGGTGGGAGGGTTGGTGATTGCATTTGAGTTTGCTCTACTTGAAGATCCTTGATTCTATCCTGAATGTCATTTCTTCATTGAGAAAGGCTGCTCCATACTAAGAACCATTCTGAGATTCCTGTGGAGCAGATTTTTTGCACCACAAAATGTAGTATTGGCTATGATCTCCAAAGAGAAAAATGGGGGAAAAATACACACACACACACACACACACACACACAGCTGCTTTGCATTTTCCAACCTCCCTCTCTACCACTAAATCGTATAGTTTGTTTAAATTATTTCTTCTAAAACACACAGACTTGAACTCAGGGCCTGGGCACTGTCCCTGAGCTGCTTTTTTGCTCAAGGCTAGCGCTCTACCACTTGAGCCACAGAGCTACTTCCAGCTTTTTCTGTGCATGTGGTGCTGAGGAATCGAACCCTGGGTTTCATGCATGCTAGACAAGCACTCTACCACTAAGCCGTATTCCCAGCCCCCTTCTTACTTTTTGTGTCGTCCTGCATCTTATAAGGTTTCCAAGTGAGTGATCGAGTCTCTGTTTACCCATGGTGTAGACTGCCTGACATACTTTTGAAAATGAGGAATTTTTTAACTCGTGAAAATCCGACGAGAACCTGACTGATTATGAAATGTGAATGCAGGCAATTTCATTTACTTCCCAGATTGCCTCACACTATACTCAGCAAACGCAGCACCAACTGAATAATTTTGATGAAGCAGAAAAGAAAAAATGATGAAGCCTATCAAACATGGGTAGGTAGGTTCTGAGCTGGGTAGGAGTCAAATTTATTTTGGAATGGTAGAAGGGAACCATCTAGACTTAGAATCTCCGAGAAGATCCTAGGAGAAATTGGAAAAAAAAAAAAAAAAAAGGAAAGGACTTCAGGAAGGAGGAAAAGGCATCAAAATTAATCTCCTTATTTCAGGATTTCTAAGAGGATATGCTGACTTCGGAGAACATCTTGTGAATGGTGTTAGATTCTGTCCCAAAATGCATAGCCCTGAAACCGAGACTCACACACACAAAAAAAAACATTTAAAAATCACAGGAAGTAGAGCTGCTATAGTCTATCTTTAAACAGAATTTGGAGGTGGGGTTCTATCTAAAACAAGCATTTGCAAAAGCATTCTCTTCCTGGCATCGTTTTCCTGCGCTTCATTTGGCAGGAAGACTTCATTTCCAGTGACAGTTTCCAATTGTTGAAAAAAAAAAAAAAAAGTCCCTGCCACTTCTCTTGCAATCCATAATTTTGTATTTTTAATTTAGATAACTCAAGTGTCTCAAAGCAGAAATGGGCTGTGTATTAATGAGCCCTGATTTGCTGTAATCAGTATTTCTGAGACTGTGCATCATTGAAGACTCCAAGTACCAGAGTCCTGTTCTCAAGTAATTGTGACAGATTGGCTTGACGCAGAGGGAGGAAAGAGCCTCTTTGTCAATTTCCTTGCTCCCACACAGGGCTGAGACTCAGTTTGCAGGAAGCAGAAAAGCCTATTTGATAGGCTAACTACAGAATTGTTAACGTTTCCATCAACTGGTCTTTGGAAGTAGAAAGCAAAGGGAAAGGGGGGGGGGGATTTACATTAGAATGAGCTGCGAACAGGTGTTGGTGGTGGCTTATGACTGTAATCCTAGCAACTCGGGAGTCTGAGATCACAGTTCAAAGCCAGCTCGGACAGGAAAGTCTGTGAGATTGTGATCTCCAATTAACTACCAATACGCCAAAAATGGGGCTTTGGCTCCATGTAGTAGAGCACCAGCCTTGAGTTCAAAAGCTAGGGGACAATGCTTTGCCATCTCAGCCTCCTGAGAAGCTAGGATTTTAGGTGTGAGGTTGTAATTGGAAATTTTTTGGTTTTTGTTTTTGTTGATTGTGGGGCTTGAACTCTGGGCTTGGGCGCTGCCCTTCAGCTCTTCAGCTCAAGACAAGTGCTCTATCACTTGAACCACAGTGCCACTTCTGATTTTCTAGTGGTTTATTGGAGGTAAGCATCTCACAGACTTTCCTGCCAGGGCTGGCTTTGAACCACCATCTTCAGACCTCAGACTCCTGAGTAGCTAGGATTATAGGTGTGAGCCACTGGCTCACTGGCTGTAATTGGAAGTTTTTAAGGCAACTAGAGCGTTAATAATAATGTGAAGGATTTTTTTGCAGGAGGGGGGAGGAGGTTGAGGAAGCAACTGTTTGAGCTGAAGTCTGTGTCTTTAAAGATCCAGCCATCAGTGTAGTTTTCAAGAATTTCTTTCTTTGCTTAGGTGCACTTAATTTAAGACGTATAACATCAGCACAATAAAGCTTTAGTGTATGTAGTATATTTATCTATTGGTTTATAGAATTAATCTGTACTGAGGACGTAACCTTTTCTGCTTTTGAGGGCAAGGATTATGTCTTAATTCCCTTTATATTCCTCAAGCTACCTAATCATTCTTCCTGTGCCATTCCCCAAAGCTACAGATACCATGACCAACCTGATTTGTTATCTGCTACTTGTTCCTCTGGGCCTATCCTCAAGTGCTCTTCTGCATATCCCGGCTTGGGTGAGGAGTCCCTATCTTCCAGATCAGGTCTGTAACCACCAGTTACCACTGGGATTGCAGCCATCTTCACCAGGTAACCTGGAGTAGACTCTACCCAACCCACAGGAGGAGAAAATGGCCCAAACTGGCCCCCTGCTGCACACCCAGCACTGGACTATCAGCTTCAAGAGACCCCGCAAAGCTTCCCTGGAAAAAACCGAGTGCAGGCCTGCCACACAGAGGCTCGGCGTATCCATTGGATCTAGTATCTGGCCTACGTGAGCAGATTGCTACCTGTCTGACTTTAGACTTAGTAAGTAGAGTCCGTGAACTTGGTTCTTTATTGTTTAAAAAAAAAATTAACCAGCTGGATGCTGTTGCTCACGCCCATAAACCTAGCTACTCAGGAGGCTGAGATCTGAGGATTGTGGTTCAAAGCCAGCCATGGCAGAAGTCTGTGAGACTCTTATCTCCAATGAACTACCAGAAAACCAGAAGTGCACCTGGGGTTCAAGTGGTAGAGCTCCAAAAGAGCTCAGGGACAGTGCCCAGGCCCTGAGTTCAAGCCCCAAGACTGGCACAAAAATAAATAAATAAGTAAAATCACCAGCTTGGCAAATACATCTTGGGGTACAAACTTAAATGCCGGGTAGCCTCTGAAGTCATCACTTTCAAACCTGAGAATTGGACTTGATCCCATGGGAAAGCCAAGGCCCCTACAGTCAAGACTGGCTGTTGTGGGTGCTTTTGTGGGTTTTCTTTTTTTAATTGAGCCACATTGCTAGTCAAGACTAGCAATGCTTACCTTTCAGTCCCTTACTGAAAAAGAACAGGTCGATTCTCAAGACAATGATTAAAATGGTATTTCCCCCACCCCCTACTCATCGTCCTGGATAAGTGAATCAGAGCTGACAAGCTACTACAGCAGGATAGTACCCAGCTGACCATATTGACTGAAAAGCAAGTGTCTTGCTTATTTTCTGTTGACTTGAGGATGGGAGAGACATCAAGAGAGCCTACTGTCTCTGCTTTGGGTCTTTCAGGCCATCATTGTTCTTAACCACTACCACAGTGCTCATAGAAAGAGCTATGGAGCTTAAAATAACAGCTTACCCAGAGACTTGTCACAGCACCAGACTCACTCGGATACCTAATGGGCATCCTTTCCTGAAGATGCACTTGAATCCCTCATTAAAAAATAACTTTTCCCTGGGGTGTTGGAGGCGTGTCCTGGCCACAGAGTTCCAGCCAATGAGCGCATCTGAGAGTTTGAGTCCTGATCTTGGATTAACAGCACTTCTTTTGTCTGAATCTTCAATTATATATAAGTATTCATATACATATATGTATATATATATATATATATATATATACATATACATGTATTTCTTTTCCCAGAGATTTCAGTTACCAAAAGGAGTGTGTTAAATTTTCACATGGGATTGTGTGTCATCTGTAAAATCTTGAGTCCTCTGTGAAAGTCTGTCGAATTTTGCCTCAATTATTTTGAGAAATATTAGCAGTGAATATATTTTTAGATATCTCAAGAAATGCTCCTTTTAAAATTAGGAAGTAAATTGCTTCATTTCGAGAAACATTAGCAGTGTACATATTTTGGATGTCTCAAGAAATGCTCCTCTTAAAATTATGAAGTAAAATCTCTTTATTCGTGGGAAGAAAAACATAACAATGTTTTTGGCACTTCACTATATGTATTCACAAGATGCTGGGTTCAATCTGCAGCACCAGATCAGCACGTAAATTACTACTTTTTTTTTTTACTGTAAAACTTCTTTAATATTTTATATAATGTTTGTTAAGTTATTTGGTTCTAGGTAATTAATTGATTAATATAAGCAATCATCCCAAATATTTAAAAATTCTAAATTCATCTTAAGTTTTCAAACTGAAACTTAGGACTTATTTAAGAATTCAATAACATTGACAAAATGCTTCATTTTGTGAATGTACAATTTAATATTTATTACATTAAATTTAAAGTTTTTCTGGCAATTTCAAACCAATTTTTTTAAATATTCTTTCTCAGATCTGAAACATGGCCCTTTTAAAAGCTCTGAAGCCTTAATCTCTCCACCATTAGCACCAACAAATCAGTCGGCCCAATGTGATTAACGGACTTAAGACTGATCATGTTCCATAGATAACCATTCTTTGCTGGTGGATTATCCCCAAAATATGCACTAAATTAAAATAAATGACCCTCTTGTGATTTATGGGGAAATTGCTGTGGATTACCCTGAAAATGTGCTCTAAAATCCAATACATAAATGACATTTGTTGGCTGATGGGAAGAGCAGGCTCCTGACCCCTTTCAGAGAAAGACAAGAGAAGAAAAGTCTTTGCCATCCTCAAAAAAACAATGTACGTCTGGCCCAGAAAGATCAGTTCTACCTAAACCATATATGTGCATATCTTCTCTTTGGCAACAGATGTGGTTAGGTGAAATTATATTACCCTGAACCTCTGTGTCCAACTATTTTGAAAACTTCTAATGTACTAAAAACTCTTTGGAACAGTTAAACTTAGATCTGATTGCTTTCAGAGAAACAACTTGCATAAAAGACAGACAGATAAACAGACAGACACACACACACACACACACACACACACTCTCACACACACACACACACACACACACACACTGAAAGAGCTTACTTTTTTTTTAACCAAGCTTAGGGCTTGAACTCTGGGCCTGGGCACTGTCCTGAGCTGCTTTTGCTCAGGACAAGTGCTCTACCGCTTAAGCCACAACACCACTTCTGGCTTTTTTTTTTTTTGGAGACGTTTTGATAAGAGTCTCACAGTTTCCTGCCTAGACTGGCTTTGAACCATGATCCTCAGATCTCAGACTCCTGAGTAGCTAGGATGCTTTTTTTTTTTTTTTTTTTGGCTCTAGTGCTCTACCGCTTGAGCCACAGCACCACTTCCGGCTTTTTTCTTTTTGCTTATGTGGTGCTGAGGAATCGAACCCAGGGCCTCAGGCATGCAAGGCAAGCGCTCTACCACTGAGCCACCTTCCTAGCCCCAGCTAGGATGCTTTTTAAGAATGTGTAAGTTAGTGTTGATGAGAAGATTAAGTCATCCAGGGCATGACCTGCCCATAGTCTTTTATTTTTTCCTAACACTTCAGTATTAGCATTTGCTGCACTTGGAATCAAACTTTGAAAAGCACATTGATGATTAGGTAATTTTCCTCTTCAGCTAATTTTTCTGGGACTCATCTCCAATTGAGTGCATGAATATTAAAGTCTGGAAAATTGCAACCTTGGGGGAAAAGAAATCGATGCTCTTAACTTTTCCCTATCCAGAGTGACTTCATCAGAGTCTGCAGCAATCTGATGGTCCACCAGCTGAATAACAATGATGAAGATTAATATTTATGGAGCATTAAAATATGCCAGCCCTGTGCCAGGCACTTGATATACCTCATTTGATTTCTATACCAATGCTATGAGATGAATATTATTATTGCTGTTCCAGAGATGGCTGGATGGAGGCCTGAAGGCTTAAGATAACTACATGGTCTCCCATCTGAGAAGCAGTACAAGGTGCAACCCAAATTCTAGGCAATGCTAGTCTGCCTCTAAAAGCTTACACCTTTATCGGCTTCCTCTTTCTCTGATAGTCTAATGGAACCGAGAGTTTTGTTAGCACAGGAAGAATGCTGGAAGATGATGGATTTTGTTTTACTAGACAAATGCTTTGGACTGGGCCAGTAAGAGCCTGAACTCTCGAGGGCCAAGCAGTATTATTTCTTACCATCGATTATCCTAAACAATTCAACCAGTGGTGAATATAGATGAAACCTTTCCAATTAGTGAGCTAGGTACCTAGGGCACCCCTGTATCACCGACCTTATCTTGAAAATTACACCTCGAGCTGGGTGCCTGTGACTCATGCCAGTCATCCTCACTACTCAGGAGGCTGACATCTCAGGATCGTAGACAGGAAAAGTCCATGAGATTCTTATCTCCAAAAAACCTACTCAGAAAAAGCCAGAAGTGGTACTGTGGCTCAAGTACTAGAGCGCTAGTCTTGAGTAAAAGCAGCTCAGGGACAGTTGCCCAGGCCCTGAATTCAAGCCCTAGGACTGGCCAAAAACAAACAAATAAATTATTATACCTTAAGAAGGCTACAGCTTTTTGTTTTCAAAGCACATATTGATTGACTTGGGTTTTGTTTTCTCTAACTTTTGAAAACAATGCAGAATGGAAATAACAGGGTTAGCTAGGCTGAGAACATGATTAAGAAATAATGGATCAAGGAAGGAAAAAGGGGGAAAAAAAATCTCTCCACCTCTCCTGTTCCCTGACTTGTGGCTGCATTGGTCCTAGCTCCGGAGCATGTTGCTAAACCTCCCTGGGTTTTCTCCATGTGCGATAAGGGGTGGATGCTGGAGAACTAATTGAAACACCTTATGTGAAATCCCTGGCCTCAGCCATTACCCTTCTCCGCCTTGAGGCAGTGCCCCATGAGTTTAATTAAAACTTTGGCTTGCTGCCTCTCCATGAACAAAAACTTTGAGTATCATAATTAATGGATAATTCTGAAATAAAAACAACAGGATGTCATAACTATGCACAGGGTAGAAAAGGAGTGAGCTGGCATCCTTTTCAAGCCATAATAGTTTTGAGTTTTGTTTTTTAAATGGTGTGTGTGTGTTTAGTTTTTCTCCCTAAATGTAGAATACTTCCATTTGCTTAGAAAACGCCCCGATTCTGCCATCTAGTGGCCAAATGGATGAACACTAAATTTTATTTAGGAACCAGAGTAAGAAGCTTTTCTAAATAATTAATAATAATAACAAGTGCTAGAATAGATTGTGTGGGGTGGGATGGGGGTCGTGGGAGGGTTGACATTGGTCAAGCTGCATCGTGCTCATACATTGGCACGTTGAATTGAAACCCCTTTGTACAACCACTTTAGGATAATAAAAAAACTAAATAAAACCTAATAAAATCTGTCAGATGAAAAATAAAGTAACCGATTAGATGATGGAGAAGGAAAGAACCAAACACGGCGAAGATTCTAAGAAGAGAAACCTGTCATCTTCTAAATTATTTAAAGGACCATGCTGTTACCCGTTGGTTATACAATGGCCTCAGTGGTCCGTGTGTTGAAGCATTGTGGCCAGAGGGTGGCACTGTGGAGACCTGATTAGCTCCAAGAGGACCAATGTATTGATGAATTCGTACCCCACCGGGATCCTAGGAGAAGGAGTCTGGTAGAGGGAAAGGCAGGGGTTGGGGTGGCCTTTGAAGGCTCTTATTCTGACCCCTTTTCTGCCCCTCACTGCCTACTTCAAACAAGGCACTTTGTCACTGGGCCAAAAAGTACTTCAAGTACTACCAAGATGGAGCATGTCCCTTTAGGATGCCCCCCGGTATTTCAGGATATCTCATACAAGGAACATCAGATCTGCGTAAGAGGGGGGATATTATTTCGTACTAAATAATGGCAAAACAATTGATTTTATAGGCACAATCGTGCCGACAAGGGAAACTACAGATTATGAAATACATTTATCGTGCTTAAAAATCAGTTTGTGGTCACAGCTCTGTACTGATTCATACAACAGACAGACATTGAGTTAAGGATTGATTTTTTTTGGCATCATTCCGCTAATAAAACTTTGTGAGGTTCCTCGTCAGTCTTTCCTCCGTATTGAGCTTCAGACCATTTATAATGTATTCTAGAATCCATTGATTTCCCCACGGGCTTTGCCTTACCCTTTGATATTCAAATTATTCCTTTTGCATTCATAAGAAAAATCTTGTCATTATCCTTCTACTGGATGTGTGATTTCATTTTGTAATCCATTCGTGTTTCTGCTTTTTAAGGATACTGACCTTGTAGGTGGGCTAGACACAAGTGTTAATTGGTGGAAGAATCTTTGAGAGGAGACTAAAGTCCATAATTGTAACTGAGGCGGTAACTGGGATCCTGTGATCTTGAGTAATTAATGGTCCTTACGCTTATCACACTGCACCTGGGCTATACACAAACAGCAGCTCCCTTGCCCCCAAGAATGATAAAGAAGAGTTAGTCAAATATTCTAGTTAACTGATAAGTAGAAGGACTTCCTTCCCTTTAACCTACAACTCCTGGGAGGAAACAGGGGAGCATGAAGCAGTGATACCTTTCTTCTCAAACTAATATCATGACTAATTCTTACAACCAAATATTCATTCACTTAATGCTCTTGTCCAGTGAGTTTCAGATCTCTCTCTCTCTCCCTCCCTACCTCCTGCCTCTCTCGGTCATGGGGTCTGTCCTGGGGCATGAACTAAGGCTTGAGCTCAGGACATTATCCCTGATCTCTTTGGCTCAAGGCAAACGCTCTATCACTTTGAGTCACGGCATCACTTCCAGTTTTCTGGCTGGTCATTAGAGATAAGAGTCTTATAGACTTTCCTGGCCAGGCTGGCTTCGAACCACGTTCCTCACATCTCGGCCTCTTGAGTAGCTAGGATTACAGGCGTGAGCTACCAGTGCCTGGCAAACTTCAGACTTTGATTAGAATACTAAAACTAGACTCCATATGAGAATACAAAAGGTATCCATTTCTAGAACTTTCTGAGTGCAAAATGACAAGCAAAAATCATCTCACCTTGGTTATTATATAAATGCCACTCACTCGGCCTTCAGTTCAAATACTCTCTGTCATGATTCTTGGCACTCAAATGCAACAAAACCTCTGTCCTCCACAGAATTCTAAGTGACCTTCAAAGGCCCTTCCTTTATTGGTTTTTCCTTGTATTTTTTTTTTCAGCATTCATCTTTCAAACTGTCTAAAACTTCCTAACTTTCTCGTTAGGTTGTTTCCGAGTTTGCAAAGAGAGCCCACACTGATGACACCAAAATCCGGGTGAACGGCCTCGTTTCTGTACACGATAAAGCAGCGATGATAAAGGAATTTATTTGAACACTGCCTTCCAATCTGAGGATTAGTGAGTTTGCAGAAATACATTCTACTTTGCCAAGCCCTGCATGGGGAACAGTTCACTTAATCCTCAGGAAAGTTTATTGTTCCCTTTCAGAGCAAATTCACGCACAGAAGAGGACAAACACAATGCATGTGTGTTTACCAACTAGAATATGCATCTGCCTACCCACCACTCAAAGGTTATTAAAGGAGCTGCATGAATTCTCTCTCCCGCGGGTTATGCTTTTACACCGGAAATTCCCACTTGGACATTCATTTCCTAAAATCCTAACATTATCTTTAAAATATATACATATATATATATAATTATTTTTGCTGATCCTAGGGCTTGAACTCAGGACCTGAGCCTGTCTGTGCTCAAGGCTAGCTCTCCACTGGAGCCATAGTGCCACTTCCAGCTTTTTTCTAAGTAGTTTATTGGAGAAAAGAGTCTCATGGACTTTCCGGACCCTGACTGGCTTCAAACCATGATCCTCAGATCTCTCCCAGCCTTCTGTGTAGCTAGGATTTTTTTTTATCATTAAGATTTATTTTCTGTTATCTCGATGTTGTTGTACAAAGGGCTTTCCATTTACTATGTCAATGTACATGTAAAGTGCATCTTCATCGATGTGATCTATTCAAACATGCACCCCACTCCCCCAGGCTATCCCAAACACTAAAGTTATCTTTTTTTGTTTTGTTGATTTTAATTCACATATTAGCATTGAGATCTGTGGCAGATTGTGTTTTCCACAATCAGCCGCAGCATTCATTCTGGGTCTCAGATTTTCCTCGTAATCTTACCAAGAGGTAGAGGCCATTTCTCTTCCCTGGGTCATTTATTTATTCATTTGTTTTGGTTTGGTTACTGGGACATGGACTCAGGGCCTTGAGTTTGACTGGCTTGCCAGGCCTCCAGTGTCCACTTCCCTTGAACTGGGTTAAGTCTGACTGCCTTTGTCAGTGTAGAAAAGACAGCTACTGGATGGCCATTTGTTCATAACAGATCACCGGGCCTGTGCCTTGCTCTCTTAATTTCTGCCCCACCTCTCTTCCCCCCAATCTGAGTGTTGGTCCTTGGAACACAGCCCTCATGCCTGGCATGTGGATAAGAAAAGTTACAGAAAAGTTTATAGCCCATGGTGTGATTACCCTTCCATGGAAAAGAGGGCTCAGAGTCATTTTCTTTTGCTGTGATAATATCTTCTATTGAAAGTGGGAAATAAATCAGAGATAAGCTTGCATTAAACATCTTTTTTGTTAGTGAAATAGATCAAGGACAAGAGTGTAATTTAAAAAAATCTGATTAGAAAAATGTCCTGAGTCTTATATATTACCATATTCGGTCCCGGAATGTAATATACAAATATACAAATGTGTGGGGGGGAATGATTAATCAGATAGTCCTAGCTGATTACAACCTTTACATTCTTTGCTCAGTCTATTACAATCCCCATGATGAACACTAGATTCTCAGAATAATAGGAGATGTTTGCTAGGGTCTGTAGGATGGGGAATGGGAGACCTTGCCACAGAGGCTAAACTAACCACAGATGATAAAACAAAAAAAAATTGAGCCTTGTGTGAGACACACAAGGCAGAATGTTCCCTGTGAGCTTCAAGGTGACGGAAGGTAGAAGAAGAATTGAGACTCTCTTCCAGAGAGTCTAGTTCCATCTCCACAGGATGTCCTGATGAATTGCCTGTTTTAAAAACATGAAGAAAAAAGCCAGATGTAGAGCTATGGCTCACGTAGTAGAGCACTAGTCTTGAATAAAAAGGCCCAGGGACAGGCCCTGAGTTCAAGCCCCAACAGGGGCACAAAACAACAACAACAAAAACCATGAAGGGTGGGAGGGCTTCTCTTGGTATTGCCCCTGCCTAGCAAGTGTGATGCCCAGAGTTCAAGCTCTAGCACTGCCACTGTAATTAATTATAGAGTTAAAATGAAAATGTAAGTTGGGTACCAGTGGCTCACACCTGTAATTCTAGCTACTTCGTAAGCTGAGATCTGAGGATCCAAGTTTGAAGCCAGCCGGAGCAGGAAAGTCTGTGAGTCTCTTTTCTTCACCTAATCACCAAAGAAAAAGCCCGAAGTGGAGCTGTGGCTTAAATAGTAAAGCGCTAACTTTGAGCAAAAGCTCAGGGACAGATTCCAGGCCCTGAATTCAAGCCCCAAGCTAAACTGCGGCAATAATTAGTGACCCAAGACAGGTCCTTCATGTTTTTGGTGGTACTAGGGTTTGAATTTAGGGTCTCACCACAGCCAGGTGGGTGGGCCTACGATCCAAGTTAGGTTGTTAATAGCATATCCTATCCCAGCAATTTCTTTGCTTCCCCAGGTAAGAGAAACTTTCATAACAGGCATTGAGAAAGTCTATTGTTTATTGCTAAGGGGTTTATGTACTAGACAGTAGAGAATAAATAAGCTAGAGCTGAATTTCTCAAGCTAGTCCAAAGGGTACTGTGAAATGACTAGAAGTTAATAACAATGAAGTCTCAGACCATGAGTTTAATGAGATAGAACCAGTGCCACCATGCCATGAAATTCTGAGTGTAAGTTCTGTGATCAAATAGTGTTCTTTTGTCCATAGGATGAAGTTATTTCACAGCCACAGGGCGTCAAGAAAACTACTACAGGGGCTGGGAATGTGGCTGAGTGGCAGAGTGCTGGCCCAGCATGCATGAAGCCCTGGGTTCGATTCCTCAGTACCATAGCAACAGAAAAGGCAGGAAGTGGTGCTGTGGCTCAAGTGGTAGAGCACTAGCCTTGAGCAAAAAAGCGGCTCAAGGACAGCGCCCAGGTCCTGAGTTCAAGCCCCAGGACTGGCAGAAACAAACAAACATCTTTCAGAGTTTCACTTTCTCAAAGCTTGAAGAACCACTGGAAAGCCATGGAACAGAGCCAGGGCTGTGGAAGAACTGAACATGGACTCCCTGTGAACACAAATCCCTGGGACAATCTGGGAGAGTGGAATCCAGGGACCCCAGGCTAGAGATGGATCCCCCCTGACCCCCCTGTCCCTCCCCTCCCCCCCCGCCCCCCCCAAGGATGAGCTCCCCGAAGCAGCAGAGGAATCGCCCGCAGCTGCTTCTGGGCCTCCTTCCCAGTCTGCCCCAGGCCACTGGAAAGCTGCATCTGAAAAGGGGGGGGAAAGAAGGTAGAAGACCAGAAAGTGCTCAGCTCCATCGCACTACAGCATCTGATGAATTGCACAATTGAATTCAGAGAAGCTTCTGGAACCTCACAACTCACACCATAGAAAACCGACTCCTGCATGCACGTCCATTTCTCCGTGAGAGTCCCCGCTTTGACCCTGCCGCTCGCCCAGGCCCTTCTGGAACCCCCCCCCCCCCCCGCCCCGCGTCCCCCCCTCTCCCCCCTCCCCCTACTGACCGCCGCGGGACCCCGCGCCGACCCCGCCCGGCCGGGCACCGAGCTCCACGCGCTCGGGCAATGGACGCACTCCGGGAAGCCGTCCAATGAAAGCCGCTGGGGAGGGGGCGTGGCCTCCGAGGGGGATTTGAGTCCAGAAAGTGGGAAGTGTGCGCTGATTGGCTGATCCTCTTAACCTCGTCGGCCCAGCCTTCATTGGACAGCGGGAGCCGGCCATCAGAAGAAGGTCACCAATCAGCGGTGACAAAGCCTCCCTGAGGAGAAGCCCCGCCCCCTGGGCTATATTAACCGGGAGCCCGGCGCGTCCCCCCTCCGGCTCTCCGCGGACCCAGTGGAACACAGGAGTGCCTCGGAGGCTCAGCGGAGACCTCCGTCCAAGACGCCCTCCCCGGGCCTCCCCACCCCGGCCCGCGGGGCCCCTCGCCTCGTAGGCCTCTGGAGTGTGGTTTCGGGGGGCGAGGCGAGAGCAGGCCCGGGGAGGGGGCGCGCGCGGACCGCCGGGGAGCCGCCGACGCTGTCACGGTGAGCCGGGGCGCGGGGCGCGCAAGCCCGGGCTTGCCCGGCCGGAGGGGCGGAGCCGCGCCGCGCCCCGGGGGTCCGCGGGCCGGGGCGCCGGACGTGGGTGAGCCGGGCGGGGAGGGCCCGCCCTGGACCCCGCGCCCCGCGGCCCCCCGCGGCCCCCCGCGCCCCGCGGCCCCCCGCGCCCCGCGGCCCCCCGCGCCCCGCGGCCCCCCGCGCCCCGCGGCCCCCCGCGCCCCGCTCCTCAGTACTGGGCAGGCCGGATGCCCAGCTCTGGGCTGGGACTCGAACTCGGCCTGGGCGCCGCCCCGGGGCGGCCGCTCCACACCCCCCCCCCCCAGCCGCAGCGCCACTTCCGGCCCGTTCCCTGTAGGTGGTGCTGAGGACTCGAACCCGGGGCCGCCTGCATGGAGGCCTGCGCTCCACCCCCGAGCCCCCGCCCCAGCCCTTGACCCGCACGGGTCTGCGAGGTGTAATGACCCCATCTAAGGAACCATGGCCCCCGCGCCCCAGTGTGAAGCTGCTGGCCTGCCTTGTCCTCTTAAGTGTTTTATCGTGAGGACACTGCACAGAGGGTTACAGTGACATGAGCAAGAGGAGTCCATTGCCTAGCCAGCATGCTAACCCCCGCCTTCCTTTCCCCTAGCTTACCATGCCTTATTCGAGGTTATGGACGAGCAATACTTGAAAGTATTTCTTGAAGGCCTGCACTTTTGATGTTTAAGGCATGGTCCCTCCTCAGTTAAGACGCAGCCAACTTGTAGAAGGGGAAAAACAACACCGGGCGACCCACAGTGGAGTGTCTCAGATTGAGTTACCCCCTGGAGGGAGAGACACAGTATGAAGCATTTCTTGGCACCCGCCAAGGAGAGTGGGAAGTGATACTCTCTCTCCTTTCTGGGATTTGTTCCATTTATAGATGATCGAGGTATCGACAACACCTGACGCCCAGAATCTGCTACACCAGCTGAACACCCTCCTGGAGCAGGAGTCGAGATGTCAGCCCAAGCTCTGTGGCTTGAGGCTGATCGAGACTGCCCACGACAACGGCCTGAGGATGACGGCGAGGCTCAGGGACTTCGAAGTGAAAGACCTTCTGAGCCTGACCCAGTTCTTTGGCTTTGACACAGAGACGTTTTCCCTAGCTGTCAATTTACTGGACAGATTCCTGTCTAAAATGAAGGTACGTGTGAAGCCACGTGACCCCGAGAATTTCTCAATGTTTTGCTCAAAGCCAAGCTGGGATTACCAATGCAGGGCTGGAATCTATAACCTTGGCCTTCCATATGTTTTCAGAGGGTAACTGAAATACTGGTTGGGTACTGCGGCATTAATTTGCTTCCTCTCTAATTAAGAAGTATGGCTTACCAGATGCATTCTGAGGTAGAAAAGCCTAATATCACATAAGTAACTGCATCATTCAGTAGGAAAGCTGCATGTTTTGAAACAGAATCTTGCTTGATAGGCTGAGATCTGAGGATTGTGGTTCGAAGCCAGCCTGGGCAGGAAAGTCCATGAGACTTTTATCTCCAGCTAACCACCAGAAAACTGGAAGTGGTTCTGTGGCTCAAAGAGGTTACAGTACACTAGCCTTGAGCAAAGAACTCAGGGACTCTGCCCAGACCCTGAGTTCAAGCCCCATGACTGACCAAAACAAAACAAAATAAGGCTCTACGGGAATTGATGACAAGCATTGTGCATGTAAGCAGACATATTAAATTGAAATCCCTTTGCACAACTATTTGAAGGTGGGAGTGCATGTGAACTCTGATTGCTGAGCTATAATCTCAAACATAATTTCACGATAGGTTTAAGTAGTAGATTACCCCCTTGTGTTTTATTAACAAAAACAAGGTAGCAATGTGGGCTGACGGTGAATTTTTGGTTCTAGGTACAGCCCAAGCACCTTGGGTGTGTTGGACTGAGCTGCTTTTACTTGGCTGTAAAGTCAATAGAAGAGGAAAGGAATGTCCCTTCGGCAACTGACTTGATCCGAATAAGTCAGTATAGATTTACGGTTTCAGACTTGATGAGAATGGAAAAGATTGTCTTGGAGAAGGTGTGTTGGAAAGTCCGAGCTACCACGGCCTTTCAGCTTCTGCAACTCTATTCTTCCCTCATTCGGGAGAACTTGCCACCTGAAAGGTAGGTGACCTTCGTTTTGAATGAAGGAAATCAGGACTGTACTGTTTGCATATTGCATAAAATCACTATCCTCAGAATTCCAACCAAAGTAGGTGAAACAGCTTCTGACCTTTAGTACCCAGCAGAAGCGAAATGATAGTCATCAGTTGTTTCCCGAAGGCTCATTTTTAGGATGAAAGGACATTTAAGTTTTCATAGACCCCAGCAGGTAAGTATTTAACAAGCTTCAACGGGCAATCAGTAAGATGCTTCCTAGATACCTTGAGGAGCGAGGCATGGTGGCAGACAGCTATGAATCCCATCCGGAGGCAGGAACAGGAGAATGGCAGTTCAAGGCCAACTCAGACAAGTTAGGAAAGCCTATCTCAATAAAAACAAGCCGGACTTGTTGGCATACACTTCTATTCCAAGCAAGAGGAGGCTCAAGGTTCAAGGCCAGACTGCAAAGTTAGAGACCCTAGCTGAAAAGCAAGCTAACAAAACGTAAGGGCTGAGAGTATGGCTCAATGGTACAGTACTTGCCTAACAATATCAAGGCCCTGAACAATCCTTCCAACCACAAAAAAGGCAAGCTCCCTGGGCACTGGTGGCTCAATCCTGTAACCCTCATCAGGCGCATGGGATCTGAGGATTGAAGTGTGAAGCCAGTCAGAGCTGAAACATCCTCCAGACTTTCATCTTCAGAGTTACTAGCAAAAAGCTGGATTGGAGGTATGGGCCAAGTGGAGTGAGTGCCAGCCACGAGCGAACAAGCTGAGAGAGCAAGAGGCACTGAGTTCAAACCCCGAAACTGGCCAAAAACGAAGAAATCCTAATATTTGTGGCATATCCCTGATCTTTTCTTATTCTAATCTTAAATTTCCTGTTTGGTTCCTTTAAGAACTTAATGTCTCTGATAAAGGGAAATTCCTTTAACAAAAAAGTAATACTTTTTAAAAAATGTCTTGACTCATGCCAGACATTAATATTAGATACCTTGAGTCACACTAATAATACTTTAATAATGTTACTACTATCTATCTACCTGAAATCCGTCTCTCTTTTTTTCAAAGGAGAAATAGCCTTAATTTTGAAAGACTAGAAGCTCAACTGAAGGCATGTCACTGCAGGATCCTATTTTCTAAGGCAAAGGTGGGTATTTCGTTTAGGTTAGACCTATTTATATAGACCTATTTTTGTACCTGACCTTCACTTTGCCCCTTTCAGCCTTCGGTGTTGGCCCTGTCCATTGTGGCTCTGGAGATCCAGGCACAGAAGGCCCTAGAATTAACAGAAGGTGTCGAATGCCTTCAGAAACATTCTAAGGTATGTCCTGGTCCGAAATCTGTTAAGAAGTAGGTATGAATCTCAACCAGTTTGTGATCTTCTAAAGCCAAGGGGTATGTCACCTGTTTGAAACTGAAGTAGCTAGCCTCAATGTTTTTGATGAGGGGAAAAGATTCAAATGAATAATAATATGGCAGCCATTTTATTACCATCAATACAGTAGGACTGTGATGTGATTATAATGTCAACAAACTTTCTGTACAGATAAGTGCTCGGGATTTGATCTTCTGGCAAGAGCTCGTATCCAAGTGTTTAACTGAATATTCATCCAACAAGTGTTCCAAACCAAATGTTCAGAAGTTGAAGTGGATTGTTTCCGGGCGGACCGCAAGACAGTTGAAGCATAGTTACTACAGAATAAGTCACCTCCCAACCATCCCCGAAACTGTTTCATAAATGGGCAAATTTGGTTCTCTGTGTAGAAAAAGTTTCCAGTGGTATAATTTTATTTCTACAATCGGAGAACTGAAATATGATGTTCAAAATAAACCAAATGGAGTTGGAATAGCAAAAGGGGGAAATCACCTCACTGTTCTAGTCTGCTAATACTTGAAAGCATTTATGGTGTATGCAGCAGAACACCTTAATTCCTTTAATTAATTCCCTTAATTTAATTTGTTACCTCCCCCTTGATAATAGTCATCATTTCAATCATCAGCATAGGAAACTGGCCTCCTTAAGGTAGCACTGAAATAAGTGTTTTTCATTGCCTATCTTGCTGTAGGTAGACTGCAAGTATCTAATACCTAACTCAGTCAAAGTAACAGAAGCCCAAGTTGAGCATCAGGTCCAAAACTCTGCCCTGTACATAAACTCATGGCTCATAAGCCATAGCATTTCAACCTTGGTGGTCTCAAAAAGAAACAGGACTATGGGCAGATGATCTCCACATTGGGTTTCTGGAACTTGCTAAGGTTTCTCAACCTTATAGTAATTATATGCATAAAAAAATGTAGGCTTAGCTGGGCGCCAGTGTCTCATGCCTGTCATCCTAGCTACTCAGGAGATCTGAGGATCCTGGTTCAAAGCCAGCCCTGGCAGGAAAAGTCTCTGAGACTCCTATCTCCATTAACCACCAGAAAACCGGAAGTGGCGCTGTGGCTCAAGAGGTAGAGCACTCACCTTGAGATGAAGAGCCCGGGGACAGCGCCCAGGCCCAGAGTTCAAGCTCCCCAACCAACAAAATAAAAAATAAAATAAAAATTTAGGGTTGGCCAGTTGATATTTAGGCAGACTTCCATGCAACTGGGATTTTTGTTGACTTAAATTTCTGTTACTGAAGCAAGAAAACAAAGCCCTCTGGAATCTTTCTCCACAACCCTAAGTGTGGATTCCATGTTGTAATGGGTGTTAAGCTATGATACATGGAAACACCACCACTACATAACCTCAGATCTGGGCAAACTGGCTAATTAATGCTTAGTTGAACTGTGTTAAGACTTGAATTCATCTGTAAAGCAGTCAAGTCAAAGCTAAAGATACCAAGGTGAAATATTAATAACAAACCTAGAAAGGTAAACTGTGAATCTTCATTTCTACCTTTGATCTAACTTTCTATAGTGGAGCTATTGTTTTTAAGTGGTATTGACAATGGTAAACTTCTTAATTTAAACATTTTAAATTGTGAAGTTTACATGAAAACCAACATTTCACAAATGCACTTTAAGCCATCAGAGTTAATATACTCTAGGTGGTAAATGGCTTCTTGAACTCACAACGCAGGTAGCAGTTAATTTGAAGAGGATTTTACTGCTACATAAGAAATTAATTTGAATTTACAGGCATTTTATATAAAACAAATAAAAGACCTTGCAAGTTTGATATATTATCTTTACTATGTCTCCTAGAAACAGGTGATGTTTGCATCCATGGTGAATCTTCATAATCTACTGCCTTATTCTAGTTCCACTAAAGAAACTAGTGTTGGTTGTTAGAAACTCAAAACTAAATTTGTCACTCTGATAACTTGTTTTGCCTCCACCAAAATAAGCTAAATAGCTGGTAGGTAAATAAGCTAGATAACCCACCCCAGTTATTACAAAAGACTTTATAAAACTGCAATTGCTTCTAATGCAGAATTTTGTTTTTAACCACTTTCACAAACACCTCTGTGTCTTATGCATGGTCGGCACCCGCATAATTACGAGATGGCAGAGGTAGTAGCAGCGAGGGTTGCTCCGCTCAGCTGGTGGATCTAAGGAGACGTAGGAAGTGTATGGACAGTACAAGTAGCCACAGTCCCTCCCGACTGGCCATTAGCAATTCTGACCAGCGCTGAAGAAACAAACCAAAGACCCACAGTGTATGTTATCCTTAACTTTTGTAGACCATACTTTATGGGTGACCTTTTGGTTTCCCCAAAGGGCTGATACATTTCAACATTTTGAAAACATCAGTGTTAACTTTGAGTTGGCAGATGCAACCTGTCCAACCGTTGTTTGGTACCTTTCAATAAAACTATTGAAATGCAATCTTTGGTGGCTAGTTGTTCTTTTTTTTTCCTTTCCAGATTCATTGTTGCAGTGTGGTAATATAAGAAAGAAGCTGGGTTCATGTTTAAATTCTACACAAAGATGCATGGAACAGTAGCTTTTTAACTTCTGGTGGAGCTGGGGTTTGAACTTGCTAGAGAAGCACTCTACCACATGGGCTGTACCTCCAGCTTCTTTTTGCATAGGTTACTTTGGAGGTATGTCCTCACTCACTGCCTGAGCCAGCTTGGGCTGCTGCCCTCCTCCTGGCGCTTGTGTCAATAGGAATGATGGGTGTATACCACAGGACACACCCATTGTTTCCTGTAAACACAACACCCAGCCATTGGTGGAAATGGGATCTCACTAACTTCTCTGCTTGGGCTGGCCTTGGTTTCTACCTCCCAAATAGCTACATTCCTCAAATGTTTAAACACATCATAGACCAACCCTGGTCCTAATAAGAAAAGCACGTACCCATATGAAACTGTACACCAATGTTTATAGCAGTATTCAGGAAACATACTCCAGACATCCAAGTTACAAGCAGACTGACAAAATGTGATGGAGGATTACTCGGACACAGAAATGAAGTAGTTACCGATGCTAGGACACGGAGAACCTCTGGAGCACGTTAAGTGAGAGAACCCTGTAACCAATGACCACATAGTATATGATGCCATGTGTATGAAATGGCCACAAATCTATGCAACAGGAAACGTGGTGGTGGGAAGGATGATACACATCCAGGAGAGCTACCTGAAGTGAGGAAAACACTGACTGTGCTGATGGCTGCACACAACGTGCACACTGGGTGAATACTGGCTGGGTTCCCAACTGTGGCTCATACCTTAAATCCTATCTACTTAGGGAACTGAAATCTGAAGATCACTGATTTCAATCAAACCGTGCAAAGACCCTCCACACTGCATCTCCAGTCAGCTGGCAGCAGGCTGGGCAGGAGGAACAGCTCAAATGGTAGAGGAGCACAGCTGGGAACAAAAAAGCTGAGGGCTGGGAAGGTGGCTCAGTGGTAGAGCGCTTGCCTCTCACGTATGAGGCCCTGGGTTCCATTCCTTAACACCACATTCGAAGAAAAAGCCAGAAGTGGCGCTGTGGCTCAAGTGGTAGAGCACTAGCTTTGATCTGAAGAGCTGAGGGACAAGTGCCCATGCCCAGAGTTCAGGCCCCACAACTGACAATAAAAATAAAAAGCTGAGGGCTTGAGTTCAAAATTATCTACAGTGATGGATTGGATACAATGTGCATTCTTTAGGTAAATGTGGGGTATGTGAATGAACAATTTTCCAATGGTTCTATATAATAATAATAATAATCTTGCAAATACAAAACGACAGTCTAGATCAGTAGTTCCCCAAAGTTTAAATTCAGGGCGCAGGAAGAAGCAACTACTAAGAAAGCATTCTGGTGTTTCTAGGGTGACTGAAAGGTAGGATAATTGTCAAAGCTCTCATATGCCAATGCACGTATTAAACTTCACCAGATTATACACTAGAAGATTAATCTTGACATCAAGTTGCCCAAAATACCATTGCTGTTTTGAATTTCTTACAACTTTTTCAGAACTTGTGTTTGTGAAGTAGGATACAAAGACAAAGGGGCACACAATGCCTGCTTAGAAAATTTATTGAACATTATTCTCGCATCACACTTAAGAAAAACTTCAATGTTCCCTGAAGGCACCCTTCATTTCATATGATTGGTATTTTTTGTAGTAAAAATACAATTAAATATGAAATTAGCAAAAGGCAGAATATAAAACTTCATGCTGAGCAAAAACAAGTCCAAAAAAAGTCACCATATATCCACAGAATATTTCCTATGGTACATGTTTTCTATGTAAATCATATCTTAATGCAATTTTTAGAACCATATTTAAATAGCTTTGCAATTTGTTAATTGTAGGTATCCTATTTTTTTCTTCCACCACATAATATACTGCTTATATTAACATTGGCTATACCTGCTATGATCCACACAATGTAACCAAAAGCTTTTCTTTTTTAAAGAACTGCAGTTATTTCTCAAGGTTTGAGAAATCCGGTCCACCTTTTGTGTAGTTTCCTGAGATTTCAGCTCCACTGAAGTCAAAGCCAGGATTCTAAACAATATGAAAAAGAAAACAAGTAATAAAGCATGTAAGGAAAAAGGTAAGTTGAATGAGCAATTGACAGGAAAGGAGACCTAAGTGTCCTAAAAGGTACACGAAAAGATACCAAACCTTACCATCGCCACCAAAGTAAAATTTAAAACTACAGGCACTTTTCAGTATTTAGGACATTGGTATGTGTAATACGATGCAGACAGTCCTGTGGCAACTATGTCACTATCCGCGTGAACGCACTCAGTGGAACTTCCTCCCCATGGTGCTGCGGCAGCCTGCCACGCTGGGTGACAACCCTGGCATCGATTCATTCACCACTCGTTTTGTTGAGTGTTTTGTGAAACCGGGGTTTGAACTAGGGCCTTGTGCTTGCTAGGTAAATACTCAGCACTTGAGCCATGCGCCAGGTTCATTCATTCCTTTTTGAGACAGTCCTATCCCAAGGTGCTGAGGCTGGTCTTGAACATGTCAACCTCCTGCCTCAGCCTCTTGAGTAGTGGTATTATAGGCATGTGCTACCACAGCTAACTGATAGCATTTGAGAGAGTTTGCTACATGCCATGCAGGATTCTAAGAGCCATAGATATATTAATACATTTAACCCTCGTGACAATTTTATGCAGTAAGTATCTCAGCCTTCAGTGTTTTCAATGGTTAATTTTATTCATTTAACAAGCACATAATGAGTTCTACTCTTTGGAAGACACCATTAAATGCATGTGGAGTTCAAGAGTAAAGATGTCTACTTCAGAAGAACTAACTGTATCAGGAAAGAAAAAAGGAATAAAAGTATTCTGTGCAGAGCTAGCATACTTTTCTGTAAAGTCAGGTAGGAAATATTTCAGGATCTGCAGCCCACAGATTGTAACAAATAACCACACAGAATTTCTATATAAAGGATAATATACAAACAAAACTTTACTACAAAAATGGTGAAGCCAGAGGCTTGCCCTCATAATCCTAGCTACTCAGGAGGCTAACACCTGAGAATCATAGTTCAAAGCCAGCCTAAGCAGATAAATTCACAAGACTTTTATCTCCAATTAATCAACAAAAAGATGGAGTGGAGGTGTGACTCAAGTGGTAGGGCACTAGCCATAAGCTGAGTGAGACTGTGAGTCCTGGAGTTCAAGCCTCAGTACTGGTGTACACACACACACACACACACACACACACACACACGCACGCACACGCACGCACACGCACACGCACACAGGCACGCACCTCAATTCATACACACAAAGGCAATGAGCTCAATCTGGCCCATAGGAATTGTAATCACTGATCTAGTGTGCTGAAAAACCATCAAAATATATAAAAATAAACAAAAAGCACAGTATAAGGAAAAAGAAGAAAATGGGACCATCAAGTTTGCTTCATTCATTGATGGAGTTGAAAACAGTGAAGAAGTTGACAAACTGGAGGCCAGCATTCCTGTCAAAGATGACAAAGGAACAGGCTACAATGTTCAAGCATCAACAGGAGGGTCAGGACAATAATGAAATCACTGACCAGTTTACTCCACTAAGGGAGTACCTTGCAGACTTCTGAAAAGTGACAGATCTGACTTGTGGATTTTTTTTTTTTTTTTTTTTTAGCCAGAACCAAGGTTTGTGGTCAAGGAAACACACTTGCTTACATGGCTGGAATAGTTCATGAGCCATGCCTCCAGTTCTGCTTTGGGCTGGTTATTTTGGAGATATAGTTTCAAAGAATGTTCTGCTCCAAACCACATTCCTGCAGATCTCATTCATCCTCCTGAGTAGCTAAGATTACAGAGTTGAGCCACTGGCCTCCAGCTGACCTGTATTTTTAAAGGCTTTCTCTAACTATTTTGAGAGGACTGAAGGAATGCCAGACAACACAAGTAATGTGTGAAGTGAGCCACACCACAGGGGCTGTTAACACTGCTGCTGAGAAGCAGTGACATTCTGCATGTAACTGTAAGTAATGCCAATGAAGATTTACTAGCAATTGGTCAAGGTGTGAGAAAGAGATAGGAGTCAAATGATAGGTCTCAACTTTTTTAAATCTCAGCAACTAGTTTATCATCTGAGAGACGAAAGCTAACGAACAAATTGAGGGGAGAAATTAGGGTATTTGACTAGGACACCCAAACTGCATCTCATGTGTTAGCCAAGTGGAGAGGTTGAATAGATAATTGCATATGCACGTCCAAAATCCAAGTCAAAATCTTGACTAAACATAAACATTTGGGTAATAACCATAAATTGTCCACTAAAACTAGAGTCCTTTGATTAAGTGTTATCTTAAAGATACCAGCTTGGAACAAGTGAGTAGTTTCACAGAGATGAATGCACAAACTTTAAGAAAATGGGAGGGCTGGGAAGGTGGCTCAGTGGTAGAGCACTTGCCTTGCATGCATGAGGCCCTGGGTTCAATTCCTCAGCACCACATAAACAGGGGAAAAAAAAGCCAGAAGTGGTGCTGTGTCTCAAGTGGTAGCGGGCTAGCCTTGAGCTGAAGAGCTGAGGGACAGCGCCCAGGCCCAGAGTTCAGGCCCCACAACCAGACCCCCCCCCCCAAAAAAAATAGAAAATAGAGAATCTGAATCATATTAAAGAGGAATAGATCAGAAAGTAATTATAATACGTTCAAACTAAAGACTTAAGTTTTCCGATTTGCACATGCTGTAGGTATGTAGTAGTAGAGACCAAGATATATTACGAAGGAGAAACATGAAAAGCAATAAACACAGACCAGTAAGTGAGAAGAAAATGAAACAGAGGCCTACAATGGAGAAATGCGAGTGAAAGGACCTTGCATTTAAAAAAAATATGTCTGTGTTGATTCAATTTTTACAGTTTACTATTCATGAATTGGAGTTATAAAGTTATAACTCACTCTAAAATATTCTTTGCAGAATTTTTTTAAAAAGTTAAAAAACCACCATGCTTTTTTCCAACTACACTTGAAATATTTCTCCCAATAATTTTTTTTTTTTTTTTGGGTCCGGTCATGGGGCCTGAACCCTGGGCCTGGGCGCTGTCCCTCAGCTCTTCAGCTCAAGGATGGCCCTCTACCACTTGAGCCACAGTGCCACTTCCGGCTTTTTTCTTTTTGCTTATGTTGTGCTGAGGAATTGAACCCAGGGCCTCAGGCATGCAAGGCAAGCGCTCTACCACTGAGCCTCCTTCCCAGCCCTCTCCCAATAATTTTTTGTGTATGTGCCTGCAAGTGGAACTTAAAAAGTCAGGACCTCCTACTTCTAACTAGCTTTTTCAATCATGGCTGCCGTTTGAGCCATGCCTTCAGTTCCAGCTTTTTGTTGGTTAATAGGAAATAAGTCTCATAGATTTTTCTTTTTTTTTGCCCCAGCTGGCTTCAAATTGTGATCCTCAGATTTCAGTCTACTGAGTAGCTACAATTGTGAATAGCTATAATTTCAGCCCCAAGAGTTTTCATCACTTTTGATAATCCTCATACTTCAACTTTAGTAAAAATTACTCTATATGAGTCTTCAATTACTTAACTACAATTCAATTACTTAACTTCAATTACTTAACTACACACACTCATGCATTCATCTGACTTACTTCTTTTTGGAACCTCTCTAATGTGAGCTTTCTCTGCATTTGGTCTTGTACCCAAGGATCAGCGGCATATTCAGATTCTAGAAGGGAAGTCCAACAGTTGGCTGCATCTCTCTTTGTCTTTGTAAGAACAATGCGGACCATTTTTCTATCCTCTAAAAAAAAATTACAAAGAAATCAGTCCATTACTTTATCTTCTTTTTATTTTTCAAAATCTACTAGGCAACTGTGATTAGTCCATCGTTTTCAACCCATGTCTATATCTTTCATAGCTACAAAAAGACTTTGTACAGCTGGGTGCTAGTGGCTCACACCTGTCATCCTAGCTACTCAGGAGGCTGAGATCTGAGGATCACGGTTCAAAGCCAGCCCCAGCAAGGAGTCTGTGAGACTCTTTTTTTTTTTTTTTTTGGTCTGGTCGTGGGGCCTGAACTCTGGGCCTGGGCGCTGTCCCTCAGCTCTTCAGCTCAAGGCTAGCGCTCTACCACTTGAGCCACAGCGCCACTTCCAGCTTTTGTGGTGGTGAGGAATTGAACCCAGGGACTCATGCACGCAAGGCAAGCGCTCTACCACTGAGCCACCTTCCCAGCCCCTCAGAGACTCTTACCTCCAATAAACCACCAGAAAACCAGAAGTGGCTCTGTGGCTCAAGGTAGAGCGCTAGCCTTGGGCTGAAGAGCTGAGGGACAGAGCTCAGGCCCAGAGTTCAAGCCCCACGACCAACACTACTGCCACCACCACCAGTAATAATAATAATAATAATAAATAAGACTGTACAAAAAGCGGAAGAAAATACTAATTTTCACCTCAAAATTAATCTTATTGTTTTTCTTACCCAAAGTCCATGTTCCTTCATCAGCTATAGTGGAATCAAAGAGCTTGCCCTGAAAGATAAAACATCAAGTACAGGATGAAGACAGGTAAGTGCTGAAGAACCTTTTGCGCGAGGTCACAGACCCAGAAATCTGGCGGAGCTGGGAGTCCAGCAAGCCTTGTCTCCTCGCAGGGCACGACCGCCCCACTGGGCATGTCCCGCAGCTAGTGTCGGAGAATAGAATCTAACTTCCAATTGTTAACTGGTCTTTCGTACAGCAATAACAACAAAAAGGTCCCAAAGCTAGGGGTCAGGGGTCACGCCGATAAAGGGGTTCAAGCCCCGCCCCAGCACGAAACTAGACCCTTGCGTCTGTGATCCCCGAACCCCGGGGCCGTGAGTGAAAACCCATCCGGCGAACGGCCGGCCTGTTCTCAGACCCGCAGGGGGGGATTTCTCCAGGTCGGGAAACCCCGGGCGCTCCACCACTTGAGCCGCGGCTCCCATTCGGGCTTTTCTGGTTGTCCGCCGGAGCTGGCGGGCGGGGGAAGAGGCTGGCTTCGAACCCCGATCCTCACATCTCGGCCTGCGGCGCGGCTTGGTGATCGCTCGGTGGGGCGGGGCCGGGTGGGGGTGGGGGTGTCGGGGGATCCCGCCCCCTCGGTTCCGGGCGGCGAAGGCCCCGGGGCGCGGCGGGCAGGCCCGGCCCGGCCCGGCTGGCTGCTCCTCCCCGTCCCCCCCGGCCCGGCCCGCCCGCTACCTTGAGGATCTCGCGGCCGCCCACGGCCAGCGCCACGTGCCGGCTCTGCAGGCCGCACTGGACGTCCTGCGCGCGCGTGCCCGGCGGCACCCGCACCTCGATGAACACCTCCTCCAGCGTCTGGTACCACTGGCCCCACGGCGTCCCGCACGGCACCACCCCGCTGCGCTCCTCGAACGGGGCCGACATGCTCCCGGCCCCGGCCCCCGCCCCGCCGCACCGAGTGTGACGTGCGCACGCGCACCGCGCCACGCCCCCGCCCACCCACCAGACACTGCCTCCGGGCTCCCCCACCCCGTCCCCAATCCCCCGCCGCACCGAGTGTGACGTGCGCACGCGCGCAGCGCCACGCTCGGGTCACGCTCCTCCTCCTCCCCCTCCCACCACCACACACCCGGGTCATCGCACATGCGCACATCCCCTACCTGACGCCGGGCCCGGAGTTCGTTTTTCCGTTTCCATGTCCATTTAGGACACGGACAGAAGCCGGTGTTGAAGCAATTGGGACCCAGAAGAGTTGACAGCCAAAGCACGGCGGCACCGGGCTGGAACGCCTCACGGATCACGACGCCCAAAGGGCGCCCGGCCCACACGGCTGATTGCGAGGCTCCATCGCCGGGCGGGCGGGACGTAGCCAAGAGAAACGGCCTCCCATTGGCTGTACCGCCTCCCGTCACGAATCACCTCATTGGACGCCTTAGACGCGCCGGTGCACGTGCTCCTGCAGGGTTGCTAAGCGGGATTGGTCAGCCTCCTGGTTCTCAGCCTTCCAATTGGCTACCGTGGAGTGGGCGGGGAAAGTGCGCGTTGATTTGAATAGCAACGTTGGGGCGGCGGTCTGACTAACGGTCGGGACCGCTGCGGAGCCGCCGCCCGCGTCGCTTCTCCTGGCCGGCCCTGACGATGTCGTTTGCCAAGGCGACCTTGAAGCGATTCAATCACCCTTCTGGTGGGCGCCGGGTGCGGGCCGGGCTCGGGGGGGTGGGCCGGGGCCGGGGCGGGGTCTGCCCGGGGGTCCGCGGCGGGCTCCGGGGACCCGGGGAAGATGGCGCCGGGCGGGCGCGGGCCGGGGCCCGAGCTCCCAGGGTCGGGGGGGGGGGGTGAGGGGTGAGGGGTGCTGGGGAAAACGGCCCTGGACGGCACGGTTCGCTGAGCGCCTGTCAGGTCCCGGTCCGCGGCCCGGCGGTCGTGGGTGGGGGCGGGATTTGAACTCAGGCCCGGTCGTGAGCCACGCCTCCCAACCTTCCCACCCCCCCCCCCCCCCCGGTAGTGGAGCTTGTGTGTGCGCACGCGCAACACGGACGCCTGTGCGTGGGGTTTTCACTCGGGGCCTGGCCACCGTCCCTGAGCATACTCAAGGCCGGCCCTGACGTCTGTCATCCTAAGCTAACCCAGGAGGCCGAGATCGGAGGACCCCGGTTCGAAGCCAGCCCTGGCAGGAAGGTCCCCGAGATCCTGAGCTCCAGTGAACCTCAAAAGCCCGGAAGTGGCGGTGTGGCTCAAGCAGTAGAGAACCAGCCCAACCTTGAGTGAAGAATCAGATCGCGGCAGCCCCCAGGCCCTGAGTTCAAGCCATAGGACCTGCACACAATAAGGAAAATAAAAGAGAAATGCCCGGCGGGCGGGCACTCTCCCACTTGACTTGAGCCACAGCTCCACTTGCGGCTTTTTTTGGGTGCTTAATTGGAGATGAGTCCCGGGGTTTTCTGCTCAAACTAACCTCCAGCTGGGATCCTCACAGCTCAGCCTCCTGAATAGCTAATATTACACACTTGAGCCACCAGGCCCTGCTATATCCAAATATAATTTTAAAGCAATGAAACAATTGTCTTGGTATCTGCCTTCCCGTGATTATGGATGTGAGCTGGGTGTGAGCCACGAGGCCCCAGCTAAATTGCTTTTTCAAAAATCTAACAATCCCTAAACACTCCTATTATTAATTTCACTAATTTACTGATGAAAAACCCTTGAACTTAGTGTTTGAGTTACGCATTTTAGGTTTGCTCTAGAAAGAGGATGTTGAATGTTGCCACAACTGAGAAATAGTAAATGTTTTAGAAGGGAGATGTGTTAATCCTGATTTAAACATGACATAATGTACACATTTCTAGAAATATGCTCCATAAGTATGTATATGTTTTATGCATCAGTTAAAAATTTAACTTTTATCACCTGGTATGAGTTGCGCACATCTGTAATCCTAGCTACTCAGGAGGCTGAGATTTCATTATTGCAGTTCAAAGCCAGACCATAAGGAAAGTTAATGAGACTCTTTGCCAACCAGTAAAAAGCCAGAAACTGGGACTGTGGCTCACATGATAGACCACTAGCCTTGAGCAAAAATAGTTTAAGTACTGCACCTGTGTACAAGCCCCAGGACTGGCATCAAAAAAAGAAAAGGATTAACTTTTTTTGAACTGTGGCTGTAGTTCTAGAGGTAAAGTGCTCTATTGAGAAAAGAAAAAAAAGGCCTGAAATATGCTCAAAACCAAAGACAGAGTATAAACCCAGGCTTCTATGATCCATCCATGCAAGTAGATGACTTAAGTATAGTAGATATCACTTGATAGATGCTACTCCGTCACTACACTAAAATCTAAATCTTGTTCTTCCAGCAGCCAGAGCAGCAAAGGGTCAGTATTAGTAGGTACTAAACTATAGTTTTCCTTTACCAAGAGAATACTAAATGGTGTGTAGCTGTATTGAATAGCCGTCCAGGAAGGAGTAGAGCTAAATATCAATGTCCTTAATTTATGCATTATAATGTACATTAGTTAGTGGTCATTCCATCTGTAATTTCAGTCAGATAATATACAAATGGCAATGTTCAGCACTTGCTTATAAAGGATGACTGAGTGAGCTAACACAAGCTTTTTTTCCTTGACTCTAGGACCATATTTTTTTGGTATTCAGAAAAATCTACCCTAATCTCATAATTTTTGCTGGGCTAGCTTAGTTCTCTTGCTCTGCTTCACAGCTAGTTGGAGTTACAGAATGTGCCCTCCAAAGGGACTTTTTTATTTTTACCAAGCTCTGTTAGTGTGAGTATAGACAGATAGATGTGTGTGTGTGTGTGTTACATGTAAGTAAGAATTGTAGCCCAGGCTGGCTTGTGTTCAAAATACTTCTCAAAGCCTCCCAAAGGCTGAGATTTCAGGCATATGTTACCATACCTGGGTTTATCTTGACATGTTTTTAACAAGAAATAATGACTAATGCTGAATAACTCATTAATGTCTTATATTTTCTTTAGGTTGTGCTCCATCTCCAGGTGCTTATGATGTTACTGTCTCTGAAGTATCTAAAGGACCAGTATCTTTTCAGAAATCTCAAAGATTTAAAAAACAAAAAGGTAATGAGTTTTAAAATAGAACAATGGTAACATGAACTTTTAAGTTTTAAAGCTGTAAGTAACTATATGTAAAGGTACATTTCTAAAGATGAACAGCCCAAACTATATTTAGACTATTTTGTTTGATGGATTTATGGAAGGCTTAACGACAGAATAATGCTTTCTTTTTCTTTTTCTCAGTGGTGGGGCTTGAACTCTGGGCCTGTGTGCTTTCCCTGAGCTCTTCAGCTCAAGGCGAGCACTCTATCGCTTGAGCCATAGGGCCACTTCCAGTTTTCTGGTGGTTAATTGGAGATGAGTCTCACAGACTTTGCTGCCCAGGCTGGCTTTGAATTGTGATTCTGAGATCTCGGTCTCCTGAATAGCTGGCATTACAGGCGTGAGCCACCAGCACCCAGCTTTCATCTTTATAGTATGCATAACCAAGAAAATTAAGCAACCCTTTCTGTCATAATACTACAAAAATCAGAAAGGTGTTAGATATGTAAAAATATTATACAGTTAGTTGGAAATGTACAATCAAAAGAATGTTGACTTATTAATAGTAGCAGTAAGAAATCTGGAAATTTATGTTTCATATATGGTTAAAGCATGTAAAACCCAACCATAATCGTTTCAATTCATTTTTCTGAAGAATCTCAACAAAATCTTGATGACACAGACACTACCTTGCCTACTTCAGCTAAAAGAGCTAAGACTGTGGGATTAAAGGTGAGAAACTTTTATATAATAGCTCAACTGTATCAAAAAAATATGTTAAGTGTATAAATCAAAGTTGTAAGTAAATCTACCAACTAATTAAGTTATCATTAGGACTCTGGCAAGTTTTTTAGTCTCCTCAGTGATTACTAAATCCACTATGTTTATGCCCTAAGATCATAATTACAAAATACTCTACTTCTGAGTCATTTTTTATATCTAGATAAATTTCTTATTGCTTTTTTTTTTTTTTGGCCGGTCGTGGGGCTTGAACTCTGGGCCTAGGCGCTGTCCCTACGCTCTTCAGCTCAAGGTGAAAGTTCTACCGCTTGAGCCTTAGCACCACTTCCGGTTTTCTAGTAGTTTATTGGAGATAATAGTCTCACAGACTTTCCTGCCCGGGCTGGCTTTGAACTACGATCCTCAGATCTCAGCCTCCTGAGTAGCTAGGATTACAAGTGTGAGCCACCAGCGCCCAGCTTAAATTTCTTATTACTTTTTTAGCCTTTATAAATCATATTATACTCTGATCTGTCAGTCACCACTGTCTGAGTTGTTTTGTTTTCTGTTTGTTTTGTTTCTGGGGAAGGCTAGGGATTGGTGGAAAAGAAGAAATATTCCAATGCCTAACGGAGTTACTTGGAAACTGTTAAGGTAGTGGTGGGAGGATAGATTTCTTAGTAATTTTGTGACAGTTGCTGTGTCCTATTAATATTTTCATTTGTTCATAAATAGGCAACTTTGCTTTCTTAAGGAGTTGCACATATTAGCATATTATCATGTGACAAAGATTCAGAGTTAGGAGTCCAAAGCTATAGGTTATAGTTGAACTGTTTACTTTTTTGGCAGTTACTTAAATCTCTGGATTTGCAGTATAGAATAATTTGTTCCATTGTGGAAGTGAGTAGCCGTATGTGGCCGTTAGGTATTTGAAATACTGCTAGTGCATAATCCATAAACCTCCACCTGTTATTTTCATCAGGCTTCTTAGGAAAAACTACAGATGTATTGCAAACTTTTTAACCTGAAATATTTTGAGATTTTAAAAAACTTCGCTTTCATTTACGAGAGAAGCTAACTATATTTCATGAACCCCTTGAAATGTTTAAGCTAGAAATGAATCCAGGTGTGGTAGCCCATGCCTTTAACTCTAGCACATAAGAGACTAAGGCAGTATTGTGAGTTTGAGACCAGCCTGGCTACATAGTAAGGCACTACACAAAAGATCAAATAAAGAAAAATTACTTGTTTAGAACATTTAATTTTTTTTTAATTTAAAAATCAAGTTTGGCTGTGATGTTTGTGGCACTTGTTTATTTATAATTCTTCCTTGGCTTTTAAACAGAAGGAATCTCAAAAGAATGATAAAGATTTGAAGAGTTTAGAAAAAGAGGTAAGCAATTCTTTCTTGAAATGCTTTTTTTTTTCGTGCTTTATTGAATAATAATTCAATAATAATAATTGCCAACTACATTTGTTTTTTGTGCCAGTTCCTGGGATTCAAACTCATGGCCTGGGTGCTGTTTCAGTTTTTTTGTTCATGGCTGGTCCTACCAATTTAACCAGAACTCTACTTCCAGCTTTTTTTCTGGTTAATTGGAGACAAAAGTCTCATGGACTTTCTTACCCAGGCTGGCTTCAGTCTGTTAGCCTCAGACCTCAGCCTTCTGAGTAGCTAGGATTACTAGTGTGAGAACCTGTCCATATGGCTGTTTTTAAATAATGTTGAACACCACCAAGAACTCAGTTCACGTTTTGCTTATCACTTTTTAACTGCTCAGTTAGCCACCAATGGTAAACAGCTGCTCTATTCAACAGTACCTTTCTCTTAAAGCAGAATTTTCTGTAGAACAATGCTGCCCTAAATTCATTTTACCTCCTTAATGATGCTAAGCTGCTCAATGTAACTTTACTTTTCTACCAGTCTACAAGTTCCTGTTGTTCACTGTTCTGGTAATTACATTCTTTTTTTTTTTTTTTGTCCGGTTGTGGGGCCTGAACTCTGGGCCTGGGCGCTGTCCCTCAGCTCTTCAGCTCAAGGCTAGCGCTCTACCACTTGAGCCACAGCGGCACTTCTGGCTTTTTTCTTTTTGCTTATATGGTGCTGAGGAATCGAACCCAGGGCCTCAGGCTTGCAAGTCAAGCACTCTACCACTGAACCACCTTCCCAGCCCGGTAATTACATTCTTTATTCTAAATTAAGCATTTGGTTACTGTCAAATGCTAATTTAGGACCGAGAACATAGATAATTGCATGCCTCTGTTCTGGTTGCCCTGATGTGCTTTACTTTAAATGATAATTGGCTATTATTTTACTGAGGATCCAGGCCAAAGCAGATATATTCAGTGATAGTCACCATGCAATAACTGAGTCTCAGTGGCATAGCTAGGGACCAGTGGTGGTGCCAGGATTAGAACTGATCATTTGCATCAGTTACTTCACTGGATATAGAATTTTAGGTTGGCAAACTTTGCCCCAAACTCACCCCCTCCACCCATCAGACCTGGGGTTAGAACTAAGGGCCTCATTACAAGAAGAGCAGGCCATTGGAGCCACATACCCACTATGGCTTGCACACTTTTTTGTTTACAGATATTTATTTTTGTGTTACTGATATTAATAGGACCAATACTGCAGTCTACTTAGAACCTCAGCACTGCCTCTATGAAAGGAATTAGCATTTCAAAGTAAAATTCAAATTTGTGTAATTTGACTGAATGAAAACTAGAACTTTCATGTCTTAGAAGTAAATAAACAGCTGCATTGTACTTAGAAGTTTATGGCAAGTATAATCCTTGTGTTCTTTGGGGTAGAAAGAAGTATGGCTCAAGTTAGTAGAGCTGAGCCACCATTGTAGCTGAGCATTCAGTCTAAGCTAGACCTCAAGGACCTCAGTTTCATCCCCAATACTGCCCAACACACACACACACACACACACACACACACACACACACACACACACACACGTAAAAAAATACATTAAAAGTGATTATTCACAAAGCAAGTAAAATAGTAACTGTGGTTGGGTGCTGGTAGCTCATACCTGTAATCCTAGCTACTCAGGAGGTTGACATCTGGGGATTGTGGTTCAAAGTCAGCCTGGACAAGAAAGTTCATGAGATTCCCCCCCCCCCCCCCCCCCCCCCCCCGGGCCAGTTGTGGGACTGGGTGCTGTCCCTGAGCTCTTCAGCTTAAAGCAAATGTGTACTCTACCACTTGAGCCATAGCACCACTTCCAGTTTTCTGGTGGTTAACTGGAGATAAGAGTGTTACGAACTTTCCTGCCTGGGTAGCCTCCTGAGTAGCTAGGATTCATGAGATTCTTTTTTTTTTTTTTTTGGTCCGGTTGTGGAGCCTGAACTCTGGGCCTGGGCACTGTCCCTTAGCTCTTCAGCTCAAGGCTAGCACTCTACCACTTGAGCCACAGCGCCACTTCCGGCTTTTTTCTTTATGTTTATGTGGTGCTGAGGAATTGAACCCAGGGCCTCATGCATGCAAGGCAAGCACTCTACCACTGAGCCACCTTCCCAGCCCAGGATTCATGAGATTCTTATCTCCAGTTAATTAACAAAAAGTTGGAAGAGGAGCTGTGGCATACTGAGTGGTAGAGCTCTAGCTTTAAGGAAAATAGTTCCAAGGACAGTGCCCAGGACTGGCACCAAAAAAAAGTATCTGAGTATAATGTCAAAATATATGTCCTTTCTAGAGACCTTACTGCTGTTATTACCGGTAGCATCTACTTTTATTGCACTATATTAGTGAATCATTTATTATCAACTTCTTTTCTTAAGATTCGTGTTCTTGTACATGAACGTGGTACTCTGGGCAAGCAGATCCAGGATATGGAATCTGCGTTGGAGAAAATGGAAGCAAAACTAACTGCTGCAGTCAGGGAAAAAACAACTCTGTCTGCAAATAATGCTTCACTGGAAAAACAGCTTATGGAACTAACTAGAGCAAATGAACTACTAAAATCTAAGGTACTTGAACCTCACAATAACTAAAATTGAGTAATAAGCTTGTCTTTTTCAAATAGGATTGTGTCTTTTTATTAGTGAATCTGGCACATAAGAGGTTTTAAATAAATTACATTTTGTTATAATGTTTTGAAATCTTCTCACCTTCCCTCCAAATATGACCGTTAATAAAAATCACAGAATTTGTATCTTAAAGTTACGTAACAGATTGATCTCTCCCCTCCCCTTTCTTCCTCCCTCTTTTTCCTTCTCCCCCCTTTCCCCTCTCTTCTCTCCTTTTTCCCTTCTCCTTTCACCCTCCCTTCTCCTCTCTCATCTCTCCTCTCTCTCTTCCTCCTCAGAAAGGGAGTAAAAGTGCACAAGAATCAGAGAAGAGAGTAGATTTCTTGGTCCTACCCAAGGGAGATTATGTGTTAGGAGACCTAGGATGGGCCTCTACAGACTGCATATTTCAAGAATACGATGCAATTTAAGATTAATTTTGTTAAGGATATTTGATAAATTTCTCAGAGACCCTTGATGTGGACCTATAAAGGTAAATACTTAAGTATACTTAAAGTATAAAAGTAAATGCTTAAGGTACTTCAAAAATAAACTAGAAAGTCCACTAAGAGGAAGAAAAAACAAAAATAATACTAGCAGTTACAGGTAGCAATTATGGTTGAAAACTACTTTCTCTATCAGTAAAGTACATTTCAGGCAAGTATAGCTACAGTGATAGAATAATTAAAGTCATTATATATGACTTAGCAGAAAACATTTCTAAAGTTTTATGTCTATTGTGCTTAGTTTACTGATGATGGTAACCAGAAGAATATGAGACTTCTCAGCCTGGAGTTGATGAAACTTAGAAACAGAAGAGAAGCAAAAATGAAGGTAAGTGCTACCTTGGGTAAGTTAACTGTCTACATTAGAGATGTAAGCAATTTCTCATTTCCTAAAACAAACATCTCTCTCTTATGTAGAATATGATGGCTAAACAAGAAGGCATGGAAGTGAAGCTACAGATGACTGAAAAGAATCTGGAAGAGTCTAAAGGGAAAATAGCACAACTTGAGGGGAAACTGTAAGTGACTAAAAGGAAAGAGAAATTAAGTATAAATGTATTTTTTTCCTTATTAAAGTGATCCATGAAAACAAAGTTGCACATATTTATGGGGGTGCTATTTTGTTTCAGTGCACATGTATAATGTTATATTTAAATTAAGCTAATTGATAGATAGTGTTACATCTGTATAGTGAACAAAATCAGTATGTATTAACATCACCTTTTTCATTTTACTTTTTAGTGTTTCAATAGAGAAAGAAAAGATTGATGAAAAAGCTGAAATAGAAAAACTCTTAGAATACATTGAAGAAATTAGGTAATATGAATAATAGCTGTTATTATAATAATAATTGTGCCTTATTTTTCTGAACACCGATGAATGTGTCATTTTAATGATTGGCTGAGATTTTCCCTGTCTTAAAGGGATATAGTCTTCAAAACCATGTGTTTTAATGCAGTTGTGCATCGGATCAGGTGGAAAAATACAAGGTAGATGTTGCCCAGTTGAAACAAGACTTGAATGAGAAGAACCATGAAGTTTTAAATCTCAAGGAATCTATGGAGGAAAAAGTTGTATTAGCTAAACAAGTAGAAGAACTCAATGCTAAATGTCAGCTACTTGAAAAAGAAAAAGGTATTTTGGTGTTTATACTTTGATAGTTTTTTACTTAGTTTTATTTTTTGAGAAATCTTATATGCCATATTTAAGAAAAGTACTGCTTTGTTAAAATAGCTTTTTTAATACTTATGTAAAAAATAGCTTGTTCTTTATTTGTAAGTGTTTAACTTATATAATATTTTTTCTTAGCTCTATATATTATGTTCCTGGCTTAAAAAATAGTATATAATGTGTACTATTATGGTAATGATACGAATTTCATAATATGAGGAGTCTTCCCCCCATAACATACTAAAAGGGTATATGGAAACGTAGGACTCTGATAATGTTATTGAACGGGGTGCCAGTGGCTCACATTTGTAATCCTAGCTACTCATGATACTGAAATCTGAGGATGCAGGTTTTAACTCAGCATAGGAAAGTCTGTGAGACTGTGAGAAGTAGAGCTGTGTCTCATGTGGTGGTGCAGTGGCCTAGGAGCAGAAAAGCCAAGGGACAGGTTAGCTGAGTTCAAGCCTCAGTACCCAGTACCAAAAGACAAAAGTAATGTTATTTTTTAGTTAACAATGTCCCTAATGTTTTCCTATATAGATGACCTCATCAACAAGAATAGAGAAAGGGATGAAAATCTAAATGCTGAGATACAAGACTTAAAAACGAAGCTTATTCTTAAGAAACAAAAGTATGAAAAATTACAACAAGAAAATTTGAAAATTGAGTCACTTCTCCAACAAGAGAAGGTAAGTTGTCTCCAATGTTGGGAAAAAAAATGTTCTTAATATGTCATAAATTTCCCTATATGTTAGTCTTTGTATATATTCTTTAATAATTTTAATTTTAGACTCTTAGCCTGAGTCAGTAATCATAAATACACTGACTACTATAGGTAAAGATCTTTACAATATGTCATTATAAGGTTAGTAGATATATACAAAAGAAAAATAATGTATATGACAAAATAGGAAATGAAAACTTTTTACTAGGATATTTTTGTGTTAGACAGGCTATATAGATATTTTCAGCTTGAACTCAGGACCTGGCCAGGCACTGCCTTTGAGCTTTTTCTACCACTTTGAGCCACAGTGCCACTTCCTGGTTTCTGGTGGTTAATTGGAGATTAGAGTCTCACGGACGGGCTGGGAATGTGGTTTAGTGGTAGTGTGCCTGCCTAGCATGCATGAAGCCCTGGGTTCGATTCCTCAGTACCACATACACAGAAAAAGCCAGAAGTGGTGCTATGACTTACATGTCAAAGTGCTAGCCTTGAGCAAAAAGAAGCTCAGGGACAGTGCCCAGGACCTGAATTCAAGCCCCATGACTGGCAAAAAAAAAAAAAAAAAGAGTCTCACGGACTTACCTGAATTGTGCTCCTCAGATCTCACCCTCCTCAGTAGCTAGGCTTACAGGTATCTGGCTACAGTTGAATAAATACAGAGGAAAAATAACATAAAATGCAGGTACATAAAGAAAAATTTACTTATTTCTTTTTTTGTTTTGTTTTTTTCCTTTCTGGTTGGTCCTGGGGCTTGAACTCTGGACCTGGGTGCTGTCCCTGTGCTCCTGTTACTCAAGGATAACACTCTACTACTTGAGCCAAAAGGGCCACTTCCAGCTTTTTCTGTGATTAATTTGAGAAAAGAGTCTTACAGACTTTCCTGTCGGCTTTGAATCGTGATCCTCAGATCTCATCCTCCTGAATAGCTAAGATTACAGGTGTGAGCCAGGAGTGTCTGGCTCATAGAAGTATTTTTTATCTGACATTAGAACCATAGTATACTAGTATATGAGAAAAGTATATTAAAATATCGATTATAGGCTGGGAAGGTGGCTCAGTGGTAGAGCGCTTGCCTTGCATACCAGAGGCCCCAGGTTCGATTCCTCAGCACCACAAAAGCAAAAAGAAAAAAGCCAGAAGTGGTGCTGTGGCTCAAGTAGTAGAGTGCTAGCCTTGAGCTGAAGAGCTGAGGAACAGCGCCCAGGCCCAGAGTTCAGGCCCCATGACCGGACCCAAAAAAAAAAAAAAAAAAAGAATCGATTATAAAACATACATAGAGGGGCTGAGAAAGTGGCTCAGTGGTAGAGCACTTGCCTTGCATGCCTAAGGCCCTGAGTTCGATTCCTCAGCACCACATAAGCAAAAGAAAAAAAAAAGCCGGAAGTGGTGCTGTGGCTCAAGTGGTAGAATGCTAGCCTTGAGCTGAAGAGCTGAGGGACAGTGCCCAAGCCCCACGACCGGACCCAAAAAAAAAAAAAAACATACATAGATGTAGTTTCTATTTTACAAAAGCTTTTTTGGGAGTGTTTGTTTTTTTTTTTTTTTTTTCAAAAACTTGAAAATCACGTCAGAATGTTAAGATATAGACCAGCATGTGTAAAAGTGAATATAGTTAGTATATATGCTTTGTAATATTTCTGTGAAACTTTTGGATTTAGATTGCACAGTACTTGTGTCTTTGGAAAAATCTCAAAGTAATTTCATATTGTTTTCTGTGTTGAATACAGGAATTATCTTCTAGTCTTCAGCAGAACCTATCTAATTGTCAAGAAGAAATTATCAAAGAAAGGGAAAACTTTAAAGAAGAACTAAAATCAACATTAGATGAGCTGGAGGAAGCACAGCAAAAGGACTTCCAGACTGAAATACTGATCAACCAGTTAGAAGTGGACACCAGATCTGCAAAAAGAGAGCTAAGAGTCCTAAAAGATCAACTGGCACAGTTTGTATTCACAATATCTCAAACTTATACATGACTTTAGATGTGAAAGCATTCTCTAGTGTTTTCTTAAGATTCTCAAAATGCAAAAGAATAAGTTGTTTCAACCCTGGATAACAATGTTATATAGGCTAAGTCTTCATAATTCTGTAACTGTTTTCAAAGAACCATTAAAATATCTTTCACTGTACTTAATATTTTCTGTATAACTTTCCGTACTGTATATTTTCTGTACTACATACAGAAGTTTAAACTTCATTAAATCCAGGTGCTTTGTAACTGGTAATCCTTGTATTCTTTACTCTTTCCTGCTGCTATAAAATTGTTTTAGAGTCTCTTTAATTCTACCCAGTAAGTTTTAAACTGCCAGTATAAATGTATATGATGTGGAATGATAAATTTAATAACTAATGAATTTAAAACAAAAGTAAAATAAAGGAGTTAGAGGTGTAGCTCAGGTGGTAGAGTGCCTGCCAATAAGCAGAAAGCAAGTTACAATTCAAGTTCCATCTTGGACCAAAGAAAAAAATAAAATATAAGCAGTAAAGATGAGATGAAACCAGTCAATAAATTAATATATTAAAGAAACAACACAAAAAACTTGTTCCAGAAATAAAGGGTGAGCCCATTCCATTCTGACCAGGACATGATTATGAGCTAAGGACACCTCAGGAGTGGTTGTGAGGATTAAGGAGGTGATTCTTTGAAGCCTCATCCTAGCTCATGGTTTGGTAAACATGGAATAATGGATAGCCATGGATGAAAAATTGCTAGTGGCACTCTTCAGTATATCTAATTATATCTGTACAAGACATTTTTAACTATCAAACCTGATTGATCTACAAGTTTCTTTTGATTTTGGGAAAAAAAATGAGAATAATAAAATACTATAAGAAACTTGGTGATGAGCATGCATGTGATTCCAGCACTAAGGAGAGGGGGGAGGATGAGCATGAAAATAAAAGCCTGCCTGGACTAAGTAGTGACACATCAGCTACAAAAAGAAAAGAATGCTGTTAGAAGGCATAAGTTTGAGTCCAGATATGATACGAAGGCTAGAGCAATGAAACGTGATTCCATTTCAATGCATTCTCTTAAGAGTAATGATTTGATGGAGGGATTGAAGAGCGATGTTTCTCTAAATGCCTATATTTTATCTTCTCATTTTTCTATTTTCTTAGGAAAGAAGCTGAACTGGAGAACAATAATACTGCTCATTTACAGGCTACCTTGATTTTGCAGGGAACTTATAATAGTACATTGAGAAACCTTGAAGATGTTAATGTTCAATTTGAAAGGTATTAATCTTATTCTACTTACATAAAAGTTTCCCTTTCCCAGGCAAACATAGTGATCATAACACTTGTAATCTCAACACTTGGTAGGCAGAGGAAGGAGGTGATAGCAAGTTTGAATCCAACCTCACTTACTCCCTTCAATCTCACCAAAAACACCCAAAACACTTTTGATCTCTTTGTAGCTGTGTCATACCATTCAATCTGGCACCTTAAGCCAAAATTCTATTCTTCCTCACAGTTGTTCGGTAGATTTGCACACGGTACTGTCTGCACACTGTATTCACTTCTATATATTTTTTCCCTCTTTTAAAAAAAATATGCTAGCGGCTTACACCTGAAATCCTAACTATATTCAGGATGCTGAGACCTGAGGATCACATTTTGAAGCCAGCTGAGGTCGAAAGTCTGAGAGACCTCCAGTTTGCCAGCAATAAGCCAGAAGTGGAGGTGTAGCTCAATAAGCACCGGCCGTGGACAGAAAAGCAAGAGAGTGAGGCCCTGAGTTCAAGCCCCAGTACTGACACACAATGGAAGTTTGATTGTAAAAGTTGGGGAAATGCATTGTACATTTTTTACTTGAAATATTAATCGTAATGTTTCTATCTGGTATATTAATAGTAATGTTTCCATTTACAGTTGTTCTTTTTCACTTGAACTCCAGGCTTCCGTGCTGCCCTGAGCTTATGTGCTCAAGGTAGAGCCACAGCACCACTTCTGGTTTTCTGCTGGTTAATTGGAGATAAGAATCTGAGACTTTCTTGCTTGGGCTGGTTTTTGAACTGCCATCATTAGATCTTAGCTTCCTGAGATAGCTAGGATTGCAGGTGTAAGCCACAGGTACCTAGCTATTTATTTACCTTTTATTTTGGGAGAAGATTCCTCTGCTCATTAATAAAAGAATGTCCAATTTTTTACATGAATTATAAAAAGACAAAATCAACACATAAGAGACTATACAAGACAGTTAGCCAAAGAATTTTCAACAGTTTTGTATATTTATATATTCTGTTTCTGCCTTCCCAGATCAGATAAGACTTTCTTGAGGCCTTAATTTATCACTGATTTTTACCTTATGTATTACAATTTGATAACATATGTTCATACAGAAAGGCATTATCTAATTTTCTTTTGTCTCAGTGCCAGCAAAATGCATTGTCATAGCATTAATGTCCTGGGATTTGCCTTTTCATTATGAATTATTTTCTAGAATCATACTACATTTGTTTTATTGAGCTAAAATTTGCTCATGGTTAAGCTGTGACTCTTTGCTTATATGAACACTGTCACTTTGGGATTATTTCTCACTTTTATGAAACTAATAGCATAGGTTGTTTCTCTATTACACATATGTATAAATTTTTCTCTGCTACTATCCAATTTAGAATTTAGTACTATCACTTTCCAAAGTTGATATGAATCTATACTCCTGCTAGTGATGTATAACTTTATTTAATGTATCTTAGTGAAGAACTTCTTCCTGTTCTAAGAACCTAAAGATACTCACAAATGCCTATATATTGTATGTATTATGATATATATGCTCATGTATTATAAATATTTTATATCAACAATGTTATATATAAAATATAGGGAGATGCCTATATATATATGAAATATGTACATATATATGTATTATTAATCTCAATCCTTTTAAGGAATTCTCACTAGTTTAATAAACAGATCTGTAAGTGATTTTTATTGATTCTATAATTTCACTCACTATAAATACTCTAATGCCCTTAAAATGTGCTTCTTCAAAGCAGATCTTTTCCATTCCATTTCTGTCTCTCTTACATCTTCAAATAGATATCTCACTATCACCTAGTGCTGATCTGAACAATGTAGTTCTTGGTCTTTCCATTTGGTTCTGCTTCTAGTCTCTCCTTTTTTATTGTTGTGTTTTCATTGTAGTAGGTGACATTTTCATCCTCCCCACTTCTCATTCCATAAATCTACGCCTCATTCTTTATTATTTTCTCTCTTTAGCCTTTGCATCCGGGCTATGTATGTCACAATTTTCTATAATGTCTATAAAAGAGTCTTACATCTTTCTATTGTCAGCATATCAATCCTTTCTCTCACCTGGCTAATAAATAATTATCTATTAATTTTCTAATTTTTCTTCCTATACTTCTTTGTATAATCATCTCTGGAGTAGTCCACATACTTACTTGGAGACCTTTACTAGGGCCTCATATTCCTCAAGTATCTCATTATGCTCTGATATGGTGATCATTGTTCACCTCTAACCCCTTCTCCAGCCTATCATTCATGAGCCTTTTTCTCACCTTGTAGAGGACTATGTTCTTTCTATCTCTTAACTTACTATCCAGAGTGCAGGATCCCCTATTCTATCAGCTTAAAACCTTTTGTACTTTCCCTTCCTAACACATATTTCAAAAGTGTTTGTAATTATATATTTATTTACCTGTTTTTTATGAAGGACCATAAACTCTGACAGTAGATTCAGAGATTGTGTTGTGAAGTAATTTTTATGTTTGATAGTTAATTTCATCTCTGTATGTATACTTCCTTTACATCGTAGCCACATGATTTTGTTTTCATTGAACAATAAATGTCTTGTAAGAGACTCATTAGTACTTAATTCTGAACGTTGAATTCTTACCTGTGTAAGTGCATGAGTATATTAGATGGTTCTGTTTGTTTTACTGGAAAGTACCTAAAATAGAAACTAGGTATATGCATGAATGATGCACATTTAATATGCTACTTTTTCCTTTTAATAAGCTATAAAGCAGCAAAAGCAAGTGAGATGGAAGCTCTTAAACTGGAGAATGCATCTCTCCAGGAAAAAGTAGCCAAAGCTGAAAAGCATGCACAGGATGTTCAACATCAGATAGTGACAACAGAAAGCACCAATCGAGAATATGCAAGGTAGGTAGAACAAGTAACATTTCCATCCCCGCAGCCTTAGGCAAGGATTCTTCCCTAAAGAAAGAGGACTAGTAGGAAAGTGGGACAAAAAGTAATAAGAGAAAGGATATGATCAAAAGTTCATTATATACATTTACAACAATATAATGGGATCCATTTTAACATGTCCTTCCCCCCAAAACCTAATCAGCTGAAGGAGGTTTTAAAATAGGTGCCAGTGGTGCTTGAAATGCTGGACTCCTGATATATGGTATGTTTATAAAACTAAACATGCACATGGAGGGGGAAAAAGATTAAAAGGATAGACTTCTTAAGTTCCTTTAGGATTTTTTAAAAGAAATTAATGAAATGTCTATAAAATGTCTAGTAGATTCTTTTTCTCTCAAATTCCAGGATGCTTGCAGATCTCCAGAAGGAGTCTGCACTAAAAGAAGCAGAAATTAAGGAAATCACAGATAGTTCACTTAAAAAGATTACTGATTTGCAGAACCAACTCAAACAAGAAGAGGAAAATGTTAAGAAGCAACTAGAAGATGAAGAAACAAGGTAAATCAGATTTAGAACTTGAGTGCCATGTATTTTTTTGTGAGTATATGCCAGTCCTAGAGCTTGAACTTGGGGCCTGGGCACTGCCCCTGAGCTTTTGTGTTTAAGGCTAGTGCTAAACCACTTGAGCTGTAGCCTCAAAAGCCTTACCAGTTTTGATTTTTGGCTCTTTGGTGGTGAGAGTCTTGCAGATTTTTCTGCCTGGACTGGCTTTGAACTGTGATGCTGTGATCGTCAGATCTCAGCCTCCTGAGTAGCTAGGATTACAGGTGTGAACCACTGGAGCCTGGAGTCTAAATAATAGTTTTTAATTTAATTTTACCATGCAGGAAATCTGAGAAAGAAAATAAAGTGGCGGAATTAACAGAGGAAGTGAATAAATGGCGTCTCCTTTATCAGGAACTATATGAGAAAACCAAACCTTTCCAGGTTTGTCACATAGAAGTAAACTTGTTTGTATTTATTTTAGGAATTCACTTTTTTTCCTCTGAAAAAAAGTGATTGGTTTTGCTGAAGGGTCACTTTTAATATATGCATTTATTGTTCCAATTTCCTATTAAAAGTTCATAAATTTTATTATAACTTTTCTCCAGCTTTATTAAGAAATAATTGACAGATACACATAAATTTTTAATGTAACCTAAATTAACATATTTTAAAAAATAGTTTGAAGGTAATAGGCCAGAAGGCTCTCCTGATATGTACATTGATAATTTATGTCGCTTTGTAAAATGTATTTTTTACAGTATTTGTGTTTTACAAATTGATGCACTGATCTTTTTAAAAGAAAAAATAGTATAAATGTTAATTTGGACTTTTAGAGTAGAAATACATGTGAATTATAGAGTGATGATATAGTTGATACAGATAGAGGGAGGTGGCTGGCTATTTCCTTTCCTCTAAGTTGTTTGTTTTGTTTTTGCTTTTGTTTTAAATGGGATTTTTTTGAGGCAATGTCTCGATATGTAAGCCAGCTCAGGCCTCAAGCCTGCAATCCTCCTGCCTTGGCCTTCTGAGTGCTGAGTTGTATGTGAAGTGTGTATTACAACTTTGGCCTTTTTTCTTCTCAATGACCTTTAAAATAAAAAAATTAAGAGTTTCAGCTGGGCTCGGGTGGCTTATGCCTATAATCCTAGCTACGAAGGAGGCTGAGATCTGGGAATCAAGGTTCAAAGCAAGCCTGGGCAGGAAAGTACGTGAGACTCTTATCTCCAATAAACCATTCAGAAAACCAGAAGTAGTGCTGTGGCTCAAGTGGTACAGCACTAGCCTTGAGCTCAAGAGCTGAGGGACAGTGCCCAGGCCCAGAGTTAAAGCCCCATGACTGACCCAAAAAAAAACAACTTAAGAGTTTCCTAGAAGTATCTTAGAGCCTTTTATGTAAGAATACTCTTGATTTGCTTATTGGTTTCTTTATTTTCATGATTTAAAAGAAGCTAATAAGATTTAACATAATTTCAACTTTTTTTTTTTTTTTAGCAACAACTGGATGCATTTGAAGCAGAGAAGCAGGCACTATTGAATGAACATGGTGCAACTCAGGAACAGCTGAATAAAATAAGAGATTCCTATGCGGAACTATTGGGTCATCAGAATCTAAAGCAAAAAATCAAGCATGTTGTGAAATTGAAAGATGAAAATAGCCATCTTAAGTCGGTTTGTAAAATAGTGTTATTTTCATTAAGGATATGGATAAAGGGTTTATTTGCCTCTCTGGGGTGACACCATTACCTCATGAAGCAGAACAGCATTTTTAACACATGTGCCTAAGTAGAATTCCTGTACTACAATTAAGGCTGATCAAAATCGCTTCTTTCTCCACCTCAACTACAATTTCTAGGGCAGAACCTCAGCAACTGGTTGCTGCTGGCAACACCAACTGTGATGCCCTACTCCTTCTGGGAAGAAGTACCTTATGGAAGTTGAGGAAAGAGGAAAGCTTCTATTCTTAGCTATAGCTTATAGCCTTTGCCCTGGAGTGTCTGCCTTAGCCAGCTTGGAGTGGAGAGGAAGGGAGCACGTGTGTGTGTGTGTGTGTGTGTGTGTGTGTGTGTGTGTGTGTGTGTGTGTGTGTGTGTGTGTGTGTGTCTGTTTCAGATATGATTTTACTATGTAGGCCAGCTTGCCCTTGAACTCTTGATCTCCTCAGCCTCCTGGTGTATCATCTTGCCCAGATATTCCCACAGTCATCCTTGATGGTCATTTTAATCCAAAAATGAATTTATGATAGAGACAAAGCTGCTCAAGACAAACTCAGAGGCTGGGTGTTATGGCACATGCCTCTGATTCCAGCTCTGGGATAGATAGAGGTTCAAAACCATCCCAGAAAAAAAAGTTACCAAAAAATTCAAACAGTGTTGGACATAGAGGAGATTATAAGGCCAACTCAGGCAAAAAAAAGTACAGGAACCTGTTTCTGAACGGATATTTTGCAATCTCTGACCTCACCTTTTCACAACCACACATCTGTGACTCTAGTGCTTTTGGCTTATAACTCACAGAGCCTTCATAGAGGATTAGCTGGGTGTGGGTTTTGAAAGTTGAAGGCCCCTAAGTTGCTTCTTTTTAAAAAAAATTTTTTTGAAGTAGAGGTACAAAGTAATTTCAGTTTTAAAAGTCAGATTGAGTATAATGCTTTTTTTTTTTTTTTTTTGGTCATGTATGGGGCTTGAACTTTTGGACCTGGGCGCTGTTCCTCAGCTCTTCGGCCCAAGCCTAGTGATCTAACACTTGAGCCACAGCACCACTTCTAGTTTTCTGGTAGTTTATTGGAGATGAGAGACTCATGGACTTTCCTTCCCAGGCTGGCTTTGAACCATGATCCTCAGATCTCAGCCTCCTTTGTAGCTAGGATTACAGGGGTGAGCCACCGGCACCTGGCAGTATAACGCATCTTGATCAGTATCACCCCTTACATTGTTTTCTCATCTCTCCCAATCATATCCATACCTCAAGTTCCATAGTTCCACCACTAAGTGGCTACTCTTTAAGGTTTACTCTCAAGTAGCCAGGGTTCTTTGTCAACCATGGAATTCTATTGTTCCTCACCCTGAGTTCTCTCCTAGATCTGTAATAGATGTCTCTTCATGTTTCCCCCAATGCCATTTTCACAGTTAGGTCTTAACTGTTTTTGCCTTTCTGATGTTAGTAGCATAAGGCATTTATGCTGTCAAGACAAAAGTTGATTTCCAATAGTAGACGGCTTGGTCAGGCTACCTGTCCTGTTTGTTTTGGTGCACTATTGCTTTATGATCGGTACTCCCTTAAAATCTAACTTTGAGCAGGACTCCAGTGGCTCACACCAATCAGGAGGCTTGAGATCTGAGGATCTCAGTTTGAAGCCAGCCTGGCAGGAAAGTCCATGAGACTCTTACCTTCAATAAACTCACAAAAAGCCAGAAGAGGCACTGTGGCTCAAGTGGTAAAGCACTAGTCTTGAGCACAAATTGGTTCAGGCCCTGAATTCAAGCTATAGGACCAGCACAAAAAAAAAAAAAAAAAGATAATCTACTTCTGCTTGAATAACTGCCATTTTGCTTGTCTTTCAGTAGTTTTAGGTTGAGCTTTTATTGCAAAAACAGCTTTGTAACTGTATGACAAATTTATCTATCATACCTGTTCCAAATTTTTTTTCCCCCCAGTCCTAGGGCTTGAACTCAGGGCCTGGGCACTGTCCCTGAGATTCGTTTGCTCAAGGCCAGCACTCTACCACTTGAGCCACAGTGCCACTTCCACCTTTTTGTGTTTATGTGATACTGAGGAATCGAACCCAGTGCTTCATGCATGCTAGGCAAACACTGTACAACTAAGCCACATTTCCAGTCCTTCAAGTCATTTTGTTATTTGATTTTGAAAGTATGTTTGGAATAGTTACTTTGCCACTAGCTATGATGCTGAACAACTTAGCCTGCAATATGGGTAATACATCTCTCCACTGTGATCTTTAATAGTTGTGTATTTTCTGTTTTTCTCACGTAGGAGGTGTCAAAACTCCAGTCTCAGCTTGCTAAAAGGAAACAAAGTGAACAAAAGCTTAAAGAAGAATTGAATAAAGTTCTGGGTATCAAACGCTTTGATCCATCAAAGGCTTTTCATCATGAATACAAAGAGAATTTTGTTAAAACCCCATTAAAGGAAGGTAAGAAATTAATACACGTATAGAGCTGTCACATATATGCATACACACACAATGTATATTTTGACCTAAATGTTTGTTCTATAATTTACTAATTTGTGGTCCTGGGAGAAAGACATCTTTTTTGACCTTTATATATTTCCAAAACCGGTGTGGAAATAATATAGAAATACAAATAAATTATGTTGCAGAACGTCAAGCATTGCTTCAGCTATCTTCAAAAAAAAACATGCGTTTTTGTTTATGATGATCATTTGAGCTTAAATAATATTTCTTTTTACCAATTTTTTCAGGTGATACAAACTGCTACTAAGCTCCTATGCAGTGTCAAGAATCATGCAAGAAGTATCAGAAATGTGCTGCCAAAGCCTATTGGGAATCATTTTATTTTTGTTGACTTTGTTGTTTTTATTAAATATGTTTATTCTGGATATTTGATAATATATTAAATTTTAACTGCTTATCTTTAGGTATATTAAATGAAGTTGCACATTTGTTTCTGAATATCTTCTGACACTGTTTTCTCTTATTAAGTATCTCTTTAGCATCTCATTCTGTCCTATCAAATTTGGCTTCCAATTTCCAGTACACACCACCAAATTTATATTTCTCTAAACATCACTATAAAATTGTTTTTCCTCATTGTTAGTTTCAGATTCAAGATCCCAAATTCTAATCCCCAGATTGGATTTTTTGCCTTGATTCTAGAGATAATTTTCTCTTTTTTTTTTCTTTCTTTTTTTTTTTTTTGGTCGGTCTTGGGGACTGAACTCTGCACCTGGGCTCTGTCCCTCAGCTCTTCAGCTCAAGGCTAGTACTCTATTGAGCCACAGCACGACTTCCTGTTTTCTGAGTGATTTATTGGAGATAAGAGTCTCACAGATTTCCCTTCCCTGGGCTGGCTTTGAACCATGATCCTCAGATCTCAGCCTCCTGAGTAGCTAGGATTTACAGGCATGAGCCACCAGCACCTGGCTGGAAATCATTTTCATCTGAGAAAAAACTAAAGCACCCTGGCTTGTGGCCTTTTCTTTGATTTACCAGTAATGTTCATTCTGCCCTCATCATTTGTGCATTTCAAATAAAATGAAGGGCACGACTGGCTCCATAGGAACCTTGTTACCTTGTGTCAGAGTCACTGAATTACTGAATGTACTGACTCCTGGGCATTACCTCAATTCTAGATTAAAGTCTGTAGTTTGGCCTCCACATGTAGCCTCTAGAGAATATGCCATCTGTATGTGTACTGAATATTTGTGTCATGTAAAGTAAAAACAGTCATTTGCTAAGTTATTTCATTTTCACTTGATGAAGCTCAACTAAAACTTGTATTCTGAATGTGTTTATTGTCTTTCCATCCCACCCTACCTTGCCCCAAGATTCACAAATGATACTGTTGAGAAAGTGGTGATTCTGCCTCTCCTCTGTCTGATTTGCAGAGTTGGTATGTAGTGTTTTGTTTTGTTTGGTTTTGCCAGTTGTGGGGCCTGAACTCTGGGCCTGGGCACTGTCCCTCAGCTCTTCAGCTCAAGGCTAGCACTCTACCACTTGAGCCACAGCACCACTTCCAGTTTTTTTTCTGCTTATGTGGTGCTGAGGAATCGAACCCAGGGGCCTCATGCAGGCAAGGGAAGCACTCTGCCACTGAGCCACCTTCCTAGCCCTGGTATGTAGTTTAAAGCCTCCCTACAATGTTCATGGAGCAATAGAGACAAACACCATCAGAGTTGCTTTTCAGAAATTCTTGTGTTAACAAATCAAAGAAAGCTTGGGCAAATGGGATTGCATGAAATTGCAGAGCTGCATGGCAAAGGACATAGCAAGATCAATAGAAAGCCCACGATTGGGAGAATATCTTCACTAGCCATACAACGGACAAGGGTCTCATATCTAAACTACCTGGAACTCAAAAAATTAAACCCCCAAAAACAAATCTTCAAAGAAACAACTGCCCAATAAATAAGTGGGCTAAAGACTTAAATTTCTCTGAAGAGGAAAGAATGATAGCCAATAGACACATGAAGAAATGCTCAACTTCCCTAGCCATAAAAGAAATGCAAATCAAAACAACATTGAGATACCACCTCACCCCAGTTAGAATGGCTATAATCAAGAACTCTAATAACATGCTAGAGGGGATGTGGACAGAAGGGAACCTTACTACATTGTTGGTGGGAATGTAAACTTGTTCAACCACTTTGGAAAGTAGTATGGAGGTTCCTCAAAAGACTACACATAGAGCTCCCCTATGACCCAGCAATCCCACTTTTGGGCATTTACCCAAATGATCACAAGACCATACTAAAGCTACCAGCACAATAAACTATGTTTATTGCAGCATATTTGCCATAGCTAAGATAAGGAACCAACCCAGATGCCCCTCAGTAGATGAATGGATCAAGAAAATGTGGTATATATACACAATGGAATTCTATGCCTCTACCAGAAAGAATGACACTGCCCCATTTGTTAGGAAATGGAAAAACTTGAAAAAACTTAAGTAAACCAGGCCCAAAGAAATATAGGTCCCATGGTTTCCCTTATTTGCAATAACTAGTATATGTCTGAGTCAAGCAGAAAAAGTCAAATAAGTTGATGTTAGGGGAATGAACCCCAAGATAAGGATTCAAATGTTTTTTTTTCTTTCATGCAATTGTTTCTAACATATAAGATTTCTATGTTGCTTTTTATGTCCCTCCCCCACGGTATAACCCCTGCTTTCACTGTTTTTGATGATGGTATAATTTGTGGAGGAGAAAGGCAACAATGAGGTGTACAAGTCGTTATGTCAAAAAACGAACTTTACAACTTTGGTGGGGGGGGTATGATCGGGTCGGGGAGTATGGGAAGGGATGGGAAGAGGAAACAAAGAGGAGGCAACAATGCTTGATAAGAAATGTACTCGTTACCTTGCCCATGTAATTGTAACCCCTCTGTACGGTATTCTCACAATAAAAATTCTTGTGTTAAATCTTAATGTGAGTGAATTTTAGACCATCATACATAAATTAGAAAATTTATAGAAACTATGAATTAGAAAAATTAATAGAACCAAATGGTTTGAACTAAGCTAATACCAAAGAGAACAGATACGTATACTGCTCAACGTCCTAGCCACTGAGAAGACTAGAAATAAGTCCCTGTGGGGACGGAATGAAAGATGCTTGATACAAAAAAAGTAAACCATATGATCAACAGAAACTTACTAGAAATATACATGTTATAAAGGGTGTGATTTAAAATGGGATTCATTAGATAGGCTTAACCACAAACCAGTGTGAACATGAAAAATTAAAGGATCAATGAACTTGAGTGATACAAAGAAATAATTTCCAAGCTGAAAAAGTTAAGAAAATGAAAGAGTACCCAAGATATGTGGAATAATATCACATGGCCTACTGTATGAATAAATGAAGTTCCAGAGGAAAAGATTGGAGGGGGGAAATGTACAGAGTTGTTGTTTGTTTTTTTGGTGGGTCATGGAGCCTGAACTCTAGGCCTGGGCGCCGTCCCTCAGCTCTTCAGCTCAAGGTGAGCTCTTTACCACTTGAGCCAGAGCACCACTTCCAGCTTTTTCTGCTTATGTGGTGCTGAGGAATCGAACCCAGGGCCTCATGCATGCGAGGCAAACACTCTACCATTGAGCTACCTTCCCAGCCCCCAGAGTTCATTTTCATCATTATAAATATCAAAAGTCATCTTTCATAAATCCAAGAAGTTGAGCAAAGATCAAAGGAAAAGATAAGGGCACATCACCAAGAGCTAATGTTACAGGACGCTCATTCTATAAACCAGCAACAGCAGCCGCAGGATTATCTTAGCACCAGACCCCCCTGTTCAATGCTGGCTTGCAGAGACCTGAGGGAGAAGATTTTAACACGTTTGCATTATACACAAGTATAGGCCAGTCATTTGTGGCTCTGCAGGGCACTAGAAAGTCTCTTCTGACTGAATATGTTTGGTGGAAGAATTTTTTGGTGAAAAAATCCTACTTCAGGAGGCTAAGATCTGAGGATTGCTGTTCAAAGCCAGCCCTGGCAGGAAAGTCCTGTGAGACTTAACCTCCGATTAGCCACCAGAAAGCTGTAAGTGAGGCTGTGGCTCAAAGTCTTGAGCTGAAGAGCTCAGAGACTGTGCCCAGGCCCTGAGTTCAAGCCCCACGACCAAAAACAATATCAACAAACCAGTACTCATGTTCCAGCTTAGTTAAACATACCAAAACTTCAATGGGCTTGTATGACCTGATACCCTTTAAGAGGAGGATTAAAGCCATTAGGTCAACTTGCACATTTTGCTTGCATCGTAGCCCTGCAGTACACAGCTGGTAAAACCAGAGCCTGCATCCAGTGTTAATACTAAGAGATGTTCTTCATCCACCAGTGTTGTTCTTGTTGAACATACTCATGTGTTCTGTACTTTAACATGCCTTGTGTGCTATGTAGACAATAAGGTAAATCTTTAAAACACCACTTTTTAATCAAAAAGGCTTTTGCTCCAAGTTATGAGAATCTAGATTTTGAAGAAATACACATATGCATATATTCTTATATACATCTATACTTACATATATATGTCTACTGACTTGGTTGTGGGCCAGGCACTGGTGGCTCATGCCTATTATCCTAGCTACTCAGGAGGCTGAGTTCTGAGGATCCAGTTTGAAAATCAGCCCAGGTAGACAATTCCAGGCTTGTTATCTCCACTTAATCTAGGGGAAAGCCTGAAGTGGAGGTGTGGCTCAAGTGGTAGAATGTCAGCTTGAGTGAAAAAGTCAAGGCAAACAAGCCCCAGTACCAGCACACACACACACACACACACACACACACAATCCAAATTCAAGCCCCAGTACCAGCACACACACACACACCAGTACCAGCACACACACACACACACACACACACACACACACACACACACACACACACAATCCAAGTTCAAGCCCCAGTACCAGCACACACACAGAAAATAAGATAGGTTACTTGTTTTTATATATATTCCCTCTAGCACACAGAGTGAGCATTCTGCTTGTTTTTCAGATGCGTGTTCATGAAGGAGCTATGAAAAGGGCACCCTGGTGTATTCACTATCTTGTGTTAAGCTCACCTTGACCTTTCTGCTGTGTTTTGAAAGCAGGAACTTTCCATGAGAGGAGTCCTCCCTGTACTCCACCACCAGCAAAGTTGTCATCAAAGGTGGGAAGGGAATGTAACACAAACCTGATTGAAGGCTCCCATCTTCACCACACAACTAGTCTTCATTGTCTAACTCAATGTCTGTGTGTGGGAGCTTCATTTCTTAAGATACCTGTGTCACATAAAACTTAGACTGAATAAATTTTCTCTTGCCCCAAGTCAGTTCTCAGGTGCACTGGCAAAAGCTTAAATAGAGATTTTTTTTTTTCTCCCTTATACTAGTACTTGATATTACCTTATATATATATATTTAATTTTATTTATTTTTGTGCCAGTCCTGGGGCTTGAATGCAGGTCCTAGGCCATGTCTCTGAAGTGGGTTTTTTTTGTTTCTTTTGTTTTTTCCTACCCCTTGAACCATAGCTCCACTTACAGCTTTTTAATGGTCAACTGGAGGTAAGAGTCTTATAGACTTTCTTGCCTGGGCTAGCTTTGAACTATGATCCTTAGATCTCGACCTCTTGAGAGGGTAGGATTATAGATGGGAGTCACCAGTGCCCAGCTACCTATCTTTTTAATTTTACCCAATCTATTTGGTATGAAATGCTATCTTAGGTTTATATTTTCATTTTTTAAACTAAGTACTTGTATAAGGGGTTACAATTCCATAAATCAGGTTAATAAGTAGAATATTTCTTGGTCACTCATGTTTGTATTTGGGCTTATTGGCTATTTTTATAATTTTCCTTTGTAAAGTGTGTACTAACCATTTTTTCATTTATAAATAAATGCTTTTATAAATTATTGAGATGAAGTTCTTTAAGCATTTTGAATGTAAGTCCTCTTCAGATATAAGTATTGTAATGATTTTCCCCCAGTCTCTACTCTGCTATTCATTTTCTTCATGTCTTTTAATGAGACCTTTTCCATTTTGTTAAATTTTAGTTTATCAGTTTTTAAAAATGTGTAGGTCGATTTCTCTTTGTACCTTTGAGATATTTATTTGTTTGTTGGGTTTTGGAGATATCATCATACACCTTTTCTCCTAAGTTTGATATTTTAGCTTTTACATCTTGGATGTCAATTTTAAAGATATGTATTTTTAATAGAAACCCTAGAAAAAAAATCTTCACAACTTACAGACTTTGAACGCCTCCTACATTTTGCCATGTGCTGTATGTTCTAAATGGGTAGACTATTAAAGTTATGGGATTTTTTTTTTAGCTAAATTTGAATGCCAAATTTTGTTGCTTTTAAATAGACACACTGCCATAATCTAAATCACTGGTTCAAAGCTTAATGAAACATGCATACTACCTTTAAAATGGTTAAAAATAAAATTCCTGCACTTGACTCTTAAGAGATTTTGTTCAGTAGATTCTGCAGTGCAGGCAGGTTGGGGGAATTATTACTGATCGGTGAGTCTTTAATGTTAGGTGAAATTAAAAGCCACTCCACTTACGAAGGCAATGTGAATAGAAATGACCACTTAACTCTTGAACTTTGTGAGCGTATGCGTGAGCTGTTACCACCAGTGCCTTTTATTGTCCTTTGGAATAATTGCTTAACATCCACTGACTGGAAATGTACTGGACAATGGTAGTGATCATACTCTGTTCCAATAAGGTGTGGTTGAATTACAATATTTCAGAAGAAGAACCACAGCCACCCTGTGGCTTGCCAGCTTGCCGGCTTGCGAGATCTCTCCCTGCAACAGAAAATTTCAACAAGTCCTGGGATGAAAGGGCAGGTTACCGTCCCAGCTGCTTTGTCTTTGCTGCTGCCATCGTTGGCTCTGCCATATGGTTTTGGTAATGGCTCCTCGCTTGGCTGGCAGTTAAACATGAAACTTCCCATTGGGTATTTTCAAAACGAGGCCGGGGGAATCAGCTGCCAGCTTACTGCACTGTGGAAAACTGCACGAGATTCCGGGAGTGGAATCAAAATGCTAATTTAAAAGGTCAAGCAAAGCTGCGCCTCACGTTTTGGCGTGCCTGTGCTCTCAGCCAGCCCGGCAGACAAAAGACCCAGCCAGAGAAAGCAGACGCTGACAGCCATCCCCGTCCTGTGTTCCTGAAATAATCTGGGAATCATGCCTGAAATGCCGGAGGACATGGAGCAGGTAAGAGCTAGCAATTCAAGGAACATTCAGGAGGAAGAGTTGCTTTAAATGCACACCAGAATGCCCGGTAGCAGCAGTGTGGATGTAAGGAGAAAAGAGAAAACAAGTTAGGGCATTCATTTTCCTCCCGGTACAACCTTTGGACATAGAATAATACACTCAACTTGAGTTACTGACCCTGGAAGCCGGCTTTGGTAAGCTTAGTGAAGTCTCACTCATTTACAAAAATAAAATGCAAAGCATGTACCAAATGAGATGCAAGAATGTAGGTGAAGGTTTTGCGATAAATCAGGATTTTTATCCCATGGTGAGCTCCAGCTTTCTGTCTCTTGTGTGACTCCAGTCTGCTAGCCTAACTTTTAGTTCCAGTCTGCATTTATTATACTTGACTACATAAGAAGTTAGATGTTATCTGTGAATGGATATAGTTTATCTTCTTGACAGAAAAATGATTATAAAGTATACCCAAACATATGTGCTAGATGACCTGTACCCAACTTTTACCCCAGTAAGCATCAAGCAGAGTCTTAAATATAGGCGAATGAGCACTTTGTTCCTCATTCAAGATAGGCTGCTCAGAGAATGAAATTGCAAATTGCAATTCTTACATGTTTCTGTTGGACAATTTTAAGTCCCTCTGGGGAGACCCGATTACCTCACACAGTCCTACTAGGAACTGGAATTTTCACTTTTTAAGCAGGAAGGAAGAAAGTTTTAGCTCTTCACTGCGATCCCTCCCCTCTGTCCCCCAAGGTGTTGATTGCTTTGTGTTGAGACAACTTGTCTTGAGGCTTGATCCATAGCTGCCTGGGAACAAGTACACCTTCCTGTCTCAACCTCCCTGAAGATAAGCAAGCACCGCCAGGACTCGCTCTCTTGCCTTTTACTTCCTTGTCTTCTGCTTCTGCTTCTTTTGTGTTGGGACAATCCTCTCGGTTTGTGAACAATAATAACTTCAAGATAGATATATACATAATCTCAAAAAGTTAGGGACCTAAGGCTGTCTTGAGTCACTGATCCCAAGAAACTTTTTATGTGTACAATGAATAAGGAAATAGTTTCTTTGGGCGTTGGAGAGGAAGCCAAGTCACAGGACTGTTGACGTTAAAAAAAAAAAAAAGATTGCTTAATCCTTTAACTCTTACCAGGGTTTTTTTTTTTCTTTTGAAAATAAGGCTTCAGGAAAATACAGGTCGTGATGATCACGTTGGCGGGCAGGTTTTCAGTGTCGTGGGTAGTGCCCGGACCAGAACAGACTGTGGGGTACAGGTGGGCGAGCCCTGTACACGGCTGCACACTTGCGGAAGGCCAGTGACGGGCCAGGAAAGCCAAGCAGCAACAACTGTCTTGGGGGGTTGTTCCTGATGTGCTTTCAAAAAGCAAAGCGAGTCTCCGCCCAGGCAGTCTCCACTGAGATCCACTGAGGAGGCTGCCGGGTCTGGCCCCCCCCCCCCCCCACCAGTGCGAGTGGAGGCCTGGCCTCTGTCAGTTTGTCCGTCAGTGAGGAAGGGTAAGTTGGGGGAGTCAACAACCACCCCAGGACACACATAGGCTCCCGGGTGGTTACTGACTCCGGCAGCGGCTCTCACGATTATTTCTTCGATGACTTTATTTCGCCCTCTTTCAGACCCCCCCTCCTCCTGCGCAGGCGCGGGCGCTCGCTCCCCCCCACTCCGAAAAGCTCTCGGGCTGCTCGGTGTAGTTCGTGCCGCCGCACGGGCATCGCGTCCAGTCTGCAAACTGCAACGCCAGGCCCGTCAACTCGATCCTTCTTCCCAAGTTAAGGGGGAAAAAGAAAAGTAGACGCTTAAGCGGGAGACAAACACCCGCACCCCGCCGGCCTCCCACCCTCAAACCCGGCCCTCGGCGTCGGCGGTCTGGGTCTCGGTGTCTGTCCCTTTAAGAACTGGCGCGTGGGCCCGGCGCGTCCTGCGAGGTCCCGCCCTCCTCCGGAGGCGTGGCGGAGCGTGGCCAATCCGCAGGCGCGGCCCGGGCGGCGGAAGCCGGAAGCGGGCGCGGAGGTCGGCGGGGCCTGGGGGAGCTGCGGCCCGCGGCGGTTCGGGGCGGGCTGAGGCGGCCGCGGCGGCGGCGGCGAGAAAACGGCGGGCATGGTGGGGCGGGGGAAGGAGCTGTCCATCCACTTCGTGCCCGGGAGCTGCCAGCTGGTGGAGGTAGGCCCGCGGCCCGGCCCGCGCGGCGCCGGCGCGGGAGCTTCCGCCGCCGTCCCGGCCTGCAGCCCGGCTGGGGCGGGGCGTGCGGTGCTAGGGGTCGGGGGGGCCCGGGGTGAGGGTCCGGGGTGAGGGGGTCGGGGTCGGGGGTGCAGGGGCGGGGGCGTGCAGGGGCGGGGGCGTGCAGGGGCGGGGGCGTGCAGGGGCGGGCACGTGCGGGGGCGTGCAGGGGCGGGGGCGTGCAGGGGCGGGGGCGTGCAGGGGCGGGGGCGTGCAGGGGTGGGGCGTGCAGGGGTAGAGGGTCCAGGGGCGGGGGCGTGCAGGGGCGGGGGCGTGCAGGGGCGGGGGCGTGCAGGGGCGGGGGCGTGCGGGGGCGGGCACGTGCGGGGGCGTGCAGGGGCGGGGGCGTGCAGGGGCGGGGGCGTGCAGGGGCGGGGGCGTGCAGGGGCGGGGGCGTGCAGGGGCGGGGGCGTGCAGGGGTGGGGCATGCAGGGGTAGAGGGTCCAGGGGCGGGGGCGTGCAGGGGCGGGGGCGTGCAGGGGCGGGGGCGTGCAGGGGCGGGGGCGTGCTGGGGCGGGCACGTGTGGGGGCGTGCAGGGGCGGGGGCGTGCGGGGGCGGGCACGTGCGGGGGCGGGGGCGTGCGGGGGCGTGCAGGGGCGGGGGCGTGCAGGGGCGGGGGCGTGCGGGGGCGGGCACGTGCGGGGGCGGGGGCGTGCGGGGGCGGGCACGTGCGGGGGCGTGCAGGGGTAGAGGGTCCAGGGGCGGGGGCGTGCAGGGGCGGGGGCGTGCAGGGGCGGGGGCGTGCAGGGGTAGAGGGTCCAGGGGCGGGGGCGTGCAGGGGCGGGGGCGTGCAGGGGTAGAGGGTCCAGGGGCGGGGGCGTGCAGGGGTGGGGGCGTGCAAGGGTGAGGCCCAGGCATAGGGGCGTGCGGGGGTGGGGGCGCGCAGGGGTGGGCGTGTGCAGGGATGGGGGCATGCAGGGGTAGGGGATCCAGGGGTGGGGGCGTGCAGGGGTGGGGGCATGCAGGGGTAGGGGGTCCAGGGGTGGGGGCGTGCAGGGGTGGGGCGTGCAGGGGTGGGGCGTGCAGGGGCGGGGGCGTGCAGGGGCGGGGGCGTGCAGGGATGGGGGCGTGCAGGGGTAGGGGGTCCAGGGGTGGGGGCATGCAGGGGTAGTGGGCATGCAGGGGTGGGGGTCCAGGGTAGGGGGTCCCGGAGTGGGGATGCAAACCTCGGGATGAGGTTAAGCAGGAGTAGGGGATTCCCAGTGAGGGTGGGGAATATGCAGGGATGGGGGTGGGTGGTAAGCCTGGGGGTGGGGGTGGGGGTAGCCAGGGATGGGGATATGCAGGAGTCCAAGGGTGAGGCTGTGGGGGTCAAGGAGTGAGTGGAGATGGTGGGTAGGGGTGGGTGGTAAGCAGATGTAGAGGGGAGTCTGCAGGGTGAGGGCATGTAGATGTGGGGTGTTGCATCTGAGGGTGAGGGGTCTGGGTGGGGGCTCCGGAGATCTCTGAGGTTGGGATGGAAAGAGGGGGCGTATGTGGGGATTCCCGGGGTTGTGGGCATATGCAGAGGTCCGGGGGTGTCCAGCGATGGGGGATCCCAGAGTTGTGGGGTGTCCTAAAGAAAGAGAGGGGCGCTCCCTTTCTTTAGGGAATAGAGCCTAGCCCCTTGCTCAGTTTCCAGTCATGGCTGCCTCCCCACTCTCCCTGCCCTCCACGTGGAGGAAGGTGTGGTGTTTGGTGTCCGGAGTTCAGGCAGGTTCACCGTCCCGTGATCTTCCTGTGTGTGCATACACAGGACACCTTAGCTGCCTCTTCAGTTGCTTCTCAGCTGAGGAAAGCAGGCACGGGTTTGTTCCTCTGAGATGGGACTCCGGGTAAGGTGCAGGCCTCTGGCCACCTAAGACCTGAACCACCTCAAACCACCACCATGGTTTGCAGGAGGAAAGAAAATGGTGTTGGGGAAATCCATCCCTGGGTTCCTCCCCCTCCATTCATTCCCGAAGCCATTCACAGAACCTGTCCATACTAGATAAGGAGACTGAATCCACCCTTGTGTGTGTGTTAGAAACACACAAAAGATTGTAGAGATGGCTTTCTGTATTGAGGCAATAGTTTTTTGTTTGTTTGTTTGTTTATGCTGGTCCTGGGCTTGAGCTCAGGGCCTGGGCACTGTCCCTGAGCTCCTTTTGCTCAAGGCTAGCACTCTACCACTTGAGCCACTGCACCATTTGAGGCTTCTTTTGAGGGTGGTTTATTGGAGATATTGCAGACTTTCCTGTCTTGGATGGCGTAGAACTGCGATCCTTAGATCTCAGCTTCTTCAGCCACAAGGATCACAGGCGTAAGACCCTGAAGCCTGGCCTTTAGCAGCAGTTCTGTGTTTCCAAAATATGACATATTCAATGCCTTCAAGTGGTATTTGGGACTTTGGTAGAGTTAGGCTTCGGGGCTATTTAACCCTCTATTTCTGTGTGCCCCAAATGATGGAGTGCATGATGCCAGCTGTTAGTTTACATTCATGTGTGTGTCTACAGGTGGATGAACCTCAATCTATTTTCACAGTAGTTCAGCAAAGAAAATGACTTTCCATGTTTTCCATTAAGAGCTTAGCAAATATTACTTGTGCTCTGAAAACCTGTAGAACTAAAACTCTCTCATCAGGAGAATGGTACTTGTCATATAGATATGTCAAAAGGTAACCCTTGGTGCAAGTAATTGATGTGAGTAAAAAAAACATGTAAGAAAAAAGAAGTGGCCAGATCGAAAGGATTCCAAGGGTAGCAAGGTATTACAAATACTGTTAAGATGTCAGAACAACTCGGTGCATAACATCAGTGCTATCATCCTAGACTCTTTCAGAGCATTCTTAATAGAATTTACCAAAGTGTGTCCTAAAGTGGAAGTCAGTGTCCCCGCACGGTAGGACCGCTCCGAAAGAGATACTCATCTCCCATTAGCCACAAAATTTGGCGTCATTTAACTAGAACGGTAGGCTTAGTGTTTTTATGTATTTGATACTTCAGGGGGTTTCTTCTTTCTCCCTTCTTTTTTCTTTTCTCTTCTTTTCTTTTGTAGTGCTGAGAATGGAACTTACATCTCGCCATGTTAGACAAGCAGTTCAGGCTAAATCCACACACCATCAGGAGTTATTTTTGGCATCTATAAATAAGATGACTTAAAGTGTTTGACTTCCATATATTGAGTTTCTGCTATAGAGGCAGATGGAGATTCATTTCCAAATGGTCTTTAATCAATCATCTTCTCACTGAGCAAAACTTGAGGAAATGGATGGCTCAGGCAGAAAGGGTCTTCTGGGGTGAAATAGGGCAAAGGTGACCTTCTGTAGATAGAGATCTTGCTGCAGTCATCAGGTTGTACATGTAGGGAAGTGCTAGAATTGTAGCACTAACCGTTTTGTCCAAATGCTTCTTTTTACTGGTGAGGAATTAAGCCAGTATGAGTGTTATAATTTCTCAATGCTTTAGTCTATGACAAAGCAGATAAAACTATCAAATGCAAGTCCAGAGGATGGAAACAAAATTCATTGCAAGTGGTTAGAGCATCGAGACAAGACTCTTAGGTTCTGGTCCCAGTCTTTTTCTTTCTGTGGACAAAGTTACTACCACCTGTGGGATCTTTAGTTTGGAAATGACAAAGCAGAAGGAACAGCCTAAGTTTTCATAACACTTGATAGTCTTCAAGTTCAAGATGGAGAACTGGCCTTTCCCTTTCGTTGGATGCTCCCGTCTCAGATCCCTGAATTGCCATCCGACCATTGGGTGAGGGGTACTCCGTCTCCCGGTTCCTCAGGACAGTACACATTAGCATAGGCTATAAGGAAATAATATTCCCCTGGCCACCCCAGTCCTTTCATAAGTATCAAAAAAAAAAAGCAGCCTTGTTCTTGAAACTCAGTATAGTATCAATTCTTAAGATGCTTTTGATTTTAAGATAGTCTCTTGTTTGTTGTTGTTTGTGCTGGTGCTGTGGCTTGAGCTCAAGGCCTGGGCCTTGAGCTTTTTGCTCAGGGCTAGTGCTCTACTGACGGAGCCACAGCTCACTTGTAGATTTTTTTTTTTAATTGGTTAATTGGAGAGAAGTGTCTCGTGGATTTCCAGCTGGCTGGCATGGAACCGCGATCCTCACAGCACAGCCTCCCCGGTAATTAGGATTATGGGCATGAGTCACCAGCACCTAGGGATGACCTCTTCTTTTAAGATGCACTAAGGTATCGGAAAACACTGCCAAACTGACACGCTCAGGAGACTCAATCTTTTTCATTAAACACAAATGTATTAAAATGAGAGAAACATGTGCTTTCCAAACTGAAGTATGAAAGTAAAGAAATAAAGGATCTGTTTTTCCCCTGAGATCTTAATAAACTTGCAAACAAAATGTAGGCCTGCTCCTTCATAATACTTTGTGGTTAATTCCATGATTAAGATAGAACGGACTTTATTGAGTGTGGTAAATAAAGTGTTCTTGAAATAAAAAAATAAAAATAAAAAACCCCTGAAGAACGCAGTTCTCACTTCACGGTATAGCACTTATGGGTTGCATAATACTTGGGCTTTTCTTTTTTCTTTCATTCACGTCTTCCTTTAAATTTTCAGTCTTCCTCTCCTGTGCCTCTTTCCTCCTTTCCTCCCCCTTGCCCTTCCAGCTCTGGGATTACAGGTCTGTGCCCCATACCAGCCTTACTAGTTGTCTGGGAAGTTGGATGGCAGTATTTTTTTTTTTTTTTGGTCTTGTTGGAGTATGAGAATTGCGTCTTCAGAAAAGCCTTATCCTGGAACGCAAGATTACAAGTGGGTCCCCATGAACACCCATGATCTGCCCGCCCCGTCAGCTGGAGGGGTGCTGACCTGAGTCTCCTGGGCCCGACCTACACCCTGCTGCCCTTGCCTTTGCTTCCCTGGGGCAAAACGAGGGACCCGAAGCCCCCCGGAAGTCCCCCATCCCGCCTCGTCACGGCATCTGCCCCGGGAAGTCGGCGGAGTCTGTCTCCACCAGACTTGGCTTGTTCTTCCCTCTTTACAGTTGTGTCTTTGTAGAGCTGTCTTCTTGCCAAAAGTCTAAGAAAATATTGTGCTGGCTGGAGTCCTTGTTTTCATAAATCACCTGGCTTAGAGCCAAATGTTTCAGCAGAGAGCCTGGATGAAGTTTCTGTACACTTCTCAAGTGTTTTGCCACTAGTAGAACTATGAGAAAAGAATCTTAAGATTTTTACCTTACTCATTAGCTTTTTCCTTTCAGGTTTTTCAAATGCTAGAAACAGCTGGATTTTGGTCCTTTATTTTATACATATATATATATATATATATATATTTTTTTTTTTTTTTTCAATTGAGATTTTTGTGTTGCCAGTTTTTCTTGGGTTCCCTTTGTTTTGGGCAGTAGAAAGATGCCAGGCAAGGTGGGGTTGGAGGTCCTGTTTATTCAAGCTCCTTGGGCCTGAAAGACAGGAAGATGTCCAGTTCAAGACCAGCATGGGCAATGGTAATAAGACCCTGTCTCAAAACCAACACGAGAGTGTAGGGCTTGGAGTATCATTCACATGGGAGCACATTTGTCTAGCATGTCCGGGGCCCTGGGTTCAGTGCCCAGTCCCTGCGGTATAACCTAGGAAACAGCTTGGCCGAGAGGTCTTCGGTGAACACTAGCAGTGACTTGTTTCTGTGATAGAGGTCTTGTCACAGCGGGTGACCCTGTCCTTTTGCTTGGCTTTTAGGAGGAGATAAACACCCCCAGCCGGCGGGTTCTGGTCACTGGTGCCACTGGGCTGCTTGGCAGAGCTGTTTACAAGGAATTTCAGCAGAATAATTGGCATGCTGTTGGCTGTGGTTTTAGAAGAGCAAGACCAAAGTTTGAGCAGGTCAATCTGTTAGATTCTGAAGCCGTTCACCATATCATTCATGATTACCAGGTACAGTCTCCTCCCTTTATGTCAGCATCTACCTGAGTTATGTCGGCATCTACCTGAGTTTATGTCGGCATCTACCTGAGTTGGGGGTGGAATCGCCCGGGTGACGTACCTGCTGTGAAGGAAGTTGCCATGCGCTCAAAGCACTGACCCTCTGTGGCTTGCTGAGGACTGACCCCGGGGTCTGGAGCATCTCACCACGCTGGCAAGTGCTCTCACGCAGGGCCGGATCCTCAGCCTCAGAGTGCACTTTCTTTAGCATGTAAAAGATTAAGTGGAGACATTGACAAAGACAGAAATAATAAGCTTTTTTTTTTCTTTTTTTGTCAGTTATGGGGCTTGAACTCAGGACCTGGGCACTGTGAGCTCCTTTGCACTTGAATCACAGAGCCACTTCTGGTTTTCTGGTGGTTCTTTGGAGATAGAAAATCTCACAGTCTTTCCTGCCTGGGCTGGCTTCCGACTGTGATCCTCAGATCTCAGCCTCTTGAGTAGCTAGGATGACAGGCGTGAGCCACCTGTGCACAGCTCATATGTATATTTTTTTCTTTTTTGCAATTTTTCTTTTTTTAAAACATTTTATTGAGATTAGGTGATTACATAAATTTCACGTTTCACAGCATTGTGGAATAGTGATACTTAATTAAAGTCACTAACACATTTCAGCCTTCACAAAGCATATTGTCATTGTCATGGTCCATAAAGTTTGTGAATTCCAGGAGCTTTGACAGTACAACCATTTCTTCCGCATCAGGTGATATTTACCTTTCTTTCCTTTTGCTTAGTGTGAGCTGGCCCCTCTTTCCCTCTCATTCCCTCCCTCCCATTGCTTCCCTTGAGTTCATTTTCATGTCCAGTGTGCCAGCTCATATTTTTGACAGTTTTCTAATCTTCGTCTAGGCTTCGGTAAATTTCCTCTCTGCCGGCCTGAGGATGGAGCTCAGTGGGTAGATTGCTTGCAAGGTTCTGGATCCCTAGCACCATGAAGAAGAAAAGCCAAAACAACAAAATTGCACATTTACTTTTCAAGGCCTGTATGTGATTTGAGGAAGTTTGAGCCTTGAGGGAAATAAAGGAAGGGAAAGGAAACTGTATTAAAAGTCGCAGTGATTAATCTTCCCTGAAAGGAGGTTGATGAAGGATCCTCTTTCACTGAAGGCCTTGGCTTCCGCGGGGCTCTGTGTGCTGTGCTTTATCTGTGACCACTTGCCTTCCAGCCTCACGTGGTAGTTCACTGCGCTGCAGAGAGGAGGCCGGATGTTGTGGAGAGCCAGCCAGACGCTGCTGCTCAGCTTAACGTGGGTGCTTCTGGGAATTTGGCAAAAGAAGCAGGTAAACAACACCCTCATACGCCCTTCTCCAGGTGTCCAGTCAGCACACAAGTTCAGAGACCCGCGTTTCATAGATCACTTGCATTGTTTTTATATCACATAGAACAAACCGTTCTGAGTTCTGCTCAAAAGTAATGGCACGACACATTTTGATAGATTTTTGTTTGTTTGTTTCTAATCTTTTGCAGCTGCAATCGGAGCTTTCCTCATCTACATTAGCTCAGACTATGTATTTGATGGGACAAATCCACCTTATTCAGAGGAAGACACACCTGCTCCCCTAAATTTGTATGGTAAAACCAAATTAGAAGGAGAAAAGGCGGTACTGGAAAATAATTTAGGTAAGGCTTAGCCTCTTGAGCCGCTGATTGTTTCAGAGAACTGCTTTTTGTTTACGAGTGAAGTGTTTCAAATTGTAGAAAATCAAGCGATAAGTCATTAGAGAGAAATCAGAGAATATAGTTAATATAAAGGGAAAGTAAGTACTTAAAAATCCTGAGGGTAGGGACTGGCAATGTGGCTTAGTGGTAGAGCGTTTGCCTAGCATGCATGAAGCCCTGGGTTTGGATCCTCAGTACCACATACACAGAAAAAGCTGGAAGTGGTGCCGTGGCTCACATGGTAAGAGTGCTGGCCCTGGCCCTGAGTTTAAAAAAAAAAAATAAAAGGAGATCTCCCTGGCCCTGAGTTTATCTGCTTTTTCAATTTACTTCCCAGTTGTAATTTTTTGATTTGTTGAAAAAAATAGACTTTCTTGACTCTTTGTATATCTTTGACATCATTTGGTCTCTTCTAATCTTAAAAGAAGGTAGAAGGTCCGTGGTCCATTTTCCGTAGCTGCTTCATGCTAAGCGTGGAGGGAGGAAAAAGTGACTGGTATCTAGCTGACAGACTGGCCTTCATCAGGACCAGAAGAGGACAGGATGTTCTTTGACTAAAAGACAAGTCAGAGATACTAGTGAGGACTTAAAAAAAAATAAAATCAGCCATTTTCCTATCTGGATGTTTAATAGAATTTGTTAAATGAGTCAAAAATTCAGGAAGGAAATGCTAAGATACAACATATGTTAGATATAACATATTCAATGCTAAGATAGAGCATATGCTAGCTATAAAATTAAATTAGATATATGTGCTGTCCACAGAAATCACAAACTAGATTGACAGTTGTGGCCCAGATGGTAACCTACGTCCATCTGCCTATTTTAGGTGCAGTGGTTAGGCCACTTACTGTTTTACCTCAAAACTGGATCCTTAGATCTCAGTCTCCTAAGTAGCGAGGATTATGGATGTGAACCACCCGTACTCTTCTTCAGCAGCTACCTTCTTTATAAGACCTACTCTTACCTTTTGTACAGCTTTCATAGCCTTTTAATTTCTTTGTTCTGTTTGCTTTGTAAGTTACTTTTTCCCTCCTCTCTTTCACACTCTGTTCTCACCCTCCCCCCTCCCTCCAACTTGCTGTTTTCATTTTGGGATATTCTGGAACATTTTACCTTTTAAAAGGATTTGACCTTTTAAAATCCTTTGTCATCTAAAAGCATTTTCTCTTTCCCTTCCCTTCCTCCCCCCTTCAAACAACTTCTTAGAAATTTCTACATTTTTCCTACCTCAGAGAGATCTCTTACATGAAGTCCTTTTTTTCTTTTCCCCCTTTTTGTTTAATTTGACAAAATGGTTGCAAAAATTCTGGACTTAAACACAACCTTTTCCAACAGAATAAAATATTCTTAGAAGCATTTTTTTGGATATAGATCAAGCAAGAAAACAACCTCAAATTACTTTGCTACAGAACAGTTTCCATAAGGACATTCGTTCCAAAAAGTAATGAAAATACCTTTGGCTGCCCAGGAATTGAGCGTTTTGGTAAAACCAGAAACCTGAGAGAGAAGTAAAGTGGCTATGCCCGCAGTTAGGAAGGTGGGAACGCGCTGCCTCTCTGTTGGCACTGGCGGGTAGCTGGCTGTCTTGTGAGATGCAACTCCTGACTCCAGCCACTTGGCCGAAGCAGAGACTTGTCAGGACAGCAATTCTCAAGATGAACAGATTGACAGATTGACAGAAAAAAAAGGCTTTTCCCCCTGGTGACCTGAGCCCTCCTCCCATCCTTCCCCCCCCCCCCCCCCCATTACTGCCTGGTGACCTGAGCCCTCCCCCGATCCTTCCACCCCCCATTACTGCCTGGTGACCTGAGCCCTCCCTCCCAGTACTGTTGCTCTGGGGATTGAATCAGCATGGAGTTCTGGGGGGAACATTATGGGTTGGGACTATAGCAGTCTCCATGTTTACTTGTCTGATCATTTGATTATAAAACTTACAATTGCTTGCAATTAAGGTGCTAATTATCCATACACCATACCCCTCAGCAGGGACCAATTAAACCCAAGTGCCTTGAAATTCCTCCACCAGTGCTTGTGAGAAGTGTGAACACTGACTCCTCACCAGGCTTCAGATGCTGGTGTTTTGGCGCATTGGTTTTATATGTACTTGGCCAACCCTGGTGACAGCTTGTTCCATTTAAGTGAAGTCCCAGACCACTTCATTCACTCGTGCCCTGTACAGACAAGGACATTCTCCACAGGACTGCAGAACAGTCCTGATGAACAGTGGACTGCAGTCCTATATGTAGCCTCCGCAGGTATTTTCCAACTGTCCTCAAAACATTCCCTCTATAAAAGAAATCTTGTAAGATTTGACATCTAATCAGGATTTCTAATTACGTTGTCACAAGTTTTTGCTTTAGTTATCATAATAATATAGACATTAGATACAGAAATATCTCAGATGGCAGATATTTATAAAAATACTCAAGATCCCATGTATTAAATTGGCCTGATCGCTGGTGAGCTGTGTGTGTTGGTGCTAGGGATCGGACCCAGGGCCTCCGAGAGGCTACACAAATGCTCTGCCAGTGAGCTGTATTCCAGCCCAGCATGTTTATTATATTAAAGACGAGGTCTCTGTGTTGGTAATGTCTCCCCCATGAAAACTTGGGAGCTCAGCCCTAGCACGCCCCCTTTCCTTGGTCCAGGAGCTGCAGTTCTGAGAATTCCTGTCCTCTACGGCGAGGTGGAGAAGCTGGAGGAGAGTGCGGTGACCGTGATGTTCGACAAGGTGCAGTTCAGCAACAAGTCGGCCAACATGGACCACTGGCAGCAGCGGTTTCCCACCCACGTCAAGGACGTGGCCAGCGTGTGTCGGCAGCTGGCAGAGAAGCGGATGCTGGTGAGCAGCTGAGGAGGGGGAGGACGGAGGGCGGAGGACGAGCTAGAAGGCCAGACGGAAGCAGTTGACAGAGGGGAGACTACATTGCCAAAGAACAATACCTCACCCTTGCGTTGGGTTTATTTCTCACTTGCCGTGCGACCTGTTGTTTCTTCTACAGGAAGGCAGCAGAAAGCCTGCAGTTGTTCTTTAGCTAATAACTGTCTCCGATTAAGTGAACGGTAGAGAGCCTGAATGGCAGCCCAAGTAGGAATTGATCCTTTGTTTTTGTCCTTGACCCCAGATGTCAGGGCGGCCTCCACCCATCACAGCCTGGGCTGCGGTCAGTGTAGAAAGAAACAATCTGGGCATGGGCAAAGGCATCCTTTGGTCTTGCTGATGCTGACTCTAAAATCCCAAGTTTCCTACGCGCGCCACGTTCACTCCTGATTCCCCAGGACTTGCTTAAAGCTAAACTGAGACTTCATGCCCCTCCCCCTAGCTGTCCAGGCCCGGGCTTCCGTTTCCTCCAGCTCAGGGTCCCCATCTTCAGACTTGGTTGGAGATGATGCCTGGCCTCAGGAATGGCTCCTCTGAACTTACCCAGGCCCTGCAGCTGGTTGAGTCGGCACACCGGCTTGTGCTGCTGTAGGCAGGTGCCGGGGCTTGAACTCAGGGCATGGGAGCCGTCCCTTAGCTTATTTTAAAATCAAGGCTGACATTCAGTCACATGAGCCACAGCTCTACTTCTGGCTTTTTGTTGGTTAGCTGGAGATAGTGTCATGGGCTTTCCTGCCTTTCTGATTGCAAACCCTGATTGTCAGGTCTCCCCTCTGGGCAGCTAGGATCGCAGGCGTGAGCCATGCCCAGCTTTGACCACCATGTTCTTTTTTAAGTATGAAAATATTTATTTTTGAGATGCAAACATATCTAAGGTTTAACTAATGAGCTCATCTCAAAAAGTAGTTGTACTCAGCTCTGGTTTTAGCTTTTTAGTATACTTGAAAATACTTATTAAATCAGACTTCCCCTAAAAATCTCTGGAAATCACTTTTAGGACTCCCACTAATGACACAGAATTTCTGTTTCTATTTCCAAATTTCCAAATACTTCTGGAGGTTGTTTGTGGTTGTTGAGCTGGGAATATTTACAGGCGCTTCCTTTAGATGCTGCGTCAGAATCCATTCCCGAAAAGGGTGGCGCGTTGGCGTCGGGGGTTTCGCGTTGGCCCCCGGAGGTGGCGGTGCCCGCATTTGAGTCTCAGGAATGCTTGTGTCCTTGTCTCCAGGACCCATCCATCAAGGGCACTTTCCACTGGTCTGGCAGCGAGCAGATGACGAAGTACGAGATGGCCTGTGCAATTGCCGATGCCTTCAACCTGCCCAGCAGTCACCTGCGGCCCGTGAGTAACCCCGCCCCACTGCAGCCTGGCATGCGCTGGCTGCCTTCGCATCTCAGCACGTACTCAGTGCCCTTGGGTTAGCCTGGCAGCGTGCTCTGTGATGCCGTGGTGAGGAGTGTTCAGCGGAAAGGTAGTGTCTGAGCGGTGGCAGGCGCTGTTCGAGAGGCAACGGTGTACAATAGTAGGAAATGAGCCGCGCGCCGGTGGCTCACTCCTACAATCCCAGCTACTCAGGAAGCTGAGATCTGAGAACGGTGATTCAATACCAATCCGGGCTAGAAAGTCTGTAAGACTCTTCCCTCCACTTAACCACCTAAGAGCCAGAAGTGGAGCTGTGGCTCAAGTGGTAGAGCACTAGCCTTGAGCACGAAAGCCCAGGCCCTGAGTTCAAGCCCTAGGACCAGCCAAAAAATCATGAAATGAAGTTGTTTTTTTTAACCCCAAACTCTTGCTGGAGCCCTTATGCTTTGTTTCCTTTCTCTCTCAAGATCACTGATAGCCCCGTCATAGGTGCCCAGCGTCCAAGAAATGCTCAGCTCGACTGCTCCAAATTGGAGACGTTGGGCATCGGCCAGCGCACACCCTTTCAGATCGGAATCAAAGAGTCGCTCTGGCCCTTCCTCATCGACAAGAGATGGCGACAGACGGTCTTTCACTAGTTCACGCCTCGCATCTTTTTAAAAAGGAAAAGTACAGTCCGCGGCACTTTTTCAAGAGAAGAGGAACTAGTTTTGTATGATTACTCTTTAAGGGGCGTCTGCTCTTTCAGGTGAATGATGCTCTTGCACTAGTGAAATTGTCTAAAGAATCCGAGGAGCATCGGAGCCTTCTCCGTAGCCATGATTTTCTATGTTACGATTTTCTTTGTTTGGCTTCTCCCTGCAGTTGCCGTAATGTAAATTATGATTCTAAAACTCCTGAGAGCCAGGATGAGACAGATCTGCTGTAGACTCTTATTTTGGATGAAACTCATTGTTAATTCTTTGTAGAACTTCTGTATTTTCAGGATTTTTTTCTTTTCTTTCTTTCTTTTTTTTTTTTTTTGACTTGTTTTAAAACGTGAAGTCATATGAAAATCATTGGTGTTCATTATTTGCTTTGCTTGAGCTCAGATCAAAATGTTTGAGGAAAGAAACTTTATTTTTGCAACCTCAGTACAGTTTTTATGCTTGAGATATGTTAACACGTTACGTCCATTAGCACTCCTGCGGCTTGGCGCCCGGGTCACAGCCGGGCGTGGTGAACCCTTGAGAGTGTGTATGCGTGTGTGTGGTTTTGTAATATAAATTCACGACTGCCCTTTTCACTCCACGTTGCTGACATTTCACATGCTCGGTTATACTAATAATAATGAGCCTGTAAGTCTTTTGACCACTCCTGAGTCATAATAAATACGTACTGCTGGCGTGTCAGGCCTCCTTGTCTTGTGTTGGTTCTTTCTGTGGGCAGACCACCTGTCTGTACTGGTTGTTCCTTTGTGGCTTTAACTTTTTTTTGGTATCAGTCTTAGGGCGTAAACTCAGAGCCTGGGCACTGTCTCTGAGCTCTTTTGGCTCAAGGCTCTACCACTCGAGCCACAGCACCACTTCTGGCCTTTTGTGAGTAGTTTATTGGTGATAAGAGTCTCACAGACTTTCCTGCCCCGGCTGGTTTCAAACTGTGATCCTCAGATCTCAGCCTCCTGAGGCTCGAGGATTACAGGCTTTAGCCACCAATGCCTGGCTCATACTTGTATATTCTAAGTATACATACAGTATTTTGTAACTGTAATTTACTTAGAATTGGGGGATTCAAGTGGCTCAGATTTGATGCCTTTACTAAAGCAGCAATTTCCACACCAATGAACTGAGGAAATTCTGAGACCTCACCTAGACTGACTGAACCACCAAAATCCCATTTTTAGAAATAAGGCTTGCTGACAACTATGTGAAAACACTCCCTGGGTGTTTCCCAGATAGCTAGTGTGGCACTTGGGTGTTTTTCTTCTTTTTGAGACAGAGATGTAGCATGTGGGCTCAAACTCTGGCCTTAGCCTCCTGCCTCTGCCTCCTGAGTTATAATTGCATTCGCCATCCCTGCTGCTTTTGCTTTATTACTATTTTTTTTTTAATGTCGCTCTATGTCATGTAGTATAAAAGAGAAAAGGTTAAGAAAATGTAAAGCCTTTTTCTCCTTCAGCCATCCATTAGCTATCTGAGCAGATGAGGGCCAGCCATCAAGTTTCTGGGCTTAACCCAGTATCTGTGGATGGGGCTTTGGGGATTGTCACCATGCCTGATAAAGATCAGCCTTACCTTTACCTTCTGTAAGTAAGGTGAGCAGCGGTGGGTTTTTCTTTTGTGATTAAAACATATTTTGCAGATTCTTCTGCAATGAGCCTACTTTTCACTATGCGGGAAATAAAAAAAAGATTTTATTTGATTAAAATTTTTTATTGTAAAGGTGATGTACAGGGGGTCATAGTTATTACATAAGTCAGATATAAGTGCATTTCTTTCTGAAGAGTAGCACCCTCCCTCATTTTCTCCCAGTTTTTTCCCTCCTAGTCCCCCATCTCCCCTAAAAATGATTTTTCTTTCTTTTTTTTTTTTGGGGGGGGGTCCGGTCGTGGGGCCTGAATTCTGGGCTTGGGCACTGTCCCTCAGCTCTTCAGCTCAAGGCTAGTGCTCTACCACTTGAGCCACAGCGCCACTTCCGGTTTTTTGCTTATGTGGTGCTGAGGAATCGAACCAGGGCTTCAGGCATGCAAGCCAAGCACTCTACCACTGAGCCAACTTCCCAGCCCATCCCCTAAAAATGATTTTAAAGAGGAGGAATCATTTTTGCAATGTTTTACCAAAGACTTACCAAAGTTCCGTAGGTGGCCACACAAAAGGGGAAATGCTTGCTGTGCACATCGTGTTATCTCTGGAAATGGGATACATTCCAATGCATTTGTCTTGTTTACTTGCAAAGGATTTGTGTCAGAAGATGGCTGTGGAATGGCTTGGCTCTACCCGGACAATTGCTTTGCTTTTTGTAGTCCCTGGGTTCTCATTTGTAATGTGTTTGCAGTATAGACTAGATGATGGAACATCTTCAATTCTCCCCCAGTTTGCTATTACAACTCCAGAGAGGTTGCTTTTGCAAGAGTCTCTATGTATTTGACCTGTAACATTCTGGGTAGATGCCCAGGATTGATACGGCTGGCTCACGGAAAAACCTAGGTTTAGTTTTTTGAGGAACCTTCAAATCGCCTTCCAGGGTGGTTGTACCCGCAAAGCAATAGGGTTCCTTTTCCTCCACTTCTTGCCAGCATTTGTTCCAATTCATGATGTCGGCCCCTGTAATTGAGCTGAGGTGGTATCTCAGCTCCTGTATGGCCAGGGATGAGGAGCATTTCCTCATGTGTTTCTTTGCCATTCTGACCTCTTCTTCTGAGAAGTCTCTCCTTAGCACCTCCGCCCATTTAGTGATTGGTTTATTAGTTTGTGTGTGTGTGTGCGTGTGTTAATTCTTTGAGCTCCTTGTATGTTTTGGATATTAGGCTGAATATATTCCTGCTCAAGATCATCTCTTAGTATGTTGGCTGTCTTTCTAGTTCAGTAACCATGCCCTGTGCTGTGCAGAAACTTCATTTTGGTGTAATCTCATTTGTCAAATCTGCTGTGCCCGTGGGACTCTTTTTTAAAAAGTTCCTTCCTATGCATATATATTTGAATGTTTCTCCAATCCATGTTGCCATAGTTTCAGTGTTTCAGGTCTGAGGTTGAGGTCTTTGATCTACTTTGAGTTGATTTTGGTGCATGGTGACAAATACAGGATCAGTTTTAATTTTCTGCATTTTGATGTACAGTTTCCTGACACCAATAGCAAATAACTGGGTATATGGCTTTATTTTGGGGTCTTCTAGTCTGTTTCATTGATCTTTGGACCTGTTTTTGTTATTATAGCTCTGTAGTATAGCTTGAGGTATGAGATTGTGATACCACCAGCATTGCTGCTGCTTCTTTCTTTCTTTTTCTTTTCTTTTTTGCCTAGAACTGCTTTGGCCTATTGGAGATCTTTGTTGTTCCATAAGAAGCTCTGGGTAATTTTATCTCAGTGAAGAACGGCATTGTGATTTTGAAGGCGATTGCGTCCAGTTTTTAGATCACCTTTGGCAGGGTGGTCATTTTCACTGTATGAATCCTCCCTACTGCGTGAATGTGGCAGGTCTTTCCAGTTCCTGCTGTCATCTTTGATTTCTTTATTCAGGTTTTTATAGTTTTTACTGTAGGGGTCTTCAAAAGAGGCTGTTTTTGTAATGCAAAATGTAATAGGCAGCCAGGCACCGGTGGCTCACACCTGTCATCCTAGCTACTCAGGAAGCTGAGATCGGAGGATCATGGTTCAAGGCCAGCCCAGGCAGGAAAATTCCCAAGACTCTTATCTCCAATGAACCACCAGAAAATCTGGAAGTGGCGCTGTGGCTCAAGTGGTAGAGCGCTCGCCTGGAGCTGAAGAGCTGAGGGACAGCGCCCAGGCCCAGAGTTCAAGCCCCATGACTGGGGAAAAAAAAAAAAAAAAGTACTATGTGTCACCATGTTTTAAGGTGAGAGGCTAAAACCTCTCCAGCGGGCACAGGTGCTTGTGCAGTGCCTCCATCTCCAGGCTGTGGGTGCCCAGGCACTCAGAGAGTTGAAAAGGGGCCAGATGTATTAATCCAGGATGAATAGATCCGCCAGAGTCTCACGTAGATTTCACTGGAGTAAATCAAGAAATCCGCAGATTCTATTTCTTTCTTGACACTCCAGGGAAGAAGAATGATTCTGGCGTCGTGGAGTGAGGGGTAGAATTCAGTACTCGGTGATTGTGGGGGTGAGATCTCTTACCTCTTGCTGGTTGTAAACGGAGACCATGATCCCGAACTCTTAGGAGCGACCACATTCCATTTTCAAAAGCCCCCTTCCTCCGTTTTACTTATTTTATGATTAAAGTGTGTGGGTGTGGGAAAGTTAATTTTTATGACAATGGCATTTTTGGAGATGGTCTCACCATGTAGCCTGGAATGTTCTCAGAGTCAAACTCCTCTTGCCTCGGCCTTGGGAGTGTTGGAGATTACAGGCATGTGTCACCATAGCCAGCATCTTCGTCTGTTTTAAAATTCAGCAGCGGTGGGTTGAGTCCTCTTATGAAAATCTTCCCCATTACCCTGTCTCCCCTCTCTCTGACTGCAGCTAGGAAATTATCTTCCGTGTAAGGCTGTGTGTGATTAGGTTTGGATGTAAAATTCCAGGATAAATTCCTCCACCCCCATCTCACATCAACCAAGTCCATTTTGCTCTGGCAGGTTCTGGGAATTTTGGCATAAATGCAAGTAGTTTTGCCATAGCAAAACAATGAAATTACTTAGAATTGGCAGTCTCCAAACTCAAGCTAAAAACATTCTCCTCGAATGAATGAATGAATGAATGAATACATGTACTTGTCACTGCCTAAGTTTATTAAAGGATTCTATTTTGAAAATACAGATTTTTTTTGTTTTTGGCAGTACTGGGGTGTGAGCTTGCTGCCTTGTGCTCGCTAGGAAGGTACTCTACCACCGCGCTAAACTTCCAGCCTTTTTTGGCAATGGATTACTTCTGCAATAGGGCCTTGCTTCCTGCCTAATGCACTATTTTTTTCCGTGTTTTTTTCTTTCCTGCTGTAGCTTGGATGACAGGCCTGTGCTACCACACTCAACTCTATGGATGGAGTCTTTTTGCTTGGGTTGGCCTGGAACTTTGATCCACCTGGTCTCAGCCTCCGACATAGCTAGGGTGGCAGGTGAGAGTGCGATCATGTGAAGACTGTAGATGAGGAGGGGTCTTTTTGCCTGGACTGGCCTTGAACTTCCATCCTCCTGATCTCTACCTCCTGAGTAGCTGTCATTACAGGTTTAAGCTGCTGGTGCCAGCTCATATGTTTATTTTTAATCAATAGATAGGCACTATCTACATTTCAACACCTCACCAGCATTTTTTTTTCTTTTTGGTCCATCTTAGGGCTTGAACTCAGGGCCTGGGAGCTGTCCCTGAGCCATTTTTTGCTCAAGGCTAGCATTTTACCAATTTAAGCCACAGCTCCACTTTTGGTTTTCTGGGGGTTCATTGGAGATAAGAGTTTCACTGAATTTCCTGCCCAGGCTGGCTTTGAACCACTATGCTCAGATCTCAGCCTCCTGGATAGCTAGGATTATCGGTGTGAGCCATTGGCACCTGGCTCATTGTCAGCTTTTTATCACCTAAAAATGTGTTGGTTGATATTTGGGTTAGTCTTTTCATTTAAAGATAATTCAGGGCTGGGAAGGTGGCTCAGTGGTAGAGCGCTTGCCTTGCATGCCTGAGGCCCTGGGTTCGATTCCTCAGCACCACATAAGCAAAAAAGAAAAAAGCCAGAAGTGGCGCTGTGGCTCAAGTGGTAGAGTGCTCGCCTTGAGCTGAAGAGCTGAGGGACAGCGCCCAGGCCTAGAGTTCAGGCCCCACGACCGGACCCAAAAAAACCCCAAAAAACAAAAAACAAGATATTTCAGAATTACAAAGATTATGCTTTTTATCCTGTGAATAAATATTTGCTACTCCCCTTCCCAAAATGAGAGCTGTTGTAATGGGGCAGATGGAAACAGGGCTATGCCGTTCTTAGGATCCGACGGACATTGAAATGGGAGGCCATTAAAATGGAGAAGCTGAATAGTTTAAGAGGCAAACTTTACCCGTCTCTCTGCTATCTTTTACCGCCAAAACTTCAGTGTTGGATCCTAAGACAGACCGCAATGCTGTCTACTGTGTTTTATCAGACAAAAAAAAAACAGCAGTTGATTATCTTGGAAAGACTTCAACTGCAATTAAGAAAATCCCTTCTGTCAAGTTACATTTCAGACAGGACAAATTAGATGTATGGGGAAATGTCCCGATAAAGTACTCTGGAAATAATGAACCTGTGTACAATTTGTAATTACTCCTGCAAAAAAAAAAATTACAACATAAAAGCGCCTGTTAACCTGAGACTCCAGGTTCGAAAATGGATTATTTCCTACCCTCCCTTTCATTACAAATGCAAATGTTTTATGAAATTGAGCCCAGAGCATTTAAAAATGTCCAAAATGAATTGAACACATTGTTGATTACATTTCTATCTGCACTCTTCGGTGTCTCACACAGCTGCTTTGCAAAGGCTGAGGATTGTTTTTTGTTTTGTTTTGCTTTCCAGCCAGCAGGTTTGCGAGGAAAAAACGGTCCATGTGGCTGACTGATACAAAGCTAAAGGGCAGAACTGGCCAGACTGGAGATCTGGGGTTAAAATAAAGGTCACAAAAGACCAGCGAGGGGTGGCAGATGTAGTATGCATGAGGCCATTTCAGTTGTTTTCCAAGTTGAGCATTAACGACATGTATGGAAGACTGGCTGCAGTGGCTCACGCCTGTAATCCTCAGTGCTCAGGGAGGCTGCCATCTGAGGATCACAGCTCAAAGCCAGCCAGGGCACGATTAACTGATTAACTAGCAGCAACTCAGAAGTGGAGGTGTGGCTCAAGTGGTAGAGCACCAAGTACGAGCAAGTAAAACTGAACAAGAGCTCAAAGCCCCGAGTTCATGCCCCAGTACTGGTACAAAATACACACTACACAAACACACACACATACACACCACATTGCACACACATGCATTGAAGGTCATCTTCAGTTTGTAAAACCCCAGTGTTCTGACTAGAGTACAATATAGGCTTCAAGGATCAGAGGTAAGGAGTCCATGGGTGCCGGGATTGCTGGCTTGGGTACCCGAAGCTGGGGTAACTGAGCCACTAAGAAAGAGGTAGCTTGTCAATTGAATACTTTGCTCAGCACTTGGAGAGATTCAAATGTGATTTCCTTCCCTGGTGAATTGCTCTTCCCCTCTCTGAGGAAAACCATGTCAGCTCTGCCAAACGACTTAGAATTTGTCCTCAATTTGTCCTGATTTCTGAAGCATGGCTGTGCCCACTGCTAATATCCCCCTCTTCCCGGGGACCCCCACATTATCAAGTGGGGGGAGGGAATGTTACCGGGGGCTGAGTATCCGAGATTTATAGACTACTCATTTTAAAAAAAATTTCCAAAGCATTTGAAGGTCTCTTACGTACGAACCGTTTCTAGACCACCTCGGGCTCATTTTGATCTTGCTCCAATTCCCAGGGAAGCAAACCAATCACGAAGCTCTGTGGAAAGTCGGGGAGAGCCGGGGACTGGGGAGCCAGCTGTGCAGCTGGGGCTTTGAGTCACTGAACCATGGGGACGGAAGCTCATTTTAGAAATCCGAGTCAGTGCTTTGATTCCTGGAGCCTTTGCCTTTGCCTAAAGCTGGCAAGTGGAATAAACTCCCCTCGTCGGCAGGGTTCAGACAGTTCAGACTTCATTTTACACATGTTCTTGGGGTGGGGATGGCGGTTGCTGGAAGACCAGAAAAAGCAACAGCAAAACCAGGAAGAAAACCAACTGGAGGGCTTTCTGATCCGCGGGATGACTGCGTTTGCAGCTGGTCTTCATGCTCTACTCTACTTTTGTTGGTCCCTGGGCCTGCGTGGGAGCTGCATGCACACGTTATGGCTCTCTCCCACATCCTGGCTGTCCTGTCCATACCACCTGGCCATATTCCTTGTCTTACCACACCAGCACGCTTTTCTGCATCCTCAGTTGATAGAACATGAGTGCTTACCAAATAGCTAAATACATTACTTAACTTTTTACTACTTGAGACTTAATATCTTATACTTAGTTTGAACCAAGTACTTTTTAGTGGTTAATTGCAGAGACTCACAGGCTTTCCTGCCCAGGCTGGCTTTGAACTGTAATCCTAAGATCTCAGCCTACCGAGTTGCTAGGATTACAGCTATTCAGAGCTGGGCCAAGTCAAGGATTTCTAAGACACCAAACCATCCCCAGATGAACACTACTTAGAAGAATCATTTCCTTTGTGGTGCTCTGGCAGCCATGGGTCACTTGTGTCTGAGATGTAAAGTGGAGGGCTGTCAGTGGCTGAGACCCCATGGTTAAATTGTACCCCAAGAACCGTCATTTGTCCAGGTTTAATTGCTCCTAAATCTCGTGTCTTTGGTTGGTGAATATTCCCCACAATGCCTTGGCCTGGTTCATCTTCTCCTTTCCCCCAGTCCTCTCTGGCTTTCAGTGTCGTGGACTTACTCGTTCATTTTACAGTGACATAAAAACAAAGAAATAAGATGCTCAGCTAAACTGACCTGGCCATTTCCCGGCTTCACTACCCCGAGCTCCGAGGCTGGCAGTCCGTTTACCACAGCCCAGCACTTCTGTGGAAGAGAGACGCTGCCCGCCAGTTTCCACACGTTTTATTCTCCGTGGTCAGTGTGCTTGGCATGTGCAGGCCATGCCACACGCTTCACGCCATCGCATCTCATCCTGCCAGGCTGATATTACCAAACCTGGGAGAATACGTAACACAGCGTTTTGCAGCAAGAGCTCTACGATGCGTATATACAAAATGGATGTACTGAAATAATATGGGCTGTACAAATATAACCATATATAATACATGTGTTCCAAATCTTATATATAACACATCTATTACATATATACAATACAATATATAATACATTACAAACCATGATATTTGATATAATAGTATATATTTATGGATATATATATATAATATAAAATACAACATACATATATATAAATATATATTTATACATATAATTATATATAATGTAGAATATGTGATATATAATTATATACATCATATATACAATTATAAGGTATATACTTATAAAATATATAATTATATATGTTATAATACATTTTGTAGGCAATATATAATATGTAACTATATATAGTATATATATCATATATAGTATTTGTATCATATAAAATATATATTTAATATATCATTCTTACTATATATAATTATAATTATACACTAAATAATAATCATATGTACTTTATAACATATAGCATAATATATAATTATATGTGCTATACAACATAATTATATATACTATATAACATAGTATATATATATATATATACATAGTATATATAGTATACATATAATATGTATACTATATAACATAGTATATACATATATATACTATATAACATAGTATATATATATACATGGTATATATATATATATATACATAGTATATATATAGTATATATTGTAATTATATATACTATATAACATAGTATATATATATACATAGTATATATAGTATACATATAATATGTATACTATATATATACTATACATATACTATAGTATATACATATAAATATACTATAGTATATAGTATATACACTATACATATATATACTATACATATATACTACACATATATATACTATATATACTATACATAGTGTATAAAATATATATTATAATATAATGTATATATAATATACTTTATATACAATATAATGTATTATACTATACTATATATAATATACTATATTACTATATATAATATGCGATATCAAATATAATATAGACTATATAATATGATTATATAATATATAATACTATTATGTTCTCTACATTAGTATTATGTATTATATATAATATGTAATAATATAATATAGCCATAACAAAATATCACCAGATCGCACTGGTTATATCCACCACCCACATTACTTCTGTTCTACTCTGCCTCTAAATGTCTGGAAACCCTGGATGTATATGTAATACACATGCTCATCACAACACACGTCCATTAGGCAACTTGTGATTGTAGAGAAGGCTTTAGACGTGCGCTTTATCTTATTTGGTCAATTCATTTGTTTATTTATCTATTGCCCATGCCATAGCTTGAACTCAGGGCCTGGATACTGTCCATGAACTTTTTGCTGCTGAAGGCTAGCACTCTGCCCTTGAGCCACGGTTCCATTTCTGACTTTGTGCTGGTTCATTGGAGATGAGAGTCTCATGGACTGGGCTGGCTTTGAACTGTGATCTTCAGTTCTCAGCCTTCTGAGAGTAGCTAGGATTACAGGTGTGAGCCACTGGCGCCAGGCCTCTATTTTAATACTTATAGGGAAGTGGTGGTGGTGGTGGGTTTTTTCCCCTAGGCTTGTGAGGCCACGCGATTCTGATTTCAACAATAATCACCATCTGACTGACAGCATAGTCAAGCAACCCGCACTCCACAGGCATTTTCCAAGGGGATATATACTTGGTTTAAACCTTTGATGGACTTTTTTTTTCCTGTATTGAAGTAGTTTAAGGCAAAGCAAACAGTGGGACATGTTAAAATATCCATTAACTAAACACCAGAAAGGGCAGAGACTGCCTCCAGCTGCCGCAAAAACCAATTAGGCTGCAAATATGCATTTGGTTACCTAACCACACGTTCCCCAAACATTTAGTTCTAATTAATTTTCTTCATTACACAACAATGCCTCTCCTAATTACACTGGAGAAATTCTATAAACCTACCAGCTATTCAAAGTCTTGATTGCACAAATTATTCTGGTTAGATCCCTATGATAAGGAAATCTCCACTCTTCAATTTATACACACCTCATCTCCCAGGGCCAGCAGCTACTTAGTAAAACCCTTGATAGCTGGGCACAGGGAATCCGTGGTGTGCCCAGGCTCCCAATGAGTCATTTTAGTGAGATAGACCATCAAGGAAGAATAATTAAAGACTGATGGAGGTGAAGCGTGAGACGGAAGCGTGTTGCGTCTGAATTCTTACACCTGCCGTGAACCACTCGGCGGCGGTCCATCTATGGGCTGGAGAAGGGGGGTCTGGAAACGCTTATTCTGCCTGGGCTGGCCTCTAGAACTGCAATCCTCCTATTCCTCAGCCTTCAAAGTAGCTAGGGTTACAGGTGTGAGCCACCAGTGCCAGAATAGAGGGCTGCATTGCAGTCCACACTTCAGAGGGTGCTGAGACAGTGAAGCCAAGGATACCATGTAGGAAGCCCTGATTTGGAGGGTGATGAGGGAGATGTTTACGGAGAAGAGCAGGCCCGGGCTCACTGGGAGCAGAGGTGGCAGCAGGTGTGTGTGTGTGTGTGTGTGTGTGTGTGTGTGTGTGTGTGTGTGTGCTCTCTTTATGCTTCTCTTAGCAATAGAAAGGGTTCTAGATACACGCACTGGGTCCTTCTGAGCTTGCAAGCTTCTCCTTTCTTAATTATGTCCATAATTCTCTGTTCTCTTTCTCCATCTTACTGTTACCTGTCTTAGCTTTCTTTTGCTTAAGCCTGGTGCTCTACTCCTTGAGCTACAGCTCCGCTTGTAGCTTTTTGGTGGTTCATTGGAGAGAAGAGTCTCACAGACTTCCCTGCCCAGGCTGGCTGTGAGCTGCGATCCTCAGATCTCAGCCTCCCGAGAAGCTGGGACGACAGGCGTGAGCCACCGGCCGCAGGTTTCAAGGCTTCATCTCGGAGCTGTGAGTAACCAGGTGCTGTAGGCAGCTGGGTAATATGAGCCACAGCTGTTGGTGCGTGAGGGCAGGAAGTCTGCAGACGGGTCGGGAGCTCGGGAAGGTAAGAGCTACCCCGACTTTAGCTGGGGACAGGGCGACTTGATGTGTTTTAAGACAAGAAGGAAATGGTGTTTGGGGCTGGGAAGGGAACAGAGAATAAGGGCAGATCTTGGCAGATCTGGGTTTTGTTCAGGGGTGGGGATCTCTAGCCGTCACCACACGACAATGACAATGATTTCCCTTCAGCTTAGGCAAGCTAGGAGACTTCATGCCATTTATGTTTGACAGAAAACAAAAACCACAAAATCAACCTTGGAAAAATGCAACTGAAATCTTCTGTGAAACTCTCTGTGGCAGTCCACGGTTACTTTATAGAAATCTAGCGGCAGTGTGTGTCTGTGTGTGTGTATGTGTGTGTGAGTGTGTGTGCGTGTGCTTGTGTGCGTGTTCACATTTCAAGCCCGTGTAATGTCTCAGCGCTGGCATCTTCCAGCAAGCGTCATGCATGCCCTGATCACACGGTAGCTTTGCCACATGTATTTTCCCAAGTACGCTTTATTTTCTTTCAGCTTCTGAAGTGAGAACAGGCCAGGCCTCCGGTTGCGTCTCTTTTAAGTATCCACCTTTATTGGAATCACATGGAGAATTTGTTAACCCTGCCCCGGGCTGAGATTTTTGCAGTTTTGATGGTTTGCTTCTTAAAATTATGCTTGTTGAGAAACATACTTTGAGAAACACTGTACTGCATGACACCTCTTTCCCTGATTGGAAAATGCAGGTTGGACATTTCTTTCTTTCTTTCCTGTCGGTGTGGGGCTTGAACTCAGGGCCTGGGCGCTGTCCCTGAGCTCCTTTTTTGCTCTGGACTAGCGCGCTACCACTATGAGCCACAGCATCACTTCCAGTTTTTTGGTGGTTCATTGGAGATGAGAATCACATGGACTTTCCTGCCCAGGCTGGCTTTGAACTGTGATGCTCAGATCTTAGCCTCCTGTGTAGCTAGGATGACAGGCGCCTAGCCAGGTTGAACATTGCTAATCTGCCTTTTTTAAAGTTTGAGGTAGGGTCTCACTATGTAGCTCAGGTTAGCCTCGAACACCAAATGTTCCTTCTTTAACCTCTTGAGTGCTGGGATTATAGATGTCCTCCACCAGGCCCAGTGTGTAATTGGAAAGTTGAAATATTCCAAAACTCGAGAAAGTTGGAGCCCTGGAATAACAGCACAAATGGAAAACACAGGTACCCCCAAAACATTGCTTCCAATTAACCCCAGGCTGTAGGTATGAGGAATCTATGAGACCTCAAATTTTATCTCCCAAATTGAGTCCCCGTCTCAAGGTATCTCAGCCTATGCAAATATTACAAACTCTTAATTAAAAAAAAAAGAAACACTTCCAGTCCAAAAATCCTTTGGATAAAAGATGTTCAAGGTGTAAAAAATTTTCTTAGCTGACGCATTTATAAGATTATCTCTTTGTTGCTTTGTATGTCCCTCCCCCACAGTATAACCCCTGCTCTCACTATATTTGATGTCAGTATAACTTGTGGAGGAGATGGGGAAAAACAAGTCGTTTAAGGATTCAGGTGGACCTGTTGCAACAATGAGAAGTACAAGTTGTCATGTCCACAACGAGCTTTACAACGTTAGTGCGGGGGGGGGGGGGGGGGGGGGAGGATTGGGTGGTGGGGGGGTAGGGGGAGGCTGGGAAGGGATGTGAAGGGTAAACAAAGGAGGAGGCTGCAATGCTTGATAAGAAATGTACGCATTATCCTGCCCATGTAATTGTAACCCCTCTGTATAGTATGTTCACAAAAAAAAAAAAATTAAATTAAAAAAAATTTTTTTCTTAGCTGGGTGTTAGTGGCTCACGTCTGTCATCCTAGCCACTCAGGAGGCTGAGATCTGAGGATCATGGTTCAAAGCCAGCCTGGGCAGGAAAGTCTGTGAGACTCTTATCTCCAGTGAACCACCAGAAAACCAGAAGTGGCGCTGTGGCTCAAGTGGTAGAGCGCTCACCTTGAGCTGAAGAGCTGAGGGACAGTGCCCAGGCCCAGAGTTCCAGCCCTATGACCAACAGAGAAAGAAAAAATGAAAAGATTTTCTTACTTGAAAAAAATGATTCTCCTCCCCTGAAAAATCCCTGCTGCTGTTTGCTGTTGGAGGTGATCGCTAAGAGACAGAGAGGAGCAGGCCCATGCCCCCGCGGGCCTTCATGAATGCATCTCCCTGCCCAGCGCCATTTCTCTCTTTCCATGTGCTCTTTTAATTTTTTAAAAGCTTTCCAGCCACCCCAGGAGTTTATGATCAAGCCGGGCAGACCCCATGCGTCCGATAAAACACTTTGTGAATAATTACTGAGCCAAGTAAACTGTGAATGGAAAACAGCGCAGCCTGCCAGCTCCCGGGGGAGCTCTCCGTCATCCCCTAAAAGCAGAGACGAGGGTTTCAATTCCAAGTGCTGACACAAGCGACTTTGTCACTCCACTTTTTAGTTTGGTTTTTTTTTTTTTTTTTTGAAGCAACCAGAGAGAGGCTTGAACGATTCCAGGCCTAAAAGTTCGACTTCAACCCTGGCCTGTGCAAGTTCCATCAAGCCTGGAGCTGCGATCTCCCAGTGGGACCAGTGCACCATTTGTAGCAAGATTGCTCTCCTACACTTCTAATGTGTGAGGATTTAATAATGATCTACCATATCCATATATACACACACACACACACACACACACACACACACATATATATTTATTTTTCCTCTGCCAGAGAAATATTCTGGGAAATTATGGCACCCGTGACCTGTCAGGGAGACACAGCGAATCCAAAGATACAGGTAAGAGAGAGCTTGACCTACTGAAATAGAAATTTGGAAACTCATGGGACTGGTGCTTTAGAGAAAGCTTGTGTTGGTTTGCTTTGTGAAGACAGCCATGTGGAAACATCTCCTCAACCCAGGTTAGCATAGGAACTTTGACTTTACTATATTGTTCATTGTCGTGTGTGTGTGTGTGTGTGTGTGTGTGTGTGTGTGTGTGTGTGTGTGTGTGTGTGTGTGGTGTGTTGGTCCTAGGGCCTGGCTACTGTCCTGGAGATATTTTGTTCAAAACTAGCACTCTACCATTTAAACCACAGCTCCACTTCTGGCCTTTTTCGTGGCTATTGGGAGATAAGAATGTTACAGATTTTCCTGCCCGGGCTGGCTTTGAACCATGATTGTCCGATCTCAGCCTCCTGAGCAGCTAGGATGACAGGCACGAGCCACCCAGTGCTCAGCACATTCATTGTTCTCTGTGCCCCGCCATCTGTGTTTCTAGAAGATTCTTCACTTTCTGGGAACGTAGAAGAACCCGCAAAGGACTTGTGGCTCCCTGTGACAGGAGCACACGGATCTGTGATGAGGGTGTGAGAAGCAGAGAGAAAACACACTGATTTGCAAGAGAAAACAGAGCCGGGCACCAGTGACTCACGCCTGTAATCTTGGCCACTCTGAGAGGCTGAGATCTGAGGATTCAGGTTGGAAGTCAGCCTGAGCAGGAAAACACCGGATCGCCAACGAACCAGCAACAGTCCAGAAGTGGAGCTGTGGCTCAAGTGGTAGAGTGCCGGCCTTGAGGGAAAAGCCAAGTGAAGAGCATGGGCCCTGAGTTCAAGGCCCAGTACCGGCACTGCAAGAGAGAGGGGCAGGGGGCAGGGGGAGGGGGGAAGGTGAGGGAGAGGGGAGGGAGGCTGGCAGCAGGAGGTTGGCTGAAGGAGTCCACCTGCTGTGTCCACTGCCTCCAAGTGCTGGAGGTCCAGCACGTCATCCGTGGCTCCTCCAAAGGGCAGACAGGACGGGACAGGGTAGCAGCCGTGCGTGACAGCCACCTCCTCGGATCATTCCAGACTGAGCTGCTCATGGTTATGGGCCGTACCCTGGTGTGGGATTCCCAGCGATGACACAGGTGGGTCCACACTGCATTGGCTAGGCCTGGCAGTCTCTCTCCACCGCCCCCCCCCAGATAGATCCTGCAATCTGATTGGTGGAATGGCTCTTATGGTTTCCCATGGTATCCAACCCGGTTTTACCTGTGGTGAGGTAACAGGCTGGGGTAGCTGTGGATGATTTCCAAGCATGCTTCTCTCTCTCGTACTGCGTGGCTTTTCCCTAATGCTCACGGGCTGATACTCCGATGGCTGGAGTGGTCTTCAGCCCTCATGCTGCACATGCTGGGTGGCAGCCTGTGTTCCAGCCATCGAGTCACGCATCCATTCTTTCTGCCTCTCTGTGAAAAAAATGGTAGTGGCCAAATCCCTAGTCTTGTCTTGCAGGGGTTTTACCCCAGAGAAGTCCATGGGAAATGTGTAAGTCCATCCCTTGTGTAGGTCTGGACTTCTTCCTCTTATTGTTTTTTTCCAATTTTTATTTTTTGTGTCAGTACTGGGGTTCGAACTCAGAATCTCTTGTTCTTGCTTACCTTTGTCGCTCTAGGCTGGGCACTCTACCACTTGAGCCACATCTCCAGCTCTTCTGCTGGTTCGTCTCTTGGATATGTTTGCCCTGGCTGGCTTTGAACCTTGACCCTCAGATCTCAGCCTCCTGAGCAGCTAGGATGACAGGTGTGAACCACCAGCACCTGGCTGGCTTATTACAAATAGCATCACTGTGTACACAAGTTCAGCTTATATTACAAATAGTACAACAATCCGCAGTGTTGAGCAAGGCAGGACTAGGTAAGGGCCAGAACCTCTGTGCCCCACCATTCCCCCGCCCCCTTGCTCTGTCACTGGCCATTTTCTGATTTCCTTTTATAATCACCACTATGTAAAGAGACTGATTTCAGCGTGGCGCACGATCGTTTTTAAATGAAGGGGAGATTGCCAAACCTATTTTTTTTTTTTTAAAGCAGATCATTTTGTTTGTAATGACTTCCCTTGCTTTTGACTTATTTTCCACGTGTGTGTGTGTGTGTGTGTGCGCACGCGTGTGTGCATTTCTTCTTGTTAAAACTGTTTTCCTACCTTTTCTTTAAAATAAAAATAATCAATGGATGGTGGCTACAGGGGTGGGCGGCGTGAGGAGTTTAGTTTCTCTTTTTGAGTCGAGCGGAATGCTATTTAGTGTGGGTTTCTGGGGTCAGTCAAATCAGTGAAAGAGGCCCCCACCAGCCCAGGCCTCAGGAGATCGGAGGCTGACCGTGCGGGCCTTGTGGCCAGCGCTAGCCCTTTGGGCCTCCAGAGAAGGTCACAGACCCTGCACCTGCTCTGTGAGGCGGATCAAGGGGAAACTTGGGTGGCTGGACATTCTCAGAGCAGCTCCTTGGGTTTCAGTCAGTGCCTGATCCGAGCTTTTAATTAACCAGAACCCTGGCTCCCCCCCCCCCCCCCGCCCCCTTGCTGGTCAAGAGACACCTGCCGCGTACTCACAAGTAAATTCTGCAGTGACACACGGGCGGTCGCCGGAGAGGCCACTGCAGCATTTTGCTTTCAGATGCAAGTTCTTTTTTATCCCCCCCGTGAGAGCTAAAGAGAAAATCTCCACGGTCCATAACGTGTGTCTCGGCACTGTAGCTAAACAGCTGGAGGCAATTTTTCATCTTTTTTTTGGTCTGATTGAAGCCTATACAAGCTTAGCAGTAGGGATAATGTTACCTAAGGTGTGTGTGTGTGTGTGTGTGTGTGTGTGTGTGTGTGTGGTGTGCATATTGTCATTATACTAACCCCCTATTTGGTAATCAGAAGGGTTTTGCTTGGTTTGGTTTTGGTTTTGGTTGAGGGGCTTGAACTCAGGGCCTGGGCGCTGTCCCTGAGCCTCTTTTGCTCAAGGCTAGCGCCCTACCACGTTGAGCCATAGCTCCGCTTCTACCTTCTGAGTGGTTCACTGGACATAAGAATCTCGTGGACTTTCCTGCCCAGGCTGGCTTTGAGTTGCGATCCTCAGATCTCAGGCTCCTGAGTTGCTAGGATTACAGGCATAGCCACCGACGCCTGGCCACAAGTTATTTTGGCCATGATATAAACCCTTCTCAGACACGGGAAGCCAGGTTGGGATCCAGTGAGGACCAATCACATGATATGAATATTCCCATAGTAGAGGAAAATATTATTCAGGGAGTGAGGATGCGCAAGGCTAAAACATGGTGTGCTGGTCTGTTGTACAGTCGAGTTCCGTGATGTGGCGTGATTAAATTTCTGTGAGGAAAAAAGTAATAATAAAGTTTGTAAAACTCTTATCTCTGCTGGGCGCTGGTGGCTCACGCCTGTCATCCTAGCTCCTCAGGAGGCTGAGATCTGAGGATTGCAGTGCAAAACCACCCGGAGCAAAAAAGTCCCATGAGTCTGTTATCCCCAGTTAACCACTTGAGCTGTGGCTCAGGTGGTAGAGCGCTCGCCTTGAGCACAAAAAGGCTCAGGGACAGCGCCCAGCCCAGAGTTCAAGCTCCACAACTGTCAAAACATTAAAAAAATAAATAATTAACTGATAGAAATTTGAGCACAAAGAGTAGTGCATTGGGGGAATAAAACAGAGTACACAACATTAGGAATGCCTAGGAAAATACATGTGTGTGTTCTTAGCTGCGTCTCCTCTCTCCCCACTAACTTCAAGTTCAAGGATGAGTCTAACTCATCATTATTTTCTCCAAACACCCAGGGTAATGTTTTCAGAGAGTAGATGCTCAATAAATAAATGACTTTAATTAGAATTCAGAGCGATTACAGTTTCTCAAAAGACCAATATACTTTAGACAAATTTAAAGCAATGAGCAACAAACATCACAGGAGAACAGAGAATGGATCCAATTACCATAAAAAGGATATATTAGCTGTAAGCAGAATAGTATGGAAGTACATTGACAAAGAGGCTATGCTATAAACCAGGTAATGTCATGATGTATTATCCCATTATACAAAGAAAGATGGTAAGTAATAATAGCATAGGAATTTAAAAAAGTTAGCGATATTGCTCTCTACCTACCTACCTACCTACGTCTCTATCATCTATTATCTATTAACATCTACCTGTTATCTAGTCATTATATAATGCCTATCTACCTATTTATTATCTATCATCTATCTTGTATCTCTGTATCTTTTGTCTTTCATCTGTTATCTATCATCTATTAATCTATAACCTATTAATCAGAATACAGTTAACTGTTTGAACATAATAATGCTCTTGCGTGCTTACACTTGCGTGTGTGTGTGTGTGTGTGTGTGTGTGTGTGTGTGTGTGCCCAGTTCCTGGGGCTTGTCCTCAAGTCCTGAGCTTTTTTGCTCAAGGCTGATGTGCTTTCACTTGAGCCATAGCTCCACTTCCAGTTTGTTGGTAATTAATTGGAGATAAGAGTCTCATGAAATTTCCTGCCTGGGCTGGTTTTGAACCTCAATCCTCAGATCTCAGCCTCCTGATCAGCGAGGATGACAGGTGTGAGCCACTGGCCACAGCTTCAGAGTTTTTCTAGTGAAACCAAAGTCACATGTAACTCCCACCAGCAGCCGATCCTCGTCATTTTGTTCTTTTACAAAAATTGTTTCAAAGCCAGGCGCTGGTGGCTCACGCCTGTCATCCTAGCTACTCAAGAGGCTGAGATCTGAGGATCGTGGTTCAGAGCCAGCCTGGGTAGGAAAGTCTGTGAGACTCTTCTCTCCAATAAACCACTCAGAAAATTAGAAGTGGTGCTGTGGCTCAAGTGGTAGAGTGCTAGTCTTGAGCTGAAGAGCTGAGGGGCAGTGCCCAGGCCGAGTTCAAGCCCCACAGCTGACCAAAAAAAATTAAAAAGTTTCACCTTCTCTGCACAAATTTTGTATTACATATTTCATTCAAATATCAGCTTCTCAATTGCTAAAAATAAAAAAATAAAAAACATTGGGATTTTTCGAGAGAAATTACTCTGAATATCATGTCTTTTTGTCAGGGGGAAAACCATCAACGTTAGTAGTTTTATTTCGGCCAGAAAGTCTATGATGTTAACTTCCGTAGTACTAGACAAATAGTGTAAACTGCATCAAGCGAAGATGAGCATGAGTCTCTGTTTTCTGGCATGTGTGCATGTGGCCATCTGGACTGGAAGTGGATGGCGTGGCGGGATGCTTGCGCGAGTCCTTTAGTTCAGTCCTGGTACCTGTGGGAAAATGTTGGGCCAGAAGCGGTGGCTCGTGTTGGTGATCCCAGCTGCTTGGCTGGGTGGATTTCAGGCCTGTGGCTTCAGGCCAGCCTGGGAAACAGAGTTTGCAAGAGCCCAGTCCTACGGAACAAAGGAGCAGCAGCGACTGTGCAGGTCGCTAAGACCAGCTATGCCAGAGGCAGAGGTAGGAGGATTGAAGTCTGAGGCCGGCCCCAGGCAAAGGGGGAAGAGGCTCTATCCAAAATATAACAGAAACGAAAAGGCCTGGAAGGATGGCTTGAGGGGTAGAGCACCCACTTACCAAGTGCAAGGTTGTAAGTTCAAAGCCCAGTACCACTAAGAAGAAGAAAAAAAGTGGAAATCTTCTGTAAGGGTCTGTGGAGACAAAACAGAAGGGGTGTGTGTGCGTGTGCGTGTGTGCGTGTGCGTGATCTGTACACAGAATGATCTCCGCTGACACAAATGTACATGGTTTGTGATTCTGCCTGCAGGACAAGCTCCAGATTCTGGGGTGGGAATAACGGCGCGGCCCAGTGGGAAGGCCTCTCATTCTGGTTTGGTTTCTTGAGATGGTGTCCTCACCTGGGACTCCGGCCTAGCCTGGAGCTCATCATCCCTCAGTCCCCCCCTCCTCCACGCTGGGCATACAGGCATGCTCCACGGCACTTGGTTTAGGGCTGGTGTGGCTGTGGCGATGGTTTTCCTCTGTCATTTCTCCATCCTTCACGCCTTGGCGTGAGGAGCTGCATGCCAAGGCTGGCTGAGAAAGAACCCCAGCTTGACCTTCACGAAGGGCCCTTGTTTGAGGACGGGGAGAAGGGAGCCGGGGCCTTGTGCTGACCCATGCGCTCAGGTTTTGACAGGGAGTAAGTGAAGAAGGTCATGCCTGGCTCTTCTGCGGGGCACAGGGGACGGGGCTGGAGCCCTGTCGGGCTGGCCGCTGGGAGGGATGATGGTGGATGGTGATGTCTGACAGGCTGGGAGGAGGGAGGAAGCAAGTGTTGGACACATGGCCGAGGGTCAGGCAGGCCGGGCTGTGTGACGCACAGCCCCATCCCTGGCCCTGGTTCCTGAGCTTTGGTGGCCTTCGGAGGCTTGCTGCTGGGCTCAGCCTCAGCCCGCCACCATCTGACCTGGCAGGCTGGCTTCGTGGGTTTTTCTGGCATTCCTTTCACCATCTTGGAGCGCGTGTGTTGTGCCAGGGACTTGGGAATCTCCAAGCCAAGCACCCTCTTCACCCACACCGGCTCACGGGAGCTGGGCCTGTCCGCTCCCTTTGACAGATAAGATGAGCCTCCACGTGCGGGTTACACGTGGCCGAGGTGCGCAGGAGGCTCTCATTGGCATCCCAACCCCCATTGATTTAGTTTTTGGCACTGGTCCTGGGGCTTGAGCTTAGTGTCTGGGCACTGTCCCTCTGCCACTTTGAGCCCGCAGCTCTATTTCTGGCCTTTTGGGGGCTCATTGGAGATAAGAGTCTCCTGGACTGTCCTGCCTGGGCTGGTTTTGAATTGTGATCCTCAGATCTCAGCCTCCTAAATCACAGGAACACTAGCACCCGGCTTGAAGCTCTGAACTTTTTCAAAAGATCTATATTTTTATTGTAAAGATACTGTACAGAGGGATTACAGTTAACTGAGTAAGGTCATGAGTCCATTTCCTATCGAGCATTGTTACTTCCTCCTTTGTTTTTCCCCTACCATCCCTTCCCTCCCACCTCCCTCCTCCCTCTCCCCCCCCCCCCGCCCCCCACAAGTTGTAAAGTTTGTTTTCAATATAGTGTCTGGTACATCTCATTGTTACAATGGGTCAACCTGTATCCTTATTTCTGCATTTTGCGATTTCCCTTCCCCTCCTCAAATTAGAAAAATGTATATACAAGATATGCAGGGCACCAGAATCAAATACAGTGAAAACAGGGGTTATACCATAGGGGGAAGAACATATAAAAGAAACAAAAAAAAATCACACAGTACTTTATAAGTACATTGAAAGTAACAGTAACAAAGATAAAACCTCTTGTGTCCCTATCTTGGGGTTCATTTCGCTTAGCATCATCTTATCTGGTCATATGTACATAGCTTTTGACCTTTTCCGCTTGTCCTATACATATACTTGTTATTGCAAATAAGGGAAACCATGGGACCTATGTTTGTTTGGGCCTGGCTTACTTCACTTAATATAATTTTTTCCAGGTCTTTCCATTTCCTAACACATGGGGCAAAGTCATTCTTTCTGACGGAGGCATAGAATTCCATTACACACACTTACACACACACACACACACACACACACACACACACACACACACTACATTTTCTCGGTCCATTCATCTGAGGGACATCTGGGTTGGTTCCATATCTTAGCTATGGTGAATAACGCTGCTGTGAACATAGGCTTTGAATGTCTTGCTCACGTCCTTGATTCCTTTCTTGCTTGCATTTGGCACTGCGGGGGTTTGAACTCATGGTTTCCGGTTTCCCAGGTAACATTTCCACTGAGCCACGGCCCCTGGCCCTGGCCCTGAATTTCTGACAGTCCTTTGGAGGATGCTTCTCCCCGCAGCTCTGGAGTAACTTGTCCCCATGGACTTAAATGGTGGTGTGAATTAATGATGCAGAGTGAGTAAATGATGGAGGGGTGGAAAAGGTGCCTTCCCCTCCTCCCCACACAGGAAGGCTGGGTGAGGGGTGGGTGTCAGGGTAGGGCATGGTGGCAGAGAAGTTTCTGATCTGCTCATTAGAATCTTGAATTGTGTCTTCTTCCTGTCCGGCTGGTTTCAAATGACATTCTGCCCCCCCCCCCCCTCCCCCCCCCCCCCGTTCCCCTTCCCATTGCTTTCTCTTCGCTAAGAAAATGGAGTATGAAGCGAAGCCCCAACACCAGGCCTGATGTGAAAGAGATTGTTAATTTTTATTATAAGTGATATCTGCATTTTGCATTTTCTAAACTCCAAGTGTCTTCATCTCATTCCTCGTTCCTCTGTCTCACACGCGATTGATATTTGGGAAAAGTACCTTTTTTTTTTTTTTTTTCTGAAAAGATTTAACCTTTAAAACCTCCTTGGGAAACGGTCGCGTTATTTTTATTTCGGCCACACGAGGGCAGTCGCGTCACACACTAAAAAGAGAAAACGGAAAGCCTGTCTCCCGCTTTCAGAGCAGATGGTGCATGCGTTAGACTTCACTGGATGCATTTTCCCTTTATTGAAGGGCAGGGGAGTTTCACGTTTTTGCAGGTAGGATGGGAAAAGGTAGTTAACATTTTATCCTGTGTCTTTAATACTTTGTGTATGCTGATAAAGGTAGCAAAGACAGTTGAATGATATTTATTTTTTTTCACTCTCTTCCTTTTTGGGCCCTTTTTGTTTTTTTGAGGTGTTGGGGTGTGGTAACAAGTTGGATGAATGTTCACTCTCACCCCCATTGCCAGAAGATCTTCAGTTGGTTTTGCATTTAGTTGTAAAGTGTCACAGGGGTAGGACTCGCGTCCTTGTTTCCTTTGCTTACTTGTATTTGGCACTGCTGGGGTTTGAACTCAGGGTTTCTGTTTTCCCAGGCAGGTAGCATTTCCACTGAGCCACGGCCCCTGGCCCAGGCTCTGGATTTCTGACAGTCCTTTGGAGGTCTCCCTGGGGCCTCCTGGCATGGCATGTCTCTGTCCGTCTTTTGGTGGTGGATGGTAACCAGCTTGCTTCCAGGATGGACCTGTGCCAGTCTTCCTCACCCCCCAGGGCTGTGGATGCTCAGGAAGCCTCAGAGGCCCGTCAGTTCTGCAGGGATTAACTCGACGCCAGGGGTGGGTCCGTGAGAGCGACACGCACGGGTCTGACCCCACTTCTGCGGGCTGCTTTTCATGTTGGATGAACCCACATGCGTTCCCCACAGCCCGTCGCCAACCCTGAAATGCAGGGTTTGCATCGAGCAATCTAGAGCGCTTGCTTTTCCAGACACATGACCTGGTCTCCTCATGCCCACTGCGCAGGGCCACCTGTGTGGCTGCGGTCAGCAGACACCCCACAGATCCCCCTCATCCCCCGCGATGTCCCTGACCCGAAGGGAAGCATCTTCACCATCACCTGCATCCCGGAGTGGACACGCTGCAGAGAGAAAAAGGTTTTGCTTTTTGTGTTTGTGTTTTGATGGGACTGAGGCTTGAACTCAGAATTTTGCTAGACTTGCAAACACATCCCACAGCCCAGAAAAGAAGCTGTGTCAAGGTCGAATGAAGGACTTGGTGAGAGATCCTGGGAATCCCTGCAGCCAGCAGTGACGGGCCTGGCCAGCATCGGGGCTTCAGCACCTTGGAGAGCTCCAGCTCCCGGGACTGGCTTGGGGGGGGGGCTCTTTCTTGGGAGGCAAAGCTCGTGGAGCCCCACTTCAGCTCTAGGAGGCCCCTCATTGTTCATGTGTGTGTGTGTGGAAAGAGAGAGAGAGAGAGACAGACAGACAGACAGAAGAGAGAGGAGAGGGAGAGACAGAGAGGAGAGAGAGGGAGAGGGAGAAAGAGACAGAAGAAAGAGAGGGAGAGAAGGACAGAGGAGAGAGGGAGAGACAGAGATAGAGAGAGGAGGGGAGGGAGAGGGCGAGAGAGAGAGAAAGAGGAGGGGGGGAAGTGTTAAAGGAGGGTAATGGGGAAGGCGGCCTTCTGGACCCTGTGCTCTGGCCGGGTCGCCTCTCTGTGTTTCTCCTGCAGCCTGGACAGGGCAGCTGGGCTGAACTGAGCTGAGCTGATCTGGGCTGGGCTGGGCTGGGCTGGGGCTGAGCTGGGCTGGGCTGGGCTGGGGCTGGGCTGGCTGGGCTGGCTGGGCTGGGCTGGCTGGGCTGGGTGGGCTGGACTGGGCTGGATGGGCTGGGTGGGCTGGACTGGGCTGGGCTGGGCTGGGCTGAACTGAGCTGAGCTGAGCTGAGCTGGGCTGGGCTGGCTGGGCTGGCTGGGCTGGCTGGGCTGGGCTGGGCTGGGCTGGCTGGGCTGGGTGGGCTGGACTGGGCTGGGCTAGGGCTGGGCTGGGCTGGGCTGGCTGGGCTGGGCTGGGCTGGGCTGAGCTGGGGCTGGGCTGGGGCTGGGCTGAGCTGAGCTCAGGGCTGGAGGAGCAGACAGGAAATCCGTTCTGCCTCTGTGGTCAGCGGGCCCAAGCACACAGCAGGGTTTGCTTGAGAGGAACCTAACACCACACATTGCTCTTCCAAAGCCTTTTGCTCACAAGCCAACGGGAGCCTCTCCTCACGGCCTCACCTCCTCAGGGCTGGCCTCCTGGACGACCAGAACCTTTCCTCCCTGGCCAGGCCCCGGCACGTGGAGAATCCCTCTGCTACCTGCAGATAAGCCAAGGGCTCATAGTTGGAAAATGGGGAGAAGGGAGGGGGGGAGAAATCTCAGCTCTGAAACCTCTGGGAAGGGTCAGGTGACCAGGGACTGCCAGGTGCTGGCCTTGGATACTTACTGAATCCACAAAGTGCTGAACCGAGTTGTTCAAAGCTAAGAAGCCACCCACGACTCGGGAAGATCAATATTAGACATAAATTGAGTGCAGTTATTTGCTCGAAAGAAAATAACTATAATAATAGCTAATATCTGGAATAAAATGTGTTGCCTAAAGGTAGGTTTTGGGAAGTGTTTTAAAACAGTAGCACAGATGTTATGTAAGTTTATAATCTAACACGGCTTTTATAAAAACCTGTAAGAGGGGCTGGGAAGTTGGCTCAGTGGTAGAGCGCTTGCCTTGCATGCCAGAGGCCCTGGGTTCGATTCCTCAGCACCACATAAGCAAAAATAAAAAAAAAAATACTTAAAAAAAAAAAAAAAAACCTGTAAGAGCTGTGAGGTTAGTAGCTCTAGTAGTTTACTAATAAGGGGAGCCCTGGGGACCAGTGTCTGACTTCTTCCTCTTGATTGTCTACAGGCGAATAGATCTTAGATGATAAAGTACTAGGCTCTGGAGTTGTGCTTTTAAAAGATGCTGAAGGCCTAGTTTTGAGTCTTTGCTGCTTTCTAGTTAAATTCAGCTGGGCAAGTTGGTTGAATTCATGCCCTGGGGCATGAATTCAAGGCCTGGGCGCTATCTATGAACTTTTTTTTTTTTTTTTGGTTGTGGGGCTTGAACTCTGGGCCTGGGCACTGTCCCTCAGCTCTTCAGCTCAAAGCTAGCACTCCACCAAGTGAGCCACAGCGCCACTTCCGGCTTTTTCTGCTTATGTGGTGCTGAGGAATTGAACCCAGGGCCTCATGCATGCAAGGCAAGCGCTCTACCACTGAGCCCCCTTCCCAGCCCTGTCTATGAACTTTTATGCTCAAGGCTAGTGCTCTATCACTTGAGCCACAGCCTCACTTCTGGATATTTTTTTGGGGTGCTTTATTGGAGATAAGAATCTCATGGACTTTCTTGCCTGGGCTAGTTTTGAACCACAGTCTTCAGATCTCAGCCTCCTGAGTAGCTAGGATTTCACTCAGGTGTCTTTTTAAGCCTCTGCTCCCACTTTGCCAGATGAAGAGAGGTCAGATGCCTGGCTCAAGGGAGAAAATGGACAGGGCTGACGTTCAGAGGGGCTTCCCACTGCAAACAGGACAGACAGCCTGCCACGCCGCCGCCCACGCTCCATCCCTCCCCATATCTTGTCCCCTGGGCAGCAGCTTTGATCTCAGCTTTGAGCGCAGAGATCTAGAACACGAGTCAGAAAATTCCCTTTCTGTCCATTCTGGCTTTCAAGGCTGGTAACCTGGCCCTGTTCCCCGTTCCCTGCCCCCCCAAACTGGATCTTCAACTCTTTTCAATTCTAACTCCTGGCTCTTCTTTGCTTTTCATGTCTTTTCTTCTCAAGGCCGTCCACACTTTCTGTGTTCTGAGAAATCAGAACAGTCCTCTGTCTTCCTCTTCCCCTGCTCTTCCTTCCCAGAGTGGGCCCATGGGGTTCAATAGATTTGGGAAATAATTCCTTATTTAAATGGGGGCGGTCTCTTGCTAAATGTGCCTTGTTATTTCAGAGAATAATATTGCATCTGGGGTTTCTTAATCTGTCTTCCCTGCCTCAGTTTCATATATATACATAAATATATATATATTAAAGATACTGTACAGAGGGGTTACAGTTACATGAGTAAAGTAATAAGTATATTTCCTATCAGGCATTGTTACTCCTCCCTTTGTTTTTCCCCTATCATCCCTTTCCTCCCCACCTTCCCAACTCCTCCCTCCCCCCCCCAAAGTTGTAAAGTTCGTTTTCAATATAGTGTCTTGTACATCTCATTGCTACAATGGGTCAACCTGTATCCCTATTTAAGCATTTTGTTTTTTCCCTTCCCCTTCTCAAATTAGAAAAATGTATATATAAGATGCAGGGCACTGGAATCAAATACAGTGGAAACAGGGGTTATACCGTGGGGGAAGAACATACAAAAGAAACAAAAGAAATCACATGGTACATTATAAGCACATTAAAAGCAACGACAGCAAAGATAAACTCTTGTGTCCCTATCTTGGGGTTCATTTCGCTTCACTTCATCTTATCTGGTCATATGTACATAGCTTTTAGCCTTTTCTGCTTGTCCCAGACATATACTAGTTATTGCAAATAAGGGAAACCATGGGACCTATGTTTCTTTGGGCCTGGCTTACTTCACTTAATATATTTTTTTCCCAAGTCTTTCCATTTCCTAGCAAATGGGGCGGGGTCATTCTTTCTGATGGAGTCTGCCTCAGTTTCTCTCTTTCTCTTTGTGTCCTGGGTGACTGACATCTTGGGACACAGCATATTGATTCCTCTAAGGATACTGAGCAAAATGAAAACCCCCTTGAAGGAGGGAAAACGGGCTGCCTTTCTTTATGTGGGATCAGGCCTGGTCTTGGGAAACATGTTTTGTTACATAATTCCACTAGATGGCACTGCAGCCTTACCTATGCGGGCAAGGCGGGTCTTTTCACATTCTAAATCCTATTATCTAGGCTAGCTCATCTGTATTCAAAAGATCAATGTTGCATTATTACAAAGATCCTTTCAAGTGTAAAAAGGATGGCACTTCATTACAGAAAGTAAAAGAAACTAATCAAACTTTCTTGGTGAAATCATTGACTTTTTTAAGTAAAGGGCAAATTTAAGAATTTGAAAGTCCGAGATGTAGGGGAATGGAGGGGTTTGGGGGCCCGCGCCGGGACTGGCCTGGCGGAGGTTGGTGGTGTGTGGCCTGGATCAACCACGGAAGAAAGAGGTTTTTCTGGAAAGAATCTCAGAGCTTCGCTGCTGCTGCTGCTGCTGCTCTCGTTTCTCCTGTCATGGGTGTGGTTGTGGATCTGTGAGAAAATGGTGCAGAGAACCCACAAGGTGTAGAAGACAGACAAGACATGTATTGACCTGACTCATGGACATTGTCAGGGAAGCATTGGGGAAAATATTGTTCATTCACTTTTTGTTTTTCCTTTTTTGTTTTTCCTATTGTGGTGCCGGAGATGGAATTGCCAGCAGCCATTCTGTAAGGGATGCATCCACCCACTGTCTCCACTCTTCTCCCACAGGGAATTCTTGTTTCCCAGCACCAAGCAGGCTAAGAGGAGAGAGGAAGAGAAGAGAGAGAGGCTGAGGCAGGCGGGTTTGTCTGGTGTCCTTACGTTGTGATGCTGGGCTTACCAGGAATTGGTCTTTTCCATATATAATCTGTTGTTGTTTGAGATAAGGTCTCACTATGTAGCTTGGGCTGGCCTTGAACTACCACACACACACACACACACACACACACACAGCTTAGGTGTTGTCCCTTAGCTTTTTCACTCAAGGTCAAAGTAGAGCCACAGCTCTAACTTCCGGTGTTCTGGTAGTTTATTGGAGCTTAGGGACTTTCCAGCCCCAGCTGGCCTGCTCTGAACTGAGATCATCGGTTCTCAGCTTCCCGAGTAGCTAGGATTACAGGCTTGAGCCATTAGTGCCAGGTTTATTTTTTTATTTGAATTGACATAGTATTATACAGACACACATGTATAATTTTTTTTCTGGTCTTGAGGCTTGAAATCTGGGCCCAGCAGCTGTCCCTGAGCTTTTGTGCTCAAGGCTAGCACTCTACCACTTGAGCCACAGCGTCAATTCTGGCTTTTTGGCAGTTTGGTGGAGATAAGAGTCTCATGGACTTTCCTACCCAGACTGGCTTTGAAACAAGATCCTCAAGAGCTCAGCCTCCTGAATAGTCAGGATTACAGGCGTGAGCCTCAGTCGCTGGGTATCTTATCCATATATGTGGGGTAAATGGTGACCCTTCACTGCACACACACACACAATGCAGTGACCAGATCAGGGTGGCTGGCAGGCATTATTCCACACAAATAGCATGCTAATCAGTTCAGTTGAGCTTCTCCCAAGCCCTTCCTACTGCCCCCTACTGGCTATTTTGCAGTATTCAATCATTTGCAGTATTTACTCGTGGTTTCCATTGTGCTACATAGTATTAACAGCCTTCTCTTCCCTTTTCCCTTCTCTCTCTCTCCCCAACCCCCACCCCCTGCCCCTTCCCAGGCTCTGATAACAACAAGAGAACTTTTCTACTACTCTGGATCAAACTTTTTAGCTTTCTCAAGGGAGTGAGGTCCTAAGTGTGTACCTTTCTGTGGCTGACTTATTTTACTCAGTGTGGCAATCTCCAGTCTGGTCCACATCGTCCGAAATGACAAAATTTCACTCCTCCTCCTCCTTCCCTTCTTCCTCCTTCTCCTCTTCCTTCTCCCCCTCCTCCTTTTCCCCCCTTCTCCTCCTCCTCCTCTTCCTCCTTCTTTGAACGGTGGGATGCTGTTCTGTTGTATTTATCAACATAGAGTCAACTGTTGATTGCATGTCTTGGCTGTTATGAACACGATTGCCATCAACACTTGAGTACCGAGGTCTCTTCAACAGATTGATTTCATTTCCTGCAGATGTGATCCCAGGGACCGGATGGCTGGGGCCTGTGGTCACTCTCTCTATTTCTAGTTTTCTGAAGACACTCTGTGCTGTTTTCTGCAATGTCTGTCCCGATTTCCATCCCCACCAGTTGTGCGTGAGAATTTTCTTTCTCCACATGCTGCCCGGTGCCTGATTTTGTCTTTCGAGCAACGGCCATTGTAACAGGGACGAGATGACCGCTCAGGGTGGACTTGACGTGCTATTCCAGATCCTGGGTGTGTGAATGAGGAACCTCTTACAGTCAAGCTCTTTCTTCTTTTTCTTTTCTTTTTTGTTGTGTTGTGCCCATGGTGGGGCTTGAACTCAGGGCCATGATTCTTCCCTTAGCTTAGTCTCTCAAGGCTGGTGCTCTACCACTTGAACCACACTCCCAATTCCAGCTTTGTGCTGGTTCACTGGAGCTGAGAGTCTCGAGACTTTCCTGACCGGGTCGGCTTGGACCCTGAATCCTCAGCTCTCAGCCTCCTGAGTAGCTAGGATTACAGGTGTGAGCCATTAGCTCACACTCATAATAAATTGGATCTCCTTAACTGAGAGCATGCCCCTCCTTTGCAGGAAGGTCAAATTCATTCTTCGTATCGTTCAGCTTCTGTCTGAGTGTGTGACACCCTTGCTTACTGAAATATATTCAATGTGGCTATTGCTTTTTAGTTGCATTGGTCAATGATCATACCAACCACAGGAGTCTACTGAGCATTTAGCACATGGAAAGCCCCACATGAGATGTTAAGTGTAAAATACACTCCAGATTTGAGACTGATATAGAAAAAATAATGTTTTTTTTTCAAACAACACCTTCAAGTTTTTTTTTTTCCTTATGTCCATCACATGTTGAAAGAAGAATAGTTCAGACTGGGTTCAATAAAAGAATATATTGAAATATGATTTCAAGATGCCTTTGTCTTTTAACACTTGAATGTTGGCTACTGGAAGTTTTAAAATAATATATGTGGTCTGGACTTTATTTCTATTGAACAGCACTACGTGTGAGTGAGATTCTTTGGAGAGAGATTTCCCCCCACCCCCTCTTTTCAATGCAGAGAAAATCCTTATTTAGTTTGGTATGGGGATCATGTTCCTTTTGCTATGCTTCATTTGATTTGTATTTATTAATGGGGATCCCATCCATCGGAGAGCCCCGCTGGCCGGTGGTTTGGTGGCTGTTGAGAAGTAGTTAGAGGCAGCCAGAGTGAGATGAATTAAGGTTGCATTGTTGTAAGGGGACAAGGTCATCAACTTGAAATTAATCAACGGATTTCAAATCACCAGGAAGGGGATATTTTACCCTCCGCTTTACAGTTCCAGCATGTAAATTGCTGTTTAGAGGAGAGCCTTTAAAATCAATCCAGCCTCTCTCCCTTCAGAAATTAAAGGCAATTTATTTTTATTTCTGGCAGATCCCCTTGCAAAAAAAACCCTCGAGTCTCCCAACTCCTTCTGCCCGACACCACCTGGGTTGTGTGGTGCTCAGACCTTTGAATAGAGAGGTGAGAAAAAAAAAAAAAAGCAATGGCTTTCAAGTCTCCAGCAAGATTTGCTGGGGACTCTTCTGCTTCCAGTTGGAGAGCCCATCTGTCCATCTCCCCCACCTCTCCCCCTCCCCCTTCCCACACCCCCTCACCCTAATACATTTGCCTTCAAATGAGTCAGAAACTCTGGAGGCTAAACTTGGCCAAAGAGATGCATGCGCCGTGGACGCCACCCAACGCCATAGACATACATCATTCCCCCATCACACCAAACTTGGCCCCCAAACCGGGCACAGATTTTCCAATCTGCTCCTGGAGTTTGCCAGCAAGCAGGAGGACCCCAGAGATGTGTGGGATGTCTCTGGCTCCCATCCCCAACTTCTGTGGTGAGCCAGGCTCCGTCTGAGCTGGGATGGGTGGAAATCCAGCCCCGTGGAAAGACACCAAACCACCTTCAGGGGTCATTTTATCCCAGCCCTGGTGGAAAACACCCCCCAGACAGAGTCACGTGACCGGCTGCCCACCTACGTGTGCCAGATCACACAATTTCCAACAGCGCATGCCCAGGTTTTTAATATCAGCAATTTCATGGCAAACCCGAGGCTGAATTCTCCTTCGAATGAGCTTTGTTTCTACACAGTTATGTCATGGCTGCTTTATTAATTAAAAAAATAAGCTGACATATTTAAGTGGTTATAAGTTTTATTTATCTTATTTCTTGGGCAGGTTCTCCTAAAGATATATGTACATGTATATATATAAATACACACATACATATATTCGTTATTGTAGTTTTTTTAAAAAAGAAAGGAATAATAATAATTGAATAATAAGAAAGGAATAATAATAATGACGTGCGTTGATTATCCCTTCTTCTTAGGTTCATGCAGTTTATTAGCTAGTTTTCGCCGAGAGGGACATTTGTCTGCTTTGTGAAAGAACCCATTTTGAGGGGCGAGGGGAGGAAGTTGGGAAAGGATGTTAGAGTTTTCTTTTCTTTTCTTTCTTCTCTGGGCAGTGCCTGGGTTGAAGTCTTTGTGCTGGGCAGGTGCTCCGTCCTTTGAGCCACACACCCCACTTGTCAGATCTCCACCTGGGACCCACCTTAGTAAATTGCCGACCCTGGATTCAGAAGGGAGCTTCCTTCTCGGTGTCCTGGCTGCATTTCCTCACTCCGTGGATGTATAATCCATCTGAAAAAAAGAAAAATCAAGCAGAAAGGCTTCCCGAAACAAAGGGGCAAGCTTGGAAGGTGCTTCTTAATTCAAAATGGAAATGACAGTGTTTAGTGAAAAAAGAATTCTTCAATCTCTCCAGGTAGCCAGGGCTGGCGGATAAGAGATTGGACTCAACAGATACCTGTTTAACAAGAATATAAGCTAATAACGCATACTGAACTCTGAAGACCTTGTCTTCCAGAGTGTCTGGTGGCAGGCATGCCCAAGAGAACATGGAGAGTTCCCAAATGTCAACATGGCGCTGTCAGGGATGAAGTGAAGGTCATCTCCTCCCAGCCTTGATGCTTCTCCTCCAAGCTATGTCCTTACCAATCAGAAGCGACTTCAACTAGCACTTCAACCCACTTGTGTGAGCATCTTAAACACGGGGCTCAGGTTTATTTCCTAAGAAATGTCTCTTGTCTGCACGCACTGTTAGCTGGAGTCAAGGTCACGAAGGACATCTCTCGAGTCAGTATTTTCCCTCCAGTAGGAATTTGAGCAAGACCAATTTTAGTTCAGACAGGGTGTCATTGTCTGCATGTGGCCACCTCTCTTCAATGCGTAGTATGACCCAAGCAGCCTAGCCACAGTTCTCTGGTCTCATAGGTTCAGGTTTTTGTTTTTTTTTTGCCAGTCCTGAGACTTGAACTCAAGGCCTGGACACCGTCCCTGAGCTGCTTTTGCTCAAGGCTAGCGCTCTACTGGCTTTTTCTGTATACGTGGTACAGAGGAATCAAACTCAGGGCTTCATGCATTCTAGGCAAGCACTCTACCACTGAGCCACCTTCCCAGCCCATAGGTTCAGTTGTTTAATATATGATCTGACCACATGTTCCCTGTGCGGATTTGGAACACAACCCCAGAAAGTGGAGGCGTTGTGTTCTTTTCTGATGTGGAGGCATTTTGTTCCTGCTAAAATCCCCATCTTGTCTTTCTTACCATTAACGCCTGGCCTCCTGTATCCTAGAGCTGTCCTTGGGAGAATAAAAGTGGTTTTTTTCTTTTACCCATAAGGCAATGTTTCATTAAAAATCGTGTGTGTGTGTGTGTGTGTGTGTGTGTGTGTGTGTGTGGTGTTTGTGTGTGTGTGGTGTGTGTGGTGTGTGTGGTATTTGTGTGTTTGTGTGGTGTGTGTGTGTGGTGTGTGTGTGAGATGTGTGTGTGGTGTGTGTGTGTGTGGTATGTGTGTGAGATGTGTGTGTGGTGTGTGTGTGTGGTGTGTGTGATGTGTGTATGTGTGGTGTGTGTGTGGTGTGTGTGTGTGTGGTGTGTGTGATGTGTGTATGTGTGGTGTGTGTGTGTGGTGTGTGTGTGTGATGTGTGTATGTGTGGTGTGTGTGTGTGGTGTGTGTGTGAGATGTGTGTGTGGTGTGTGTGTGTGGTGTGTGTGTGTGTGGTGTGTGTGTGTAGTGTGTGTATGTGTGGTATGTGTGGTGTGTGCGTGGTGTGTGGTGTGTGTGTGTGTGTGGTGTGTGTGTGTGTTGATGCTGGGGTTTGAACTCAGGTCCTGGTACTCTCACTTGGCTCTCCTGCTTAAGGCTGGTGCTCTACCATTTGAGCCACATATGCACTTTTTTGCAGATTAGTTGGAGAGAAAGAATCTGTTGGATTTGTTTTCCTCACCTGGCTTCAAATCCTGATCCATGATCCTCACATCTCAACCTCCTGAGTAGACAGGCCGAGCCACTTTTGCCTAGCTATTTTCAAGTATTTCGAGGAGGGTCATTATCCCTTCTGGAATATTCTTTCCCTTCTAAGCTAACTATATGTCATTTCCTCAACCATTCCAAGCAAGGCAGAAAGCAGGAAACTCAGGTTTTGGTTTTACTTTATCTGATGAAGGCAACTGGTTGACCTGGAAGTGTAGCTTGGTGATTAAGCACCTCCTCCCTCCCAAAAGAGATCACCCCCCCCTCCAATAAATAAACACTTACTGCTTAGATCCATTTATTTTTATATGGCTTTTCTATGGCTCAGTGTTAAAGAGCTACAGTAATGTATAAAATGGTAAGGGCACCTGCACAGGTCATGAATCTGTAGGCAAATGGGATTTAGGTTATTGCTTAGGTCTCTCCCGTCGTGGAAGTGAGGTCGCTGGCAGGGCGGGCTGCACCTGGGTTTGCTCTGGGAGGTGGTTTCATCGCTCACACTTCTGGCCCTGGAGGATTTGAATAACCAGAGCCTGGAATGGCTTGAGCCGGATCTCTGCGTAAGGCCTGGAGTGTGGCTTAGTTCCCTCAGGGCTGGGGGGCCTCCGACTGGAAGGCACATCTCTGGCAAGTTGAGCTGCTTCAACAGGGAATCAGGGGCTGCCAGGGCCTTTGATTCTGGGTGAGGAAACAACCCGGGAGCCAGCTACATTGTACTCATGAGAGCGCTCATGGTATCAACTCAGACCCCAGGGGAAAAGGTAGACTTTCGACGCCCGTGAACAAGAGGAAACACTCCTGACGCTCAGATCCCTTACGCAAAGCCCTCTGTGATAGAAGTCACCTCTTACAATGTGGTTCAAGAGGGTCCCACGCGAGAAATAGCACAGAAGCACCCACCAGGCCCTTAGAGAGGCCAGGAGATTTTGTTTTAAACCTAGTGGCTGTTATTGCCAGTTTGAATGTCCTAATAGCTTTTCTAAGAGCTGGCACCCACCACGGGGCCGTGCGCAGTCACCCACTGGAGTCTTCGCATCTTGATTTCACAACGGCTGCGGTCTCATGTGTGCCAACCCTACACCTAAAGCGACTTTCTCTCTTTAGCTCTCTTTCTCTCTCCTAGTGTCTTTTTAATGCTCAAGGCTGGTGCTCTACCACTTGAGCCACACTTCCACTGCCAGCTTTTTGGTGGTTAATTGGAGAAAAGAAATCTCTGGCATTTATCTGTCCCAGCTTTCTTCGAACTGTTCGTTAGTTGTAAAAGGGGGATTTCAGCGTGACATTTCCACATGTGTATGCAACATATCCAGATCAAGCACACATCTCCTTTTGCCCTCCCGGGTCCTAAAGGAATATGATGTAAACACTGCTCTGATGGCGCTCTGCGGAAAGTTTCTTGGAGAGCTGCTCATCAGCTGACAAAGTAGGGAGAAAACCATCTGAGCGGAAGGAAAGGCTTATTTTGTCTCTCTGTTTCAGAGGGCTTAGACCCTGCTTGATAGGCCCAGGCTAGAACACTATGGTAGAGGAGTGTGGTTGGGGCGAGAGAAAAAGGAGGAGGAGGTGGAGGAGGAAGAAAGAAGAAGAGGATGAGGATGAGGAGGAGAGGAGAAGAGACAAGAGCAGAGAATAGAAAAGAAGAAAAAAGAAAAGAAGGAAAAGGAAGGGAAGGGAAGGGAAGGAGAGGGAGAGGAAGAAAATGGGAGTGAAGAGACCAGAGCTGGGTGCTGGTGGCTCACACCTGCAATCCTAACTCCAAGGCTGAGCTCGGGAGGGTCCAAGTTCAAAGCCTGTCTGAGCAGAATAGTCTGAGAGATTCCATCTCCAAGAGAACCAGCACAAAGCTGGCCTGGAGGCTTGGCTCCAGCAGGAGCGGAACACCAGTTGAACAAGTGCAAGGCTGTCTATTGGCAGAGACAGAGAGAGGGGGAGAGACAGAGGGAGATAGGGAGAGATAAACGGGAGATTAGGGTCCCACAGTCATCTTTGAGGGCATGCCCCTGGTGACCTCTGACCCGGTTGACCTGTGTTAAATTTCTTCCATCTTTTTTGTTGTTGTTGTTGGTCATGGGGCTTGCACTCTGGGCCTGGGCGCTGTCCCTGTGCTCTTCAGCTCAAGGCGAGTGCTCTACTGCTTGAGCCACAGTGCCACTTCTGGTTTTCTAGTGGTTTATTGGAGATAAGAGTCTCACAGACTTTCCTGCCCGGGCTGGCTTTGAACCACGATCCTCAGATCTCAGCCTCCTGAGTAGCTGGGATGACAGGTGTGAGCCACCGGAGCCTGGCTCCTTCCATTTTTTTAAGAGATCCACCAAGCCTTTAGCATACAGCTCTACACCTGCTTTATAGCAGAGACTCAAAGTTGAAGTTTGTGCAGGAGCCACGGGCTCTCATTTTTTGACTGTATTTCCCTTCTCAGTTGTATTGACGGGGCGTGGCGAGGCAGTAACCCATTTCCTTTGAACATTCTCTAATTGTTTGTTCCTGTATTAGAAGGCAGCCTTAACATATCGATCTTATTTCTGGCAGTTTTCTAATCTGAAATCAATTTTTTTTGTTGTTGTTGGAACACTCGGAATTTTCTGTGCGTATAATGCCACTGTGTTTGAATTATGGCTATTATATTTCCTACCTTAATAGCGATGCATTTTACCTCTTACTGCGTGGTCTTCCCCCTGGTTCCATTTGGAAGGGAGGCTGTGCTGGTTGAGCTCTGGCTTGCTTCTCACTTGAAAGGCCAGGTCTCTGACTTCTGTCTTGTGAAAGTGTCACTTATCAGATTAAGGCAGTGTCTTCCTCTTGACTTCAGATGTGTGTATGGGCAGGTTCAGGGGCTTGAACTCAGGACCTGTTACTTTGTGCTCTTCCTTAGATGTTTTACTCAATGCCGGGGCTTTCCCACACTCTTTTTTTCCCCAATTCTCTGACATTTTGCTGGTTGATTGGAGATAAGACACTCTAGGATTTGATCTCGGGCTTTCCGAGTAGCTAGGATTACAGGCGTGAGTCACCAGGCCCACTGTGGCAAAATCCTATGCATGGCTCTCAAGCTTCGCTTTTTGCCTTGGCAAAATCCTATGCATGGTTCTCAAGCTTCACTTTTTGCCTCAGAAGAGATAACCGCACGATTCCCCATTGCAGTGTATGATGCAAACCTGTCTCCTTCTTGGATGAAAACTGAGGGTTATGCACATGAACACTTCAGGGCACCCCGCGTTGTACTGGTGGATGCTGACAGTTCCTGGTTTACCTGGACATCATTGCAGAGATTAGAATAGTAAGGTAGATAAACTTTTTTTTTTAACACCATGTGAAAGGGACTAGAGGAAACCAGCATGGCCCCAGAGGGAAAAGAAAAGGCAACGGCGGTTTCAAAGGCATTTGAACAACAACACTTAAAATAAAATTAATTAGCTTCCCTTTCTGCAGCTTCGTTTTAAGTTTTCATGGCGATTTGTGTGCTGGGGTAAAAAAAAAAAAAATTCCCTGGCATTGCGGGAAGACACTTGGCTCTCCAGCAACTGGAGAAATGGGAGGGAAATGGAGAAATGGCCTAGAGGAAGGGGAAGGCTGGGCCCAGGCTGGACCCAGGGGGAGAAAGGGTGCGTGGCCATCTGATGGTCAGCTCCAAGGCCCTTTGTGGAGATGAGGGAGTGTGCGAAGCAAATGCTAGTGGGAAACTTCCCCAGGGAACACTGCAAGGCCATCAGGAAGAATCGGCCTCCCCTGAGTCTTCCCAGTGGGCAGAAAAGTGATCCCACCGTTCCCATAGCTGCCGTAATGCGGGGTCTGGGATGAAGAAAGACCTCTTCCAGGCTCCCCCCCCCCCCCCCCCCCCCCCGCCGAAAAGGATAGTCTTATAGATATGTGGATCCACTATGGAGATCATTAATTAATAGAAGACTGCCTATTTTGTAATTGAGTGTGTGTGTGTGTGTGTGTGTGTGTGTGTGTGTGTGTACTGGGGTTTGAATTCAGGACTTCATACTTTCGCTTGGCTTTTTTCTGCTCCAGGCTGGAGCTCTATTCCCTGAGCCGCACCTCCACTTCAGGCTTTTTGCTTCTAGAGATAAGAGTATTGTGGATTTGGGTTGGGAAGGTGGCTCAGTGGTAGAGCGCTTGCCTTGCATGCCTGAGGCCCTGGGTTCGATTCCTCAGTACCACATAAGCAAAAAGAAAAAAGCCGGAAGTGGCGCTGTGGCTCAAGTGGTAGAGCGCTCGCCTTGAGCTGAAGAGCTGAGGGACAGCGCCCAGGTCCAGAGTTCAGGCCCCACGACTGGACCAAAAAAAAAAAAAAAAGAGTATTGTGGATTTTTTCCTGCTTGGGCCCAGAGTTCAAGCCCCATGAGTGACAAAAAGAAAGACCAAAAAATAGCCATCAAGAAAGTTTCCCTCCTGGCTTTGCATTCTTTTTCTTCTCCTTCGCCTTTCTGTCTATTGGACTCAGCGCGAGAGGGGTCTGTTCTGGAAAGGCCCGCGTGGGGAAGCGTCCTCCCATCTTTGAGCTGTTCAGCCATCTGTACCTATTGCTTCGCCGTTGCCTGTGATTTCCATCCTGCCTTGTGTGAAGGTGAACAGGCCGCAGAGCCACCCGTTCTATTAAATGTGTCTCCTCCGCTACTTTATCTCATTAACTGCTCGATCACTGTGAATAAACATAATCTTCCATTAAGTCACAACTTCAAACGTCCCCAAGACTTAGATCAAGCAAACCTTCAACAGCTTAAAAAAAACAACAATCTCTTTAAATCCGAGAGGTTCACTTCAAAGGAAAAAACCCTATGGGTGTTGTCAGCAGGACTGACAGGTAAATAGTCATTTGTAACTAACGATATGCAGCAGGGAGAGAGCACACGGCTCACCCTGGAGTTTGAAGCCTCTTCACTTACAGATGGTGAAGGTAATTTAGGGGTTGGCCAGAGCAAAACATTCACCAAAATGCCCATTTCCTTTCCCGTTCTCTTCTGCACTTTTTCTACTTACCAAAAGAATACCCAAAGTTAAAAACCAGGAGCAAAAGTTGAAAGTAACAAATATTAATTACTTCAACCAGTTAGAACCATGGTAAATATTTTGTTGAAAATCCCAGTTCTTTTTTGTTGTTATTGTTGTTGTTGTTGCTGTTTTTGGTTGTGGTGGTGGAAATCATGGAGCTTGAACTCCGGGCCTGGGCGCTGTCCCTGAGCTCTTTTGACTCAAGGCTGGTGCTCTACCACTTTGAGCCACAGCGCCACTTCCGGTTTTTTGGTGGCTCATTGGAGAGAAGAGTCTCACGGGACTTTCCTTCTCTGGTCTGGCTTTGAAACCCGGGTCCTCACACCTCAGCATCCTGAGTAGCTAGGATGACAGGCGTGAGCCACCAGAGCCCGGTCCCAGTTCTTACGTACGAGTGTATATAAAACACATATACGTGTATTTATAAAGGTGATACCATGTGCTACACCATTGGATTCCTTTGTCCTGTACCTGCAGTGTTTCTTTGTCAACAGTCTCAGGAAGCAAAGGAGACTGGCCTTATCTGCACTGATCCCCTGGCCTAGAGGAGCTCGGCTCTTCTTCCACTACTTGTGCCTGGGAACTCTCTGTTGTTGCCTTGGACAAGCAACTTGGAAGAGAAGAAAGGGTTGACCTTGACTTCCAGTTGTTTTGGTCTACGAGGAGGACCCATTGCTGGGTGAGCTTCTTCTAGTCCCTGAGTGCACTTGAAGCTTGCTTGCTCTCTCTTCTGTGCAGCATCAGCACAAGGATTCTGTATTCCCAAAGCCTAGCACAGGGCCTGTTGGCAGTCCTGCCCGGTGAATTTTGGAAGGACCATTACTAATAGGACTAGAAGAAGGAGAATGACTAATTGTTAATAGAAGGGCTATTCCTAATGGTTGGCATTAAAACAAAAAAGAAACAACTTGAACTCATCTTTCTGCATTTACAATAGCTACAAATGAATTGCAGCCATGAATTATGTATGCCTGCATTTCTGATCTATCCATTGACTTAGGTTCTTTTCATTTATCCATTGATTAATTCATAGTTGGTCAGGCACTGACTGTGTCTCTTAGTTCAAGTGTTTTTTTTTTCTTCTTCAATTTCTTTCTCTCGCCTGCATTCAGGAAATGCCTAGCACGATTGCTTTGTTTGAGAGATGATATTTTGCGATTAATTAAGGCCTCTGACTCTGGAGTTCTTAATGAGTTTGGTTTGAACCTTGAGTCTGTCATTCACATTGTTGTGTCCTTGGGCACGTTTTGAAATTTCTCTTTTTAAGTTTCGGTTTTCCTATCTTTGAAAAGAGAAAATAATAGTAGCAACTATCTCGGTAAGTCAGGGCTCTTTGATTTTTGTCACTAATCCCTTTTACTGAAGCAAGAGAGGGAATTGCAGCAGCTCACATCACTCTGTATGTCTGTATAGATTTCTCTATGTGCCTCTAATCTAATCATCATCTCCAGGAGCGATGAGTAAAGATGCCATGCTATGATTTTACACCCTTCTCTTGGTGTGCTTCTTGACTTAACCCTCAATATTATTATTACTATTATCATTATTATTTTATGATATGATGGTGTGGTGGCTGCTACTTTGTTTGTATCATGTTATCTAACTTCAAATTTAAATATTTATTGATTTAAGAAAGTCATGCTGAAATAGTGTTGATTGGTTCTTCTTTGGTCATATCCTCGTTACCCTGGACAGATCATGTGGTCTGATGAACACAGGGTGCTTTAATTATTGAGGCTCGGTCATGTGACCCCGTGTAATGGTCTAGGGTCTTGTGGTACCACCAAGTCTGGCCATCCCTTCCCCATCCAGAGGGAAGAGTAGAAGGAACAGTTTCCACAGGAATGAGTAGGAGAGAGTGTGTTCAGAGTCAGAAATAGCCAACGTGGGACCTTTTTGTAGGTACTCAAGAAAAGGGCAAAGAAAATTAACTTCTAAGCACTGCTATTTATGGGAGAATTTCTTTTTGTTTTTGTTTTCTTTTTAAACAAGCCACCTTGCCGAGAGCACTTGCTTTCACAATTTAGGCAGTTCAATAGCATTCGGAGGGGTTTATTGTAAGCATCTAGAAACCTGCTGTAGTGGGCCAGGCCATGAGGCTTACGGGAAAGCTATCATTTCTGACTCAAAAGTTCTTATAAAAAATGCTTATTTTTTCGGCATGTTTTATGAGAACTCTTAGGTCTCTGTTGCCATTTCTGTTCTCTTCAGAGTCAGTGGATTAGGATCATGAATCAGGGTGAGCCTTGTGACTCAGGATGAGTACTGTGACTCAGAATGAGCACTGTGACTAAGGATGATCACCGTGACTCAGGATGAGTACCATGACTCAGGATGCATACTGTGACTCAGGATAAACACTGTGACTCAGGATGAGCACTGTGACTCAGGGATGAGCACCATGACTCAGGATGAGCACCATGACTCAGGATGAGCACCATGACTCAGGATGAGTACCGTGACTCAGGATGAGCACCGTGACTCAGGATGAGCACTGTGACTCAGGATGAGCACCATGACTCAGGATGAGCACCATGACTCAGGATGAGTACTGTGACTCAGGATGAGTACCATGACTCAGGATGAGTACTGTGACTCAGGATGAGTACTGTGACTCAGGATGAGCACCATGACTCAGGATGAGTACCATGACTCAGGATGAGTACTGTGACTCAGGATGAGAACTGTGACTCAGGATGAGCACCATGACTCAGGATGAGTACTGTGACTCAGGATGAGTACTGTGACTCAGGATGAGCACCATGACTCAGGATGAGTACCATGACTCAGGATGAGCACCGTGACTCAGGATGAGCACCATGACTCAGGGATGAGCACCGTGATTCAGGATGAGTACCATGACTCAGGATGAGTACTGTGACTCAGGATGAGTACTGTGACTCAGGGATGAGCACCATGACTCAGGATGAATACTGTGACTCAGGATGAGTACCATGACTCAGGATGAGTACTGTGACTCAGGATGAGTACCATGACTCAGGATGAGTACTGTGACTCAGGATGAGTACTGTGACTCAGGATGAACACTGTGACTCAGGATGAGCACCATGACTCAGGGATGAGCACCATGACTCAGGATGAGTACTGTGACTCAGGATGAGAACCACAACTCAGGGATAAGCACTGTGACTCAGGATGAGTATCAACCTGCTGTAGGGTAGGTCTCCTCCATCTTTTCTTTACTTCCCATTGGTCAGTCTGCTGCTCCCAAATCTTTATCCTTGCTTTTTTATTTTTTTTGGAATTTATCTTAGTTTTGACTTTTTCTTGGAGTCTGACTGGCTAGAGAACAGAACTCAATAGTGATCTATGCGGTCTGTCTCCCCTCTGTCCATGTGGTGCTGTGGAGCCTTTTGGTCGGCATCCTGGGACGGCTCTTCTGAGTTACACTCCCCAGGTTAAAGGTAGGCTTCCCTGGCAACACATCATCGCAGCAAGCGGGCGGAACGATGGAAATAAACCCAATTACTTCTTTCTCTTAAAGACAGACATCCGGAGACATAACAAATCATGTGCAACAGGATGTATTTTGGGGGGTAATTTTCCTTAATTAGAAACAACATTTTGATGTACTTGTCTCCGAAGCCTCCCTGAAAAAAATAAAGAGTTCAAGTGAATTTGCATCTCACGATGTGATTTTAATGCCCCCACCTTGTCTGCCTGACGATGACAGCTTCATCTGATGCCAACAGAAAATAAGAAAGCTCTGTATTTCCACGATCACGGGAAGTCGAAATTGGGTTGCAAACTCCCAACCGAGTCAGGGCTAATCATCAGAGCTGAGCGATGGAGCTTTGTGAGGCCACACAAGGTTGAATCAGAGGAGAATTCAGTCTTTGCCCTGCCAAGAGGGGTTTGGGTTCAGGAAGAAGGGGGCACAGATAGAAAAGGAGAAATAATGAAACATATATATATATATATATATATATATATATGTATATATATATATGTATGTATATAACTCTATAGACATACCTGTAATATACATATCTATATATCTACATCTATATCTATATCTGTATCTCTATCTATATATCTAGCTCCATTTAGATTTAACCGAATAATCCTTAATATTTCTCAGAGCATCTCCTGGAATGTTCTGGAAGCAGGTGGAATAATGGAGAAACCCATCAAAGTAGAACACGGCACCCCCGGAAGCACATGGGCTGTTTGTGAAGGCTCTGCCCTTATTTTCCCAGCAGGCTGGCCTTCCTCATGCTGTAACTTGCCTGCTTTGTTTATAGATGTGATTTCTTCTTCTTCTCCTCCTCCTCCTCACATCCCTTTCTTCTCCTAGAGATGCTTTACGGGACCAGGGGAACAATTAGGAAAGGAGCCCTCCAGAATGGATAAGCACTCCAAAACACCCACGTCGGGGTTGGTGCCTGACAGAGCCCGGGGCACCTGTCCATCACCTTGAGCTGACGATATTCAGAGGAGACAGATGTGGGCACTGAAGCTACTGCTATGACTGAGCTTTCCACTCTGGCAGGAAGAAATTTAGCAAGAAGGATGATTGTTCCTGCGGTCAATGCTTCTGATTAAGGTCTGCCACAGATATTGTGTGTGTGTGTGTGTGTGTGTGTGTGTGTGTGTGTGTGTGTGTGTGTGTGTAACAATTAAGATTGCTTTCAACAACTTATCACCCCTCCCCCCTTTGTCTGGAACTACCAGAACGTGTCCCATGTGTTGGCGCTGATGGTCAGAGTGATCTCTCTGTGACTCAGGATGAGTACCATGACTCAGGATGAGTACTGTGACTCAGGATGAGTACCGTGACTCAGGATGAGCACCGTGACTCAGGATGAGCACCGTGACTCAGGATGAGCACCGTGACTCAGGATGAGCACCGTGACTCAGGATGAGCACCGTGACTCAGGATGAGCACCGTGACTCAGGATGAGCACCATGACTCAGGATAAGCACCGTGACTCAGGATGAGCACCATGACTCAGGATGAGTACCGTGACTCAGGATGAGCACCGTGACTCAGGATGAGTACCGTGACTCAGGATGAGCACCGTGACTCAGGATGAGTACTGTGACTCAGGATGAGCACCGTGACTCAGGATAAGTACCATGACTCAGGATGAGCACCATGACTCAGGATGAGCACCATGACTCAGGGATGAATAAACAGTTTTGCATCTCACGATGTGATTTTAATGCCCTCCACAAGCATCCCAACCAGTGCTCTGTGCTCTTGTTTTATTCCCCTTCCTCTATTCCCATTGTTCTTCATCTGCTTCAGACATGAGCCCATCGGGGTCTTGGCCAGGGAAGAGTGGGCTCCCTAGGCCTTGGCCACATTGCGTGATCAAGTCCCCTGTACCCTCTTTATATGCACAATGATCTCACCCGAGACTCCCCAGTAGCCAGGCCAGCCGGCCCAGGGAGAGCTTCGCTGTCCGGAGACTGTCCATCGCCGCCTTGCTGGCACCACCATGAGGCCAAGTCGGTTCCATTTTAGAAGGAGAATCTGCCCCGGCCTTGATTTAGGCTGTGGCAGCAGGTTCAGGAGATGTCAGTCCATTCCAGTTCCATTCCCCTAATCCTCTTTATCCCTAGGAATCAAAGATTCAGCCACCAGGGGAAGCCTGGAATCTTCCAGATGGCGGTCGGCTCTTTCTCACCCTTTTCCCTTTGGCTCATTGTTCCATTTTAATTTGCCATTGTCACAGCTGCGATTTCATTCCTGACTTCCCACCAAACTCGGAACACCCTTTGGATCCCAACCCTTGGCGGGTTTTAATTTGTATTTTCGTTACCAAAGGTTATGTTGTCACAATGGGTAAGGCGAGCACTTTCCGGCGAGGGAAAACATTTTGGGGGGAACTGTGTAATTCTAATTTAGTATTAGGCCTCGGCACGGGCTGCGGCTGTGGAGGAGCTGGGGAGCAGGAGAGTTGACAACTCAGCCATAATCAAGCTAACCGAATTGGACAGAGCAATGTGAGACGTAATTAGCAATTCTGTTCAGCGAGCTGTCTCCTGAAAAACTTAAAATACCTTCCGCGCCTCATGCATATTCAGGCCCTCATTAGCTATTGTTTTTATCCAACAGGTTGAAATTCAAAAAAGAGGAACATTTTCTGAGTTGTGCGTCTCACTTTCCTCCTCTCTCATTCTCCTGTCTTGACAGCCCCCCCTTCCCCCCTCTGTCTCGTTGCAATACCACAGGTCAAGCCAATGTCTGCTGCTCCCCGACAGATACAAAGTGCTCTGCCCACATTTCATTCCATTCCATTTCTTCTTCTCCCTTTTGTTTGTCCCTTTGTCAAGGGACGATTAGGTCCCCTCAATTAGATCTGCTTGAGCGGGTATGTTTGTCCTGAGGAATTCTTGGTTGTGGTCAGTCTTTTGAAAGCCGGGACTTAAGAGTAGACACTTGGTGTCCTTGGATGGTTGCTAGGTCGGTCCTCGTGGAGGGTGATGGATGCTTCTGGACTTTTCCATCCTGATGTCTGTCCAGCCTTTCCCTCTCCTTGGGTGATCAGAGAGTTGGGCTCCTGCTAGTGGAGTTGTGTTCCATCTCAGTAGTAAATGGAAGGGAAGGAAAAGTCAAGTCCATTTGTCTGTTTTCATCGTGTCCTCTGGTGAGCTGAGCTCTGAAGCTATACACCAGCAGCCTGTGGGCTTGGTACCCAAACGGGCCAGTTGGCTATTCTAGAAAGCCCCCTTCTGTTTGGTGGTGTTTGGTGTTTGGTGGTGAGGGAGGGGGTGGTGCAGGGCCCAAGCTGGGAAGACCTCTACTTGTGACTAACGTCGAGGCCTGGTTCCGGACTGAGCAGCTACCTGGAGCTGCCATGACAGACTGGCTTCAACACAGAAATGTATTTCTCGTGTTTCTCAAGACCAGAATTCCGAGAACGAGCCAATGGCAGATCTTCTCTACTCAGGACTCATCTCCTCTGTAGAGAGCTGTCTTCCCTTGAATCCCCAAGTGGCAGAGAACAGAGAGAGGGAAAGCTCTTCTCTCTCTCTCTCTTTCCCTCCCTCCCTCCCTCCTAGCTTTGTGGTAGTTAATTGGGGCTGAGAGTCTCAGGGATTTTCCTTACACAGGCTGGCTTTGAACCACAATCGTCAGATCTCAGCCTCCTGAGTCGCTAAGATTACAGACAGGAGCCACTGCACCCAGCAGATACCAGTCCTTTACTTCATGATCTAATCTATTCCCAGAGTTCCTACCGATCACAAGCATTTAGTTCACAAGAGAGACCAGGTGATCCTACCTCTCTAACAGTTGGGCCTCCTTCTGTAAAATGAAGATAATAATACCTGTGGTTTGCTATTAATATGAGGATTAAATAAGATAGTATATCTGGAAAATCTGGGTGGATGCCTGGCACATTATTGGTGACCAACGATTGTGTTTTGTTCCATCTCAGTGGTAATGGAGGAGAAGGAAAAATCCAGTCCATTTCTCACAATCATTGGAACACAATGATTGAGTTCTGCCTTTAAAAAAATGCTTCCTTTGCCTAGTCTTGATCTTTCATTGCTTTTCTTTCTGTCTTTTAATTGTATTTTACCATGTGATTTCAAGAAATATTAAGCAGGCTAGGATCTGAAGAAAATTACATTACTTTCAATCTCGTTCCCTGCAAGCTTTCTATTTAAAGGACACATTTTAGCAATTAGGAGATGCTGAATGTGGTTTTTGTCATCTTTTCCCTTTCTGGTTACTAGCGGGTACAGGTGACTGGCCAAAGGTATGAAGTTGAGTTAAATAAGAAATTTAAAAATATAGATGTTTTCTAATCCTCTATTCCTGGAAGCATCCCCACATGCCTCTACCTCAAAATAGTCTTCCTCAGATTTTCATATATTCTGTTAGAATAAGAAAAAAAAATTCATGTTAAAAAAATTTTCAATTTACTGGCTTGGATGCTGTAGGATTGATTTTCATACTGATTTTTGAAGTGGAAAGTGAGAAGTTAAAGCATACTCAGAGACTCGTAAATATGTTAAGCGAGGCTGAAATATATCTGAAGTGAAATCATGGATCCGGGATGGTAATTTTGGTGGAAAGTTTCCGGAGGAGAAAGGCCATGGATTGTGGTGAGGGAGGAAGGGTTGGGGAGTGCGTTCTTTTCCTGTTGAGATTTGCCAGAACGAGTTGACACACGAATGAGATTCCGTGGCACATGCATGAAGTTCCGTGGCACAGGCATGGATTGGTTCCAAGGAAAGAAGTGAAAGAATCAGGAAGGAACAGCACCCTCTCTGTTTCCTGAGAGCTGGTGCATGTTCTCAATCTCTGTGGATTACCAACTTTCCACCCATATTTATTTTTTATCTTTTGCCTTGAATAAGTATCTTGTTACTTTCAAAGGGCTGAAAAACATTTGAATGGTAAGGTCATTGCACACCCTTAACTTAGGGCCTACTTAACCTTCTGCCCCAGTCCACCCTTGCCGAAACCAGAAAGGAATCCTTGATCATTAGAGAGAGCGTGGAATCAGAGAGGCCACAAACACACACACGTCTGCCCGTGGTATTCTTTACTTTGTGAAACCGTTAAGGCCTGGGAAGGCCCCAGGTTGGATGCTACTGCACTCACCGAGAGATTTCAAGAGGGGGGAAAGAGGGCGAGAAGGTCAGAAGGGAAGTCTTTCAGTTCTTTCTTTCTTTCTTTTTTTGGGTCCAGTCGTGGGGCCTGAACTCTGGGCCTGGGCGCTGTCCCTCAGCTCTTCAGCTCAAGGCTAACTAGCGCTCTACCACTTGAGCCACAGCATTACTTCGGGCTTTTTTCTTTTTGCTTATGTGGTGCTGAGGAATCGAACCCAGGGCCTCATGCATGCAAGGCAAGCGCTCTGCCACTGAGCCACCCTTCCCAGCCCCTCAGTTCTTTATTTTTATGAGCGCATATTCGTTGTACAGAGGGGTTTCATTGTGGTAACTTCAGACACTTCCTGCTTTCCTCTTTCTTATCTACCCACTCTCCTTTATAAAAGCAATTAAAAAAAAAACAACAAGGACTTTTTATTCTGCTAGGAGCTGGGACAGAAAGGTAACAATGTCCAACAACTGTGTAGGCGAGTGTTTCCTAGAGATTCTAGCAGCATCCTTGGCACATCAGGAAGTATATACTCCATCTATGTATTTTGTCTGGGTTTTGGTGAAAAAAACAAGTCTTCAATGGGTTAAATTACTCTGCATGCCCACACGTGGATGGAGTACAAAGGAAAGCCTTTCAGATGGATGTCTTGAACTCCAACAATAGAACAAGGGTGAAAAACTAGGGTGATGGCGGAGAGAAAGGGCAGAGCAAAGGGGAGTTGGTTACTCAGCCTCTGGAGAGAAAAACGCGGATAGGAATGAGTTCCAGGGCAGACGAAGCAGGGGAGGACAGTTGGGGGGTCATGCTCCCTTTGGCTGGATCACTTGGCACCTCCTTAGTGCGCTTTCGTGCCTCTCAGGTTGGAACTTGATGAGCCCTTCTCCGTGGCGAGGGGAGGGAGGTGGTACTGCAAAGAATGGGAGCCGAATAACATCTGGATGTTTGAGACTCATCCCTGCCGGGGAGGGGGGAGCTGCAAACTGTTAACAGCCAGACATACAACCCTTTGCCTCTGTGAATAGAACTTGCCAGTGTCTGGGATGGAATTAATCTGGTGTCTCTCCTTTAACCCCGGCAGAAGCCTAAATCCTGGAGCTTCTCGGTGGAAGTATATTTTGTTGACAGGCTATTCTGTAGGAAATAACCTCTTGCAGAAATCTCGTCCCAGTCCACCAGAATGGTGCAAATGAATGATACCGTATCAAAGTTACGTGGGTGTTTGCTGCCTGGCCTTCGATTTTTCCCACTCTTCTTTCTCTCTCACACTTTATCCCCCCTTCTCAGAGCAGTGAGTCTATTGAGAAATCTTATTAAAAATCACAAACTGAACAGCACACTTTTTTTGTGTGTGTGTGCGAACCAGAAACAGATTTTAAATGACAAAAAAAACCTCCCTTTAATCTTTTTGTAACATCTTGACAGTTGTGGCAGAAGATGACTGCTTCTGCCTTCAAAATATAATTGCTTTTGGTCTGAAATAATTCATTTCCCACTCTTTCCTCTTCTCGAAAACCTTGTCCTTTCAACTGGATATACTTTCTTTTTTTTTCTCCCTTAATTTTGTGACTCCTTTTCTTTTTGGAGGGCAGTGGGAAAGGTTAGAGAACCAGAAGACTAAAGAGACTAGAATGAATGCTGGGCACATTCACACATTGGGCAGGTATAAATAAGACAGGACAGATGACGGCTTGGAGAAAATGAAAGAAAAACAAACACATTTTGTTTTAAAAATGAGGTTAACTGTACGCTGTTTTGAATGTCTAAGTGCCATCAAAGGTATCTGACCTTTGAAAAATCCATCAAGAGTATGCTTCTATTTGTTTTGCTTTCAGTAACTCAGCTGCGTTTTCTTTTTTCTTTTTCTTCTGCTGGTCCTGGAGCTTGAACTCAGGGCCTGGGCTCCGTCTCTGAGCTTCTTTTGCTCAAGGTTAGTGCTCTATCACCTGAGCCACAGTGCCACTTCGGCTTTTCTTTTCTTTCTTTCTTTTCTTTTTAAATCATAGTTTAAAACCATTTTAAGCTAGGGTCTTGAAGGTCTCAAATCTTGTGTGTTCTCCAAAGTACCACCTGATAAATATTGTAATGACTGTATTCAGATCTCCAGAAAAATCCTCATTCTGATGAAATGATTTTGATCTGGATTCAGTTTAAGTCTTGAGTTACAAAGCTTAAAAAAGGAGGGGCAGGAAAGAGAAAAAGAGAATTCGAGACACAGAGGCATTGAGGATCACCATACAGTTTGCCCAACAATGTGCACATTTCTCATCTGGACCATCAGTTCTGTGAAGGCCAACGTAGTCTCCCACACCTCTTTGATGATGCTATTCATGAATGCTTTGGGGGTTTGTTTGCATTCATCATCGATAGATCCCAGAAGATGAGCATGCCATGCTGTTGAGCACTGGGGAAAGGGCGGGGGGAAGAAGCAACTCTGGGTGAGCCACTTCCTGTCCAGATTCACTCTGCCTGTGGAACTGCTTGCGGCAACAGGAAATAGAATCCACCAAAAGAGAGGCCCACCCTCTGGTGGGTACTTCCTGGAAACTGGAAACCATAATGGTACATGGTTGCTTCTACTTGCCCCTAGGCAACGTAGTTATTGCAAACAGATTGGCAAGGATGCATTTCTGTGTAGGAAGGAATCTGGAAAAGTTTGGTCTTTCTTCTTGAAAGGATGGTGGATGAGAATTATTAGCACACACTCAGGATTTTCTTCAAGACTTAACCTTGTGCTTGGTGTTCTATGGTAATATATGGTTCATTCCCTAACACCACTGGTCACTAATATTCTGGAGGACACATCAGTTATATTGTAATGATACTCACAGTTTATAGTCTGTATTAATACATTCTCTTCAGAGACTCTCAATGGATGAGAATGAGACCCCGTCTTCTTAGAGCCTAACATTCATTTTCTCTAAGTTTAAACCCCATAGCTATCAGCACGGCCGATCCCTCGGGGGATCTGTTCTTCTTTCTTCTCTGTCTCAGTTCAGGACCTGAGATGTTTCTGTTCCCAATTCCTCTTCAGTTGTTACGTTTCAGCTCTCTCTTCTTCCTGGGATACAGAGGCTGTTCAGACTTTGCAGCTTTTCATTTGTCTTTTCCCATAGCACTGCTATTTCGAATCCTTCTCCCTTCTTAGGAACAGTCCTTGTAGCCACGTCAGTTCCCAAGGAATCAAGTAATTTCATGCAAAGCTACCATATCCTATTAAGTAAGTTAGTATTTAGGGGAAGTCCAGTTATTCCTCAAGACCAGAAACGATCTTATTTTATCCTTTATCCTAACACTCCTTAGGGTTGACGGCCGGTCTTTATCTTAAAAGCAATGTACTGAGTTAGAGGACTTGCCGAAATATGTAACTAGCAAACACAACTAGCCAGAAGTTGAACTTGGTTGTGTTTTAGTGACTTCTTAAATTCTCAACATTTATCAAAGACCTGCAAATATTCTAAGTGCCATATCAGTTACTTCATGCTCAAGCATTCTAAATGGGAGTGGATAGGAGTAGTGGAGACTATAGAAGACTATTGGACACTGAGAGAGATTCTCACTCAGTGGGAAATGATGCTGGGATTGATTGCTAATGTCTGTCATGAGAGCATGATGTAGTCACTCTACCAATTAACTCAGGCCCCACAGGGTTACCAATTAACAGGGCATGATAATATTGCTAATTGATGAATGAGGACCTGATTCTTGAATCTGTGGATTCTTGAATCCACAGCATATTTAACTGCGATGTCTTGAGGAAATTACCCAGCCCGAGTCTCTGGTATTTTCTTCTTTAGGGCAGTAGTAGGTTTGAGGGATTATTATAAGACTTCAGTAAGATCAGGAGCCTAGAGAGCAAAATTCAATACTTGGTACATTAAGCCTGTAGGAAATTGTACTGATTAAAAATAAAAGCAGCTGGACATTGGTGGCTCACACCTATAATCCTAGCTACTCCAGAGGCTGAGATCTGAGGATCGCGGTTCAAGGCTAGCCTGGGCAGGAAAGTCCATGAGACTCTTATATGGAATGAACCACTGGAACACCAGAAGTGGAGCTGTGGCTCAAAGTGGTAGAGCACTAGCCTTGAGCAAAAAATGCTTAGGAATAGATCCCCGGGCCCCAAGTTCAAGCCCCACAAATGACAAAAGCAAACAAGCAAACAATAAAATAAAAGCAATGGGGACAGAAGCCTAACTTGATGGAACACTTAACTTCCAACTTTCTTATCTTCGTTTAACTATAACATGGAGAGTGGCCAGCTTTTTCCACAGTGCCCTGAGAGAGTGATTATTTCTCATTGGTTTTCAATGTGGAATTCTCTTCGCTTTCTTGAGATCAGATGGCCTGAGGTTGCTAATTGATTCCACTAGAGTGACCGTGCAGTGTAGAATAGCAGACTGGTAAGAATTCACCTGCCCCAGCCATAGACCAAGCTATGGCCACTTTCACAATGCCAGATGAGCGAGCGCACTGGTTTTAAGGAGCTGTGGAAGACCCCGTTGTCTGTGTTTTGGATGAAGATGACAATGCTTTTACAGTCGTAATTTCTCTGTCAGTGCTACGGTCCTGTGTGGCGGGAGACCATGACAGGGATTGAGGCGGAGTTGACACCAGGAAAGGAAGCCATACACCGCTATTTCCCATCCTCATTCCATTAGCTCTGTACCGTCAAGTGCTTCAGTATTGTGAGTGTACTTCCCTAGCTCGTAATTGCCCTGTGCTTCACTCAAGAGATGGGTAATTGCTCCTATGGACCAAGGATTTCCTGCTAGCAGCATCTGATTGAAACCAGCCATTTATTGTGGTTAAAAACCCCAGATTTGCTGCAGTGTTTACAGATAAACCTTCTGTGCGACAGTCATTTGCTCTACCCAGCCATCCATAGATTACAAATATTACACACTATTCTCTCCTTTGCATCCCCCCCCCCACCTCCTTAAAGACAGAGCAACTGTTCTTTTCGTTAGATTGGATTTTTGTATGTAGTGGTGACATGCCAACTCTTTTTTATTTCATAGCTTATGTTGCATAGATCAAATTGTATAGCTTTTGGACTTAGGTTCTATTCTCAATTGGGGACATTTGTTAATAGCCTCATTATTGTAGTTTTAGATAGGACTTCTGTTAAGATGTTTTGTCTTATTATTCTTTTTTTCATTCCCTCAGCGAGTCTCATGTAGATTTTAACCATATGCCTGTTGTTGTTCTTATGACTTAGAATGTGATAAAAATAAGCCATTTATTCCCTAGTCATGATGTGTAGGTTTTTCATAATCTGAAGGAGGACTATGCTCTTCTTATTTTTTTTTTTTTATCAGTCGTGGGACTTGAACTCTGGGCTTGGGCGCTGTCCCTGCGCTCTTCAGCTCAAGGCGAGCACTCTACTTCTTGAGCCACAGTGCCACTTCTGGTTTTCTAGTGGCTTATTGGAGATAAGAGTCTCATGGACTTTCCTGCCCAGGCTGGCTTTGAACCACGATCCTCAGATCTCAGCCTCCTGAGTAGCTAGGATTACAGGCGTGAGCACCAGTGCCTGGCTGCTCTTCTTATTTTAATGCTACTTACACCTTTATTGTATACAATGAATGAAGTTGTACGGTACCACCAATCTGCCTACATGCAACCTTTCTGTGTTCTTAGTTCTCCATCCTTAAGGTTCTATTGACATTAGCTTTTAGAAGCTGAAGGAACAATTTGCCATCAGAGTATGATTCAAATCTATATACAATGGAGTTTGAGATTGGGGGGTGATTTAATTCATTTTCTCTGCCTTTGAATAGAAATTTGATACCATGTTCCATTGGTTCTCTTTTTTTTTTGTATGTGTGTGTTAAGAACAGGGGGTTGGTTGGGGGTAAAATGATGGCAGATAAATAGTGAGGGATGAAGTGTTCTCTGTGCTTTGAAACTCTAATCCAACTTGAACATTTAGTTGATGTTCATGAGTAATTTATGCTCTTTCTATAGGAACCAATAGGCTCATGTGATAATCTTGACTTCCATGTGCATACAAGGTCTTCTAGCTCACTGGCAGGAAAAATGGTTAATACATTAATGGTGAATACAAGATTTCTATACTCCTGGTCAGACTTAGTCAAGGTAACAAAAGAGGTGAGACTTGTTTTGGCGTTCCTACTTCCTCTAAGTGCTGAGGATTAACCTCAGGGCCTCCTGTAGGCTAAGTGAGTGTCTCCCACTGAGCTACATGCCAGGCCCAGAGAGTTTCCTTAACCATACCCTTCTCTGTTTGCCTCTCTATCTTCCTTGTATTTGTGAAAGAATCTGTTGATTAGGTTTTCCAGGACTAATGCCAAAGCTCGTGTTCCTGGGATCTCAGAGGAGTGATTCCTAATTTTCCCTCCAAAATCTGAGGTAGAAATGACTAGTTTGAGGGGAAGTAAGCTACAGCAGTTGAGCTAAAGAAGCAAAGGTTGCCTTTGTGGACAAAACACCAATCTAGAAGTTTGGCCCCCTGGTAGGAGATGGGTACTTGGGTTTAGAATAGAGATCAGAAACTTCACTTCTCTAGTGGTACAGATGTGTATAAAGCATTTTAGCAGACATGGATGTATCACAAAGAAGTATGGAGTCCTAGTTAAATTTACAAAAGTAATTGTTGATTAAAAAAATCTAGGAGCAATGGAATGAATGACTGTGTTTAAAAGAAATGGCAGCAAATGGCCTTTAATATTTTTTATTTCAACAAGAAGATCACAGAACATAATTTTGATGCCACAGGGGACTTTTAGCTAACCCTGGCTGCTGAAATGTGTAGTACTTGGTTTGTATCTTTTCCTCTATTATTTACCTTATCTGGTTGGTGTTATCTTCTTCTTTTTTTTTTTTTTTTTACTTACTGTCTTTAGGTAGTTGTACAAAAGAGCTGCAGTTAACAAACCAGTTGATGAATACAATATATCTTGATCAATGTCACCCCTTTCAACTTCTTCCCTCTCCCCTACCTGCCCCTTCTTTCATTCTTCTTAATTGTGCAGGACATACATTGGTTTCTTGTCTGCACGCCTTGCTTTTCTCCTCTTCATTTGTCTATTCCCTGTCCCCTTGGCTCCATCCCCCCCTTTCCAGACCCTGCTCCCTGGTGTTTAATTTGCTGAAAATCGATTTTGGCTTTCTAAGGAATTAGACGATTGGAGCTCTCCCTTGAGTCTACCATATTTCACTTTGTATACGCTTGCGTACCATGCAACCTATGTATGTATGAGTTTGGAAGTTGAATCTAGCTTCCGCATGTAAGAGAAAACACACAACCTTTGTTTCTCTGGGCCTGATTTACTTCTCATCAGTTTTTTCCCCCCAAGTCTTTCCATTTCTTTACAAATGGTACAATATCATCCTTTCTAATGGATGAGTCCCATTCCATTGTGTATATATGCCATATTTTCTTGATCTTAACTAGCAATGAAGCGGACGCTCGGGCGAGAGGGTGAGTTACTTGGTCTAGGCCAGAGAGCTTGTGGGAGAGACAGCACAGTTTCTGTCATAGAGGCCTGACTTCCAAATCCATGTGCTTTTCTTTTGCTTCACTTGGCTCTGTGAGTCTTACGCTTTCTTTGGATAACAAATTTCCTTCCTGCAGTTAAATATGATTTGATTGATCTGTATTTAGTGTTTGCTTGGAACTGTAGGAACATATTCAGTTATTGATTGATTCAGCTAATCTTTTGTTTTTGTGTCTCTTCCGTATGTCACCCACTGGAAACCACCAGGAATACAAAGATGAACGAGACACGCTTCCTGTTTGGAGAGGTGTTTTTCAGGCAGGAAGTGGATATGCGGACCACAGATACTTAGGATTCAGATGGAGAAGCCCAGTAGAGGCACACCCAGCATCAGGAGTAGACAAGAGAATAAGCAATCCTCTCATGAGGATGTTTTATTTAGCAGAGTGATCTTCGAAAAAAAAGAAATAAAGCTTTCACTGGGGTCTTAAAAAGAGTGAAGATAGCCGGGTGGTGGTAGTTCATGCCTGTAAATCCTAGCCACTCAGGATGCTGAGAGCTGAGGATTGTGGTTTGAAGCCAACCCAGGCAGGAAAGTCTTAACTCCCATAAACCACCAGAAAACCAGAAGTAGAGCTGTGGCTCAAAGCGGTAGAGCACTAGCCTTGAGCTGAAAGGTTTAGAGACAGCACCCAAGCCCTGAGTTCAAGCCCCATGTCTGACTAAAAAAGTGAATTATGATAAAGGCAATATTAGTTATAATAGTTTCTTAACTCTTAGAATGTCCCTGAAAGCCATCTGATGAATGGGTTTTTTCCTGTTAAAGTCTCAACATTTCTTTTATTTAAAAAGATTTTAATTTTGTTTAAATTTATTTATTGTTATTGTAAAGGTGATGTTCAGAGAGATTACAGTTATGTAAGTCAGATGGATGGCACATTTCTTTTTGAACAATGTCACCCTTTCCTCATCTTCTCTCCCAGTTTTTTTCCTCCTGTTCCCACTATGAGTTGTATAGTTAATTTTCTTTTCTTTCTTTCTTTCTTTCTTTCTTTCTTTCTTTCTTTCTTTCTTTCTTTCTTTCTTTCTTTCTTTCTTTCTTTCTTTCTTTCTTTCTTTCTTTCTTTCTTTCTTTCTTTCTTTTTTTGGGCTTGAACTCAGGTTCTGGGAGCTGTCCCCAAGCTCTTTTTACTCAAAGCTAGCACTCTACTTCCTTGAGCCACAACTCCACTTCCAATTTTCTGGTACTTCATTGGGGATCAGAGTCTCATAGCCTTTCCTGCCTGGGCTGGCTTTGACCTGCGATCCTCAGATCTCAGCCTCCTGAATAGCTAGGATTACAAGCCACCAGCTCTTTCTTTCTTTCTTTCCTTCCTTCTTTCCTTCTTTCTTTCTTTCCTTCTTTCTTCCTTTCTTCCTTCCTTCCTTCCTTCCTTCCTTCCTTCCTTCCTTCCTTCCTTCCTTCCTTCCTTCCTTCCCTCCTTCCCTCCTTCCTTCCTTTCTTGTTTATTGTTATCACCTTTCCTGTCTCAGGGGTGAAGAAAGAGAGGCATAGAGAAAGGAATTAAGCAGTGGATAGAAGAGACAGAATCAAGCCTGTGCCAGCCAACATCAATGCCAGCTCTGTGTTACTGACATAGTGGAGGTTTGCGGGGAAGATGGAAGCTGAGGTTGGCCTTCGGGGCAGGTTGCCTGGCCAAGTGATCGGCAAATGTGGATGAGAGGCAACGGAGGCATTAACTGGAACTTGTAACTGACAGCATCTGGCTCCCCTGTGGCTTTTGTGCTGGAGATGGGAGAGGAGGGAAGTTCCCTGTCTGTGCTTTGATCAAGCAGGGTCTAAGAGCATGTGCTACAGATCAGGTCCTTTGTCCTCTTTGTCCTCAGAAGACATTTTGTAAGGAGGTGAAATGATCCCATTAAGGCTTCATCGTTGAGTTTTGCACTGAAAATGAGGAAATAGTCTTAACTTTCAGGGATGTAAGTTAAAACCTTCAAAAAGAGATGTTAATGAGCAGCAATTTACCAACTTTAACTTCTAATCACCTCGAGTTCATTCTTTCTTGTCAAAAGAACTTCTACCAGAAACGTTCCAGAAACGGAAATCTGCAAATGTCATGCTCATTTGTGCAGGTTGTAGACAGAACTGACATTGCTCTGGTCGTGGCTTGTGTCACCTGAGATGGAATCGTTCATTTATCATTTATTTATAATTCCGGAGGTTGGACTACTACTCGGGTCAAACGTCGGTCTCCGACAGGATGGCCTTCTGGGAGATTTGTGATTCACGCCTTCCACACCCCTCCCCTCCCGCACATCCATTCTCACTTTCTAACATTTTGTAGACTCTCACTCAAACCCCTCTGAAACTCACAAAAATGGAGCTGGGTTTTGCCTGGGGGTGGGCGGGGGGCATGGAGAGGAGCTGTGGTAGAATGGTAACTGCTTTTGATGGCTACCTCAGCTGGCCAGCTGGGGAAAAGCACCACAAGGAGATTTAAAGCCCACAGTACCCATCATCCATGCTGTTCTTTTCCACCTAAGATTGGCTGCAGCTTGTGCTGACTCCCTGGCTGCCGTTTCCCCAGCCTTGCTCAGCTGTTACGGGATGACCTTTTCTCTGTTTACTGTTTCTGTTTTGAACGTTGAGGGGGTTTAGATAATTGATGGGCTTGTGTCCCGTGGCATGTGTGGGAATCTACCGGTGAAATACTACATGGGAATGTGTCATTTTCCTTTCCTTCCACCCTCATTCCAGATGTCAGCTGGGCAGCATCCTGACCCCGGTGAGCTGATATGGTAATGAGACTTTTTCTTATCTTGTAAGTAAAAGGTTTCGGTCAATCAGAGCCTCCCAGGGTCAACGTGGAGTAGAAGTTCCAGCTTTTTGTTGACAATTTCTTGAGTGCTAACATACTACCTGGATTGTCATTCCTATTTATTTCTCAACGCAGTCTTCTCTCTGCTTACCTCGGCTTGATGAGGGCGTTGCAATGTACAAACCATGAAATCGTTCGTTGCTTAGGGAAAAGAACCATTAAATGGTTGTTAGGGTAGGCTTGCTAGCTCATCATTTAACATTTTTATCTGATTTAAGAAACCACAGGAGTTAAAGACATGGGTATTTTTTTTTAAAGTACATTACAAAACAGAATGTATAGAAACCTATTTTTGAACTAAATTACATATGGTATCAGATAGAAACAACAAGGAAGATAAAACAACAGGGAATTACTCGTGATAACCTTTGGTATAAAGGGCTTTTTCTAGGTCATCTTTTCCTGCATTGGTCAGTGTGCAATTTCTTATCTTTAGAAATGTTGAGACATATTGTTTAGTATGGGATGAAAGCCTTTACCGTGTAAGCTGGCAAAAATAATTAGTAAGTACGCTGCAGACAAAGTGGCTAATTGTTCAGTTGGCATGTGAAACCGTTAGCTTCTGGGTTGTTGTTAGCCACAGTTGCGTTTTGTAGGAATGATTGGATTTCTCCCATTGTAGCTGTAGGAATTAGGCTGTGTTCATATTCTTAGAGGTCCAGTTCAAAGCAAGGCAAGCATTAAAAATATTTCCATTAGTTTGTGAATTGCTATGCAGATACGTGCATTTGCACATAGCTTACTTACCTCTGATGACAGTCTATCCACCCACCTACCTATCCATCCATCTACCTGCCTGCCTGCCTGTCCGTAGGTCTGCCTCTGTCCATCCATCTATCATCAATTTATCTATCAATCATCCATCTATTTTCCATCTGTCTCTATCTGTCCATCTATCTACACATTTATCATTCATCGATCATCTACTTGTTGTGTACGTATGTATATGCACATGTATGTATGCATATAGATACATACATATTTTGATACAGTCTTTGCTTTGGACTGTTTATCTGCTACACTCTCTCCTGTGTTGAAGGGTGAAGATAAAGCATGATTTTAACTTAGAGTTTCCGTTTGCAGGATAGAATTAATATACCTTGAATAATTTAGGAGGGAAATGAGTCCTTTTGGCTCGGGTTTTCTTCTGAGAAATCACTAGATTCTAAATTTTGCATACATTCGTTCAGGGTCAAAACTACATCATCACCCCCTGCGGTTTATTGATAGCACCTGGCTTGCGTCTGGAGGTTTTTGGGTAGAGGACCTTTTCAACTTACTCTTTGCCTTTCATCTCTCCCTACCCTCACAGGATCTAAGATCGGGGCAAGCCCTGTAGACACCTACCCCTTGTGATTTGTGTGCTCCCGCCTGCCCCTGCTTGTTCCCTGTGAAGAATGAAGAATGAGACCACCAGATCACATCTAGCAAGGGACTCATCCAACTCATTCTACTCAGAGTAACTCCATTCTCACTAAAACCACCTCTATATATGTATATGTATATATATACATATATGTGTATACGTGTATATGTGTATATGTGTATACACACATATATACAATCATCTCCTTCGTGGATGTAGAGACTGAGGATAACTGACATGGAATTTCTCCCGCGATTTGGGAGCCACCGAGGCTGCAGAACTGGGTTTTGACCTGCCATTTGGTACATCCAGAAAATACAAATATGTATGCCTTTCAGATAGGATGTCCTCCCGAGAACGGAAGTGTTGATAAAGGAAAAGGCATACATTGTGGACCCCCTCCATCCCCCACTGAATAGCCCTTCTATAAGGAATGGCTGTGATCAACTAGAGCCACACAGATAACCCAAATTCTCACATTGTAGCAGAGAGCCATAGTAGAAAGGCATCAAAAAAAATAGAAATGCACCGACTTCAACCTCAGTTCATAAAGTTTGTGATGGCCTTCCTCGTCTTACCCCAACGAGCGAGCTCCTCACGCTAGGAAAATGAGCCCCCCATTCCATCCTGACCGGGAGGAGGCTCTGAGCCAGCTCTCAAGGGAACTTTGGGCTCTTAGAAATCTGACATTTGTTCCCCCTTTGCCTTTCTTCTTATCATCCGACACGTTGGATTCCCTCCCCTTCTCCCCCTCCCCCTTTCTTCTTCCCTGTTCTCATCCTACCACGTCCGTGTTGTGAAAATGACTCCTGAAATAAATTAGTTTAATTTGTGAAGTCACATTATGGTTCTCTCTGCTCCTGCCAGTTTGCCCAGATTAGCCCGGGCAGATGGCTGTGGTGTTTTCGTGGCTGGTGAGGAGAGAAAAGGGGCCTTATCTGGAGCTGGAACACAGTGCAGGGAGCTTAGCTGCCCAAGAGCTGTGTGCTTTTGGGGAAAAAAATAAAATGTTTTCAGGGGCTTGTAGGGGGGAGGGGGAAGGGGAACGCGCAAAAGCCAGAGTTTTGCCATCAGGTTGACTCTGGTTTGTGAGGAGGAAAGGGGTCTTGGAGAGCTAGAAGCAGCTGTTTCTGGAGAAAAGATGGCATGAAAGGAATCAGAGACATTATGAGTCTTAAATTATTTAAGTTCCTCCTGTGGCAGCGAACTGTAATTGCTTCCTATTTCTGTAAATATTAGCAGCTGTGAGCCTTCCAAGAGAGGAGCGAAAACAGCGCTCAGTGTGTCATACTTAAACTGGGGAATATTGTTAAGTATCTGACCTTGGGCTGTGGCAGCACACACGTTCAACCACACTGGCCCCTTCTGTCGCGGAGCTGTTGACACTCTAAACTGGTACATTAGTTTCCAGCCCTGCTCTTAATCGCCCCGACAGCGAGAGCATTGGCAAAGGGAATCACAAGCGACCAAGTGGTGCGGTCCTGATCCACGTGGCTCTTGCCTTCCGCCTTCTGCCTTCTCTCGCACCTGTGGCTCCACCCACCATGGGCCAGGGAGGTGGCCTTCCTCTGGGTTGGCAGAAACTCGAAATCAGCCCCGACATCTCTGCTCCTCCTCCTGCTCTTCACGGCTCGGGTCTCTATTGATCTCTCTGCCTTCTGTTCCATGCTGTAGTCAGACTGCACTTTTCCTTCCAGCGTTCACATCCCTAGTGTCACTTGTCTCTTGGACATGGTCCCCGTGGACCTGCCTTCCATCTGGAATGCACCCTGCTAGTACCACGCATCCTCATGGCTGTTTTTTTCTGCAGTCGCTGTAGAAACCTTGCCTGCCCATCCACAACTGGCTAGCTGGGCTTTCCTTCCTTCCTTCCTTCCTTTTCTTCCTTCCTTTTCTTCCTTCCTTCCTTCCTTCCCTCCTTCCTTCCCTCCTTCCTTCCCTCCTTCCTCTTCCTTCCTTTCCTCCTTCCTCTTCCTTCCTTCCTTCCTTCCCTCCCTCCCTCCCTTCTTCCTTCCTTCCTTCCTTCCTTCCTTCCTTCCTTCCTTCCTTCCTTTCTTTCTTTCTTTCTTTCTTTCTTTCTTTCTTTCTTTCTTTCTTTCTTTCTTTCTTTCTTTCTTTCTTTCTTTCTTCTTACTTTCTTTCCTTCTTTCCTTCTTTCTTTCTTTCTTTCTTTCTTTCTTTCTTTCTTTCTTTCTTTCTTTCTTTCTTTCTTTCTTTCTTTCTTTCTTTCTTTATTTCTTTCCTTCTTTCCTTCTTTCTTTCTGTATTTATTGTTCCTCCCATAGTTCTTGGGTTGTAATAACCTGTCCCGTGGCCTTTAACTGGACCAGCACCCAGGTCTATTTGTAGTTTTAGTAGCAGAGGTCTGGGGAGGAATGGGGGGGGGGGCTGGCACGTTTTAAAGTGTTTCCTAAATGTTTATTCAATTGAATTCATGCTATCTAGCATGGCTGGAGGACCGTCCCGGTGAGCTCATCTCAGTCCTAATCAGAATTTTCAAGGTAATCTGTCTGTGTGATAGAATCTCGTGGATGTTTGCAAGTCACCACGTACCCTCCCATTTTGCAAAGGAACAAAGAAAACATGTGTTTGAGATTGAGTGGGCCTGGTGTCAGTGGGTGGATCTCAGCTAACGACCACCATCTCTTCGTGTTTGCTGTTTCTGTGGTTGGTGCGGCGGGTGTATGAACTCAGCTCTGCCTTTGAAGCATCACAGGGAGGTATGTTGGAGGCTCTGGGTGAGACAGATGTGGAATGCCGGGCCGTGGGAGTGGCTGGCTGTAATCTCAGCACTGAGGATGGTTGAGGCAGGTGGACTGCAAGTTGGAGGCTAGTCTGAGCTACAAGAGAGGCCCCGTGGTCAAAAAACAAACGAACAAACAAACACAGTGGCACAAGAAGGAAACCATTTATATCCACGTCCGCTTTTCCTTTCTGCGGGCACTTTTCCTTTCTGTTGTCACACAATGAGGAGAGACACTATGAACCTTTGATGGCCGCCAGGAAACAGTCCCGGGGACGAAAGCTGCATGTACACGTGGGCCAGGACGTGCTGGAATGTTCTTAGATCCTTGATGCAATTTACCCACCGTGTTTAGGAAACCATAAAATCACCTATTGATTTTTTTTTTTTTTTTTTTGCCAGCTTTCCATGATCCCAAACTAGAATTATGTGAATAAAGATACCAGGAAAGGAAAAGTATGTGTGTAGGTTTGGGGAGTTCATTAAAAATCAAAAACCAAAACCAAAACCAGAACCCAAGCAGAGGTAGCCAGGTTCCCGCAGCGTGTGCTTATTAATCCTAGCAATGTGAGGGGACTGAGGATGGGCTGATACAGCGGAAAAGCCCACGAGAGTCTATTATCGAAAGCAGCTAGGACAGTGGCAAGGGTAAAGTATTCACCCCGGCCAGACAGGAGGCCGAGAACATAGGTGGCTCTCCACTTGTATGCCTGGGCAGGAATTGAAATCCTATCTGAGCTATAACCAGCACAAAAAAGGGCTGGAGGTGTGGCTCAGTGGCCAAGCACCTGCCTAGCAAGAGTGAGGCCCTGAGTCCAGCGGGCCAGAAATCATCCTCATCACCACCACCACCACCACCACCACCACCACCACCACCACCACCACCAACGACAAAGTTCACTCCAACAGAACCAGGATACATTATACCATGAAAAATGCGTCTAGCTGTATTTGTTGGACGCTTTCCTCCATCTTTCTTCTGTTTTCTTTGTTTTTGACAAGTTTTCTGATTCTCTTCTTTTCCAGTCAATCATTTATTCTCCATCAACCATAAAAAAACGTATTCGACTGCTCACCGTGTGATCTTTTCCTTGTTAAGTGTTTACTTAGGAAAACGGAGTTGAAATCAATGATGACCTTTCTTTGCAGAACTCCCAGTCAACTTCCGCGATGATGTCTTTGAAAAGTGTTTTAGAAACTGTGAGTCTGTACGAATCCTGTACAACTTCCTGAGAAAAATCTGCCTTGATTCTAAGCATGTTTATCATTGGCCTTTCCTTTCTTTCTTTCCATCCAGATTTTTGCAGATCCCTGTCTAAAAGAATTTAAAAAAAAAAAAGAAAAAAGAAAACCAACTAGCATCTGTCTCTGGCAAGTGCTCTCTTGAGTCATTGCTCCTCCTCTGCATAGCAAAGTCTCTTGAAGCAAACTGATTAAAAGCAGAACAAAGCGAGGAGGCAGTCTGTTAAATTTATCTTGGGTCCAGCTTCCTAGTTTTCCTTTCCCTAGCCACTCAGTTTATTGAGTCACCACGTCTTGGCAGTTACAATAATTTTCGGGGCTCCTGTTCTAGCTGGCTTCTTGAATTTCTAGCTGGAGGTAAAGTGGGACTGAGCCACAGTACCTGTGGCGATTGGAAACTGGTTCATCCTGGTTCGGCTACCACAAGTAGTTTATGTGTGGTACCCCTAGTTCCTGTGAGCAGTCAGGGGAGGCCTGTGCCAGGCTGTAAGATAGTGGCAGGGACAGGGATGGGTCCTTTATGTTTGAGAGGGACACAGGGCAAAGTCTGGGGTAGAGAATCGCCCCCTCCAAATGCAACCAAGCTGATTCCTAGTGTCTGTGGTTGTTTTAGGGTACAGGTTTGGCTGAGGACAAGCTGTCTAGGCCTTACAGAAGAGGGTCAAAATGTGCAGACTCAGCCTCAGAACTTCTGGGGTATTGCTCGCCCCTTTTTCGTGTGATTTTCTTCCTATGTGTGTGTGATAGATACTTCATCTCCCACCACATCTGAATTCCAGCATGTGGGAAGAAAGATAAAAGAATACTAGGAGCTGGGTGCTGGTAGCTCACACCTGTAATCTAGGCTATTTGGGAGGCTGAGATCTGAAGATAGTGGCTCAAAGCTAGCCAGGGCAGAAAAGTACATGAGACTCTTATCTCCAGTTAACCACTTAAAAGCTGGAAGTGGCACTGTGGCTCAAGTGGTAGAGCACTAGCCTTGAGCAAAAAGGATCTCAGGGATAATGCCCAGGCCCTGAGTTCAAGCCCCTAAGACCACACACACACACACACACACACACACACACACACACACACACACACACTAGGTTTGTCTGTGCTTTAGTTAGGTATTCTCAGCATCTGGGTATCTCTGAGCCCTTGATAGAAAGGTTGTGGTTATGGCCACACTGGCTGGCTTGTCTCCCTCTCTCTTCTTCCAGCTCCTGCCTGCTTCTTCAGAATAGAAAAAAAGAAAAATCTGTGATGTCAAAGGACCTTTCTCTATTGGGCTTAGGTCAAGGGCACTGTCTCTGAGCTAATTTTTTTTAACCCATTAGTAAATATATTTTTAAAAGAGCACAATTGCACTTGTTTTTATAGACTGTCGAAAAATGTTGACACCAAAACATATCCAATCAATCTCGGTGTTTGCAGGGAAATTCGTATGGATGCTCAAGGTCCTTATAGAAAATGATGTGTTCATTGTATATATCCTTCCCATATCTTCCCGAGTACTTTAAAACATCTCTCGATGACGTACAATATCCTATACAATGTGTGAAAATAGTTGTTATACTATATTGTGTGTGTGTGGGAAATAGCAAGAAAAATAACTCTGTAGGAGCAGAACCTTTGCCTGGAAAAGAGAAAGCAGAACGGTTGGCCCAGCTGGGAGAGGATCAGAGACATTTAAAAGAGACAGCTTTGGTTGGCCCCTCTAGAGGTGCTTGTGCCTTGTTACAAGACACCAGAACCTGCTTTGAGTAGCGAGCCCGTGACCTCCTCTCTTGATACTTCCCCCTTCTCTGAGTGCTAAGGAGAAATGACACATTATCTGTTTCTTGTCAACGTGGTCTGGGGGCTATTCCTCCAATAGAACAATTCTTGATTTGTACGTTATCTGATCCTTTTAAGAGATGCCCTCCTAGCGAATTGAAAAGTTGTCATGTTTCATACGGGGAAAGATGTGGTTTCGAGTCTGTCCGTTATTTTGGCCATGATTGGTGACATTCGCTCATTCCTCGAGGAATCCGTGGTGTGTTCTTATGAAGCTGTACAAGCAGAGGCATCCAGGCTCTGCTTTCTATGGGTGGACAAAGGGACAATTTCAGCAGCCATTCTATTTCTGTGGCTCCACAGGCTGTGCATAATATTTCAGACACGGGATCCTTTGCTGTAGTGACTTCAGCTTGTTTACGGAAAGGCGTCCATGGCTGGAATTCTGTTTTCTTAGGGCGCGGTGGAGGTCACAAGGCCTTTATCCTTGCAGGCAAAAGAAGAACTGGGAGAGTGTGGCGTAAGTTGGTGCCCAGTGGGAAGTGAGCGGACACTGGCTCAGAGGGACATCCGTCTACTCTGTCGTGGTCCCGGGCTGGTCAGGAGATGCAGTTTTGGTGCTGGGTGTCGTGGCTCTCGGTGTGGAGATGCAGCAGAGTCGCCGAGTTCTGCCATTCCCTTCCACGCTGAAGAAAACACCTGTGTTCAGAGGCCAGTCCTCGGCTGGTGAAGGGTTGTCTCCCCACCCCAAGGAGCAGCCCCACAACAGCAAACAAAAGCACATGGGGAGGAGGGACATGATATTTTAGGGAAGACTTATGCTTATTTTTAGTATTTTTTTCCCCCAGAAACCCATTCTCTCTGATTTTAAAACCACGAAGGAACTCTCTTGGGATACAATGACTCCAAGATTCAGTGTTTCCTCGTGGTGGAGGAACAGAATGAGTCCAACGGAATGAGTCTTGAAAGTAAGGAAGAAAACAGGCCAAGAAAAAGCCAGCAAACTTAAGTTGGGTGGAATTTGCCTGTGAATTGTGCTCTTTCTCTGTTTATGGCCGATTTCAAAGATGGATCTGTCTGTATGATCCGCATATTCCCATGTATGTATGTATGTATGTATGTACCTACCTACCTACCTACCTATATATCATCTATTATCTCTTTCTCTAAATCTATTATCTACCTACCTACCCATTTTATCATCAGCAATCTACCATCTATCACTCTACCCTATCTATCTTTCCACATTGATCTATTATCTGTCAACCTATTATCTATCTGTTACCTCCCAGTTACCTATTATTTATCTCACTATTTCTTTAAATCTATTATCTATCTATCTATCTATCTATCTATCTATCTATCTATCTATCTATCTATCTATCTATCTATCTACCTATCTATCTATCTACCTATCTATGTATCATATTTGCCTACCTGAGCCCCTGAGGATGAATTCTGCTCCAAACCCTTGGATTTTTAAAAAAAAATTATTTTCTTGTAAAGATGCTGTACAGAGGGGTCACAGTTACATGACTAAGATAACGAGTAAGTTTCTTGTCCAGCATTGTTACCACTCCTTTGTTTTTCTCCTACTATCCCTTCCCTCCCCAGCTCCCCCACCCCCAAGTTGTAAACTTCACTTCCACCATAGTGTCTTGTGATTATCGTTGTTGCCATGGGTCATCCTGTTTATGTAAGGTAAAGTTTGAGGGGTGACAGGAGCGGCTTGCCTGCCAACATGGGGTGATACCCAAACACAGTCACTGATCTGTCTTGCTTTTGTGAGAGGGTGATCTCTTTTGTGGCACCGGAGCATTCTTGCACTAGAACTCTAAAAGCGATTTACCCAGGGTGGAACCCTGGGGCTCCAGCGACCGGTGACTTCCTAGAGGCTGCAGAGTAAGTCGCTCAGCTTTACTTTTTGGAAAGTGAAGCTTTTTCTTCAAGAAATCACGTGCAATTAGAAAGCGCAAACAAGTCCTCCCAGGGACAAGCCCCTCAGACCCAGGCACCCCCCAAAGTCTCTCCTGTGTCCTGCTTGCTTTCAACCAGCGTTAGAAGGCGACCACTCTTCTGTTCCAAACAAACTTCATTTTTCCTGGTTTTCAATTTTCTGCAAACCTAATCATACACATGTGTGACTTTGGCCTGGCTTCACTCATTTAACAAGAGATTTATGAATCTAATCCACGCTGCCTATTGCAGTACTCAGCGTGCAGTAGGATACTTTATTCTCAGTGTGAATGGGACACAACGTATTTATTTTGCTGTTGGCTTGCTCTTAATGAATGCGATTCTGAGTTCTGATGTTCATATCAATTCTAATTATTTTGTTTCTGGACAGGGAGTATGTCTTCTCAAAATCCAACTACAATAGCAAGGTTGGAGGTTGAGTGCTCTAAGACAACAACCAATAGTGTCCTACAGCAAATCCCGTCTCCTTTGGCTTCACTTTCTCTGACTATTTTGAGACAAGGGTTGAACAGAGTTGGATGCCATTTCTCCTCCTCTTTCTTCTCCATTATGGCCCTTTGCTATTAAGAATTGATCTGCGATTTCAATTTTGAACGAGTCATGTTAAAGTGGTTTTTCCAGGGCAACGTTTCTTCCTGTTCATTCCTCGCAGACCCTCTGGGAAAAGCCGGATGGTGGATGCATTTTAAGTGGGAAGAGCGCTTGTATCACCTGCTTGTCTGAAATGGTCCACATGCCTTCCCTGGGAAAGTAGAGCTGTCTGCGAGAAAGGACGAATCTTACTCTGCAACTTTGACATCAAAAGGGTCTCCCCTGGGGGACTAAACCTGACAGTTCTTCAACTCCTTTATTAAAAATACAATTCACCAATCGGAACAAAGAAAATCTAATTATTTAGCTGCCAGCACTTTCCCCCATGGTAAAAAAAAAAAATAAACCTTAAGTGTTTATAATCAAGTTAGCTAGATTTTAACCAATTTACTTATTTAACTAAGGATTTAAAAAAGAATCCATACCATACCTTGTAAGTTCTTCGAAGCTCCTTTCATTTCCATTGATTTTGATTAACCAGGTAATTGGCAGGTGATCAATGCACACGGTTCTGAGGCTGCTCTGGCTGGAGCCTGCACACGGAAGAGCTCACAGAAGAGGGTTGCAAGGGTTTGCTGACACTCCGATCCATCTTCAATAAGTGCAAGTGGGCTAATAAATATTTAATGGACAGTTGTTTGCAGTTTAATAGAATTAGATAATTCTATTAGGATCCTGTTTGGCGACCTCTGGGTATCATATATCACCGTTGAAGACATGGTTAATAATTTAAGCTAAGTGACTAGTAATTAGAAAAACAGTCAGATGAAGCAGGAAGTTTTGGGTTTGAGCCATTTGGAAATTGTATGCATGTGTGTGTGTATGTGGGCGCATGTGCGACATAGCACACATGTATACATACAAAAACGCAGAGACGGAGGGAGGGAGAGAGAAAGAGAGGGAGAGAGAGCGAGAGGGAGAGAGGATTTGAGACTATAAACCATTACACAGATTAGCTAATGCAGCAAGACCGGGCCAAACTTTAGACATGCTAGGAAGCCGGAGCCCCCTGGGGTTTATTTAATATCTCATCCTCTCAGTTAATGACATGGAAAATAGTTCACTGTTTATCTACACTAGGGTGAGCAGATGTTGCCAATTCCGTTTTATGGAATGCAATCTTGGTGAGATTGTCTTCTGGCCATCACCATTTCATGACCTACACCTCTCCTGTGGGCTGCGTGTTTGGCGGGGAGGGGTGTGCGTGCCTCGGACGGTTTGCTGGCCACGGCAGAGACGGACAAAGGAAAAAAAGATGAGGAAGGGAGGACTCGCCAGCCTTTTCAAGTTCTGAGCGTTCTGTCGCTTCTCGCAGGGCAGCGCTGGTTGGCTGAGAAAGATTTGCAAGAAGGCCCTGAGGCTTTGACGATGCCAACCATGCATGCTCGCTCCCTCTCTCGACAAACCGCCTCAAGTTTGGGATTCAAATTTATTGTTTTTAGGTCTCTCTCTGGAGTGAGATATACTTTTATTGGCCTCTTTCAGATTTCCCTGTCCTACAAGGATACAGTATATTAATTACCCTGGATCTGAGACATCTGTATGGTTCTTTCTTTTTTAAAAAAAAATGTAAGCAATTTCAACCATTTAGTACCACTAGGCCATTCATATTTTCCGAAATTATGATATCAAGGGAAAACAGCTAATACACACACACACACACACACACACACACACACACACACACACACACACACAGAGAAGGCAGTGGAGATTTATAGGAAATAAACCATTTCAGGCAATGTTCTGTGGCGCTATTAGGGTCCATTTTGTTGATAGTATGAAGTTGAGCTGATATTGGGCATAAATATTTCAGGGTTTGTTTTTTTCCTCGTGCAAAAATGTTGAGCGTGTACAGTATCTCGTACGCGGATCCGTGTGTCAGACCGTCAGTGCAGGGATCTCGACTTCTCTTCCTTACGTATCAATATGGCTGCTGCCACGCCAACCATTGTACTTCCACCCCCACCTCCAAATGATTTCCAGTAGCAAGGGACTGTCCACCTTTCCTAGACACTTCAAGGAAATACCTTCTTCTGTTCTACTAAGTCGGAAATGTGACCTTACCAGGGTCTCTGGTAAGGATGGTTCTTTAAGTCTTTAGCTCTATAGGGGTGGTAGATAAAGGAAAGAAAATTGGAATAACTGTTAGATGAGCTACCCTATGTAATTTTCCTGTATTCTTACAGCATTCTTTGGCTATTCTTCAAGGAAACACACACATTTTGCAGTAAGTGTTGACTTGAAAGGGCCTCAACAGCCCTTGCAGTTTCTTGAGTTTCTGTTCTGTGTTCTACATCCCAATTAGCAAGACTTGCGCACGGATTATTGAGAGTATTCAATGCATTGTCTTATGTTCTAGAGGAAAGGAAGCAGAGACGGGAAGGATTAGGAAGGGAGGAGAAGGAGGGGGTTAGTGCCAGTAAAGGCTGCCGGGTCTTCTGGATTTATTGATGTGTGTTTGTCAGGTTTTAGGGTAAGATGAAGGAATAGTCAGATTTGACTGGTGCTTGTTGATTAAGTCCTCATGATGTTTCAAGGGGAGGGGGAGGGGAAAGGAGGAGGGGGAGAAGAGGGAAGAGGGAGAAGAAGGGTAGGAGGAGAAGGAGAGGGGAGGAGGAGAAAAGCTTGGAAGAAGTGTGTTTATTCATTATTGTTTTTATAAAGGAGCTGTACAGAGGGGCTACAGTTTTATGTCAGGTAACAAGTGCATTTCTTTGTGGACAATGTCACCCTTTCCTTTGTTTTCCCCCAGGTCCTTCTCCTGTTCTCGCCCTCCCCCTCCCCTTCCCCTTTTGCCAACATAGTATCTGCTGAGCACCATGCCTGCATCCATTTTTCCTTTGCTCATTTCTTTCTTTTCTTTTTTCTTTTTGTCGGTCATGGGTCTGAACTCTGGGCCTGGGCGCTATCCCTCAGCTCTTTAGCTCAAGGCAAGTGCTCTACCACTTGAGCCACAGCACCACTTCCGGCTTTTTCTGTTTATGTGGTGCTGAGGAATCGAACCCAGGGCCTCATGCATGCAAGGCAAGCGCTCTACCACTTAGCCACCTTCCCAGCCCATGTCCCTCCATTTCTGTGGAAGTCTGTATATTTTAAATAATTAGAAATGTAAAATTGTTATTCAGGAAAGAAAATCTAGTCAAAAAGGGAAGGTAGTGTGCAGTTAAGGAAATGTATATATTACAAAACCTTTCTGGTGTTGTGAATCATTCAGGATAGAAACTGGCAGCGTTCTTAATAGCTCCAACGCCAGCTTTCAAAGCTCAGGACTGTTAACTTAGACGGCACGTGGCACGGTGCATCTACAGTCTGACCCGTCCCGCTAGAAGAGTAAACTTTTCTCCTGTTCATAGAAACTCGCACGACAAAATGATTATCATATGAAGAAGTGGTGGTCTAAGGGCCAGTGGATAACAGGAGTAGAAGATGTTATTAGACAAGCCTTATCAGCCTGCTGGTTAATGAATGCGGGGCATTTCCCCTCTGTGTTTTTGGTGACATTAGTTAACTTCAAATGTTGCACTTTGCTAAGGGTTCTTCTTGTCAAAGAGTCTTCCCATTCTCAGTTCACTTCCTATTGCAGTGAAAGAGGCCTTCTCACCAACGCGGCCATTTTTCTTCCTGTTTTTCTTTTTGATAGGAGACCCCGGCTCTAACGTGGCTCCTGATGCTTTTGCTCATGGTCTGGCACCCAGCCAATGGCGCCGCACCTCCAGCTCCCCTTGGTTTATTTTTTACGTGTTGTATTTCATTATCTTTAAGTGGTTATACCGGAGGCTTTTTTCATTGGCTAAACTTTAGATCCTGCCCCCCTTGCATTTGTTCCGGCTCTTCATCGACCATCATCGCTCATGTCCCTTCTCCCTAAAGGTGGAGATCCACTTCACGGAATTTGAGAATGTGGGCTAAAAGAAATACCTTGAGTGAAATTGGAGCGTGGGAACATGAGAATGGGAAAGAAGGTATCTATCTATCTATCTATCTAAAAACCTATCTATCTATCTATCTATCTATCTATCTATCTATCTATCTAAAAACCTATCTATCTATCTATCTATCTATCTATCTATCTATCTATCTATCTATCTATCTATCTATCTATCTATCTATCTATCTATCTATCTATCTATCTATCTATCTATCTATCTATCTATCTATCTACTTATCCATCTATTCATCCATCCATCCATCCACCTACCCATCCATCCATCCATCCATCCATCCATCCATCCATCCATCCACACATCTATCTATCTATCTATCTATCTATCTATCTATCTATCTATCTATCTATCTATCTATCTATCTATCTATCTATCTATCTATCTATCTATCTATCTATCTATCTATCTATCTATCTAAAAACCTATCTATCTATCTATCTATCTATCTATCTATCTATCTATCTATCTATCTATCTATCTATCTATCTATCTATCTATCTATCTATCTATCTATCTATCTATCTATCTATCTATCTATCTATCTAAAAACCTATCTATCTATCTATCTATCTATCTATCTATCTATCTATCTATCTATCTATCTATCTATCTATCTATCTATCTATCTATCTATCTATCTACTTATCCATCTATTCATCCATCCATCCATCCACCTACCCATCCATCCATCCATCCATCCATCCATCCACACATCTATCTATCTATCTATCTATCTATCTATCTATCTATCTATCTATCTATCTATCTATCTATCTATCTATCTATCTATCTATAAACCTATCTATCTATCTATCTATCTAAAAACCTATCTATCTATCTATCTATCTATCTATCTATCTATCTATCTATCTATTTATCTAAAAACCTATCTATCTATCTAAAAACCTATCTATCTATCTATCTATCTATGTCCTATCTTATATGTAATACATAATTATATGCATAATATTACAAATGACATATAATATGTGTATATATATATATATATACATATATATACATATATATGGATGTAGTAGGGAGGATATATCCACATGGTTTTCCTAAAGTTCCCAGAGACACCTGGTAATCCCACGACAGACAGACACAGGACCCCAGCTCCCTGGAGGCCAGGAGACATAATAAATAAGATGTATGAAAGGAGCCCGAGAAGGCCTGGCTCGGCAGCCAGCAGCTCCTTTGCCACGTGGCAGCGTGGCTCACACAATGTGTTGACTTTCTCCATTCAGGAGACACTGGTTGGGGCTGAAAGCCGAGCCGCGGGAGCCGTGCACTGGAGAAGGCTCTTTGATTCCCTAACTCCTTTTGTTGGTTTCCTTTGAGTTTCCTTGATTCTGTGGTTTGGACCTCCACAGACCTAGATACCTCCCCAGGGCTCTGTCTCCACTTTCATCCCGTGTCAGGGCCTCACACCTCACAAAGAGGGTGTTCAATGGAACTCTGGGCAACCTCTGGGTGGTTGGGAGTCCTCCGGAGATGTTCTGTTCTGGGAATAATGGGGTCTTGTTCCTACAGGCTGTTAACACACACCTTCCATTGTGTTAGGAATACCCGGAGCATGTGGCACCTGCGGGCTGGGGCTGGCAGATCTCTCGGGGAGTTGAGGTTCTGTGAAAAGAACACAGACACTTCAGGCCTTTACTTCTAAGAGCTGTTTTCTTGTCCTCTGAGGAAGTTGTTTAATTTTACCCTCGTGTTTTACAGCCACAAAAGAGTTTAAAGGACGTAGTTATTACAAAAAAAAAAAAAAGAAAAGAAAAGGAAAAAGAAAAGCCAACCAGGAGTGCAGGTGATTTGGCGTGTGTGCTTTGAAATGCACTTGCGTTGGCTTCTTTGAAGGACGGATGGAGATTCTAAATAGCTTTGTGTCTCTGTACACAATGTCCAGCTGTCTGATTTTCTATGTGTCATACCATTTGGAGCCCAGGGGAGGAGAAACACATGAAATATATCCTAATAGGCCACCAGGCCCTTTCGGTGTGGACATTATTGCTGTCAAAGAGGACTTCAAAGATGGTTCTAGAAAGCCACTCTCCACCAATAGGGAATGATGACACTGCTGGTGAAAGAGGGTAAAATGTTCTCGGGGGTGAAAATGTTCTCTTTATGTCGTTCGGCGATCCTTCTCCCAAAGTGTTCTTGAAGATCCTTCCTTTGCTTACTTCCAAGGTCAAAATAAGGAACAGGAAATTGAATAGAGAGATTTAAATAGGCTCATGGTGAATGGGGGAGGAGGGGGAGAGAGGGAAAGAGAGAAAGGGGAGGGGAAAGGAGAAGAGAGGGAGAAAGGAAAGATATGTTTCACTTATTTTAGGTGTGTGTGTGTGTGTTTTTTGTCCACTGGCTGATATATAAAAAAAAGTTAGTTTAGCAAATCAATTATAGTTAGAGTGACAGGGTACAATTGTAGGAGTCGAGCTAAGCTTCATTAGGCATTTGTGAGTGTGGCTTTTTTCCTTCTCAGAGGTCTGCGTGGGTCACCAGCATAGCTGTGAATTTGGGTCAAGGACCCGAGTAAGCAGGGGAAGGCTCATCTATCACTGGAGAAGGGCGAGACAATTGCCATCACTCCATTTGACTCCAGCTGTGCCGTGAACGGCTTATTTTGTTTGGGTGATGATTTTGAGAGATTCATCAATAAAATCACCAATATTCCTTTCAGGGCCGCGGTCTCTCTGGGCTCCTCTGTGTGTGTGTGTGTGTGTGTGTGTGTGTGTCTAAATGTGTTTACAGCAGAGAGAAAGGGGGAAAAACTACGTTTACACACGTATTTACTCATGATTTTCCTCTCTCGGTGCACGGACACTCAGGGCCGCGTCTCAGATGCCAGCTGCCCCAGCACAGGCCCTGCCGGAGTGCGTACTGAGCTCCTTCTACCGCGCTCTTGCTGAGTGGTCCTTTGCTTGCCTGCTGTGCAGCTCATCCAACCAATGACCAGGGAATGCTCAAGAGGACGGAGTGATTAACTGGAAGAAATGGACTGAGTCCACTGTCATCAATCACGTCTCTTCATTTCCAAGGGCTCAGCTCTGAAAACTTAATCATTTTGAAGACTCACCGTGATTTCCTGGGTACTGACTAAGCTAACCGCCCTCAGCACACTCACGGCGGGTGTGACGTTTTGTGTGGCTTCCTTGAATCTCTACAGCTGTACATGGAGGCAGAGTCTAGGCAGATTCCACACCTGCACTGGTATAGACCAAGTGTTCTAATAGACTCAGAACACAGCCAGGGGTGGCTCACACATGGAAAGGCCTAGCACTCAGGAGGCTGAGGTAGGAAGATCATGAGTTCAAGGCCGTCCTGAACTATCCATTCAGTTACCCAGGGGCTTGAGGGGGCTTGGGGGAAGCTTTTCCATTTCAACCAGGAGGTTCTACGTCTACCTCTGGGTGGGGGTTATCACAAGTTGAGCTAGTACGAGGTGAAAAGAATGTAGCCGCAAGCCTGTGGGGGAGTTTACGTGGCAGATCTTGAAGTGGGGGTCAACAGTTTTCTTCCCATTTTATTGGCTAGAATTTAGTCCTATGGCAGATGCTAATCATGAGCACTGCTGGGAAACGTAGTTCTGGCTGACTACTGCCCGGAGACAATGCTACCCTATCGATGAAATGCCACAGATTTCTTCTTTAGGATCTCTCAACCATCCTCATCTCAATCTATCCCTCTCAATCCCAGAACACTGTGGATTTCGTAATCGCTTCTAAAGAAATCCACAATCCAGAAACTCAGGGACAGTGCTCAAGCCCTGAGATCAAGACCCAGGACTGCCCCCTCCCCCCCAAAAAAAGGTGATATGTCAATACCTACTACTGTTTTTGATAGTTTAATCCCAGTATAATAAAAATTTGAGAATAGTAAAAAAAAAAAAGAAATCCACAATCCAGAGACCTACTCAGTAATTTCATCCACCTCAGAGTCTAAACTTTCTTGGGCATGCCATTTCCTACACTAGTATGAATGAATGCAGCTCTTTGTATCCGACAGCCGGTGGGCTGAAATAGTGAGCATCTGTTCTTTTTTATTGGTGTATAGTTTCTCATTGTATGTAGATACTATAGCTTGTTTATTCTATTTTCTAACAAACAACTACTATAAGCAGTCTTGAAGATGCCTTTGCGTGGAAATCTATGTATCTATGTATCTATGTATCTACCTACCTACCTACCTACCAGTTTTGCAAGGGGCTTACTCTGTGACGGGCAATACCTGAGTCTTCTACTTGCTTCTTATCACCCCGAACAAATCAGTTGTCTTTCAAAAATGTTATTGAGCCATTGGAGACCACTTTCTTTCAGGAGGAGGTAAGGAATTATTCTTTCCTTAGGTCATCTTTAGTTAGCTAAGCCTCTCAGAGGCTCCATTCAAGGAAGAAGTGATGGGTGTTGGCAGGCACTCCACCATCGTGAGCTTTGTCAAGTGGAAAATTTGTTGACATCAAGGAAACATTAAGTTCCTTTATTATATTTTCTTCTGAAGGTGTCTCATGCTTTGGGAATGAATAGTTAAATAAATAATAGATACTGGCTTTTTGTTGTTGTTGCTTGTGGGGACTGAACTCAGGGCCTAAGTGCTGTCTCCTCAAGGCTAGTGCTCTATCACTTTGAGTCACAGCTCCATTTCTTGTTTTCTGGTGGTTAATTGGAGATAAGAGTCTCACAGACCTGCCTTGGCTGGCTTTGAACCGGGATCGTCAGGTCTCAGTCTCCCGAGTAGCTAGCATTATAGGTGTGAGCCACCAGCACCCAGCTGATATTGGCTTTTTATTTTTTAATTTTCTTGATACTAGCTTTTTAAGACTTCCATCATTCTTGCTATTTCTTCTCTTATAATTGCTCTGTCTTTGTCCATGTGATGATTTTCAATGTGTTCATTCAGTTTCAATTAATGTTTGGCATCGACTTGATTTATTTGTTCTTATTACATTTTGCAGTCATGATTTTTAAAAAAAAATCAGAATCGAGAGTTCCTCTGTGAGCTATGTGTTTTTCTGTGTACAATTTTATTGGCATACATTTTGTTCATCTATATAATATGCTTTTATTCATCACCTTATCTTGTGCTCTTGCCAACTCCAATTGTCTTTGGGGCATGTCTGTTACTTTATTCAGAGTGATGCATTGGCTGATTATCTTTAAACATCCATCAAAACCACTTTGAAAAGTGAGGACCAAGGCTGTTCTGCTCTCGGTCTTTAATTTCTCACGGAGAGTTCACAGTTTGCATCCAGATTGTTTCCAGAGGATCCAGAGCCTTTAACCACTCAAGGGTCTGGCCTTCTCTACTGTCAGTCTCATGGCATGTTTTTACCTTCCAGAAGTTTCTGAATGATGGGTTGGCTGACACACCCCCTGTGTGTCATTGGCCATCAGGTGAGTGGAGTTGCCTGTTGAATTCTGTCTTAGGGCTGCTAGGAAAGGAGCCAGGGCTCTCCACAGGGTTCCTGGAGCAGTGTGTGCCTCCCGAAGCCGTGTCCTTTCTGGGCCTTAATAATGTGTTCATTAAAGCCACTGCAGTAACATGTTTCATTTTGCTGGAACCTTCCAGAAGGACAGTTTTGTGATGAGCTGGGGAGGTATAGATCTGCATAACGGTGGCTCTGCTGTGGGAGCCAGCCATGGTGCCAGCACAGGCTAGAGGAATGGAATCCATGACCACAGGGACCCAGAAGGGTTGTGCGTAGCTTCACATGCTTCCCCGTGCTGTTGCTGTGGGCCTTGATTTAAAATGGAGCTCATCAGCTGCTTTTAAATTGATTTTTTTTTTACAATTTTGCTTTTTACCATATTGATTTTTAAAAAGGGAAGAAGTGACATCTAACTATTCTTTGCAACCACCAATAATTACCACATTAAAACCATTGTGTAAGTTTCTGATGTAACTTGTTTCTTATTTTCGTTTTTGGGCGGTGGTAGGGCTTTGGACCGAGTCTCACAGTTGCCAGGAACACACTGAACCACTTGAGTCACGCCCCCAGACTTTTGTTTGCTTTTAAATTAGTTTTCAGACAGGGTTTTACATTTTTGTCAGGCCTGCTTGGATCATGATCCTATCTCTGCCTCTCAATTAGCTGGAACTACAAGTATTTGTCACCGTGACCATCCTTATTTTATTGCAAAAATAATAAATGCTCACTGAAAATTCTCTTAGAAAGTGCAGATAAAGTAAATAAAAATAATTTAATACTAATCTCCCCTCCCCCTGCATCCCACTGCTATAAGCCTGTGAAGAACGTATATCTTAACTGAGCACTAGTGATTCATGCCTGTAATCCTAGCTAGTCAGGAGGCTGAGTTATGGAGGATCATAATTCAAAGCCAACCCAAGAAGAAAAGATCATGAGATTTCACCTCCAAAATAACCAGCCAAAAGAGAGGTTGCAAACATGGCTCAAGAGGTAGTGTGCCCAGTGAGCTCACAAGGCCCTGAGTTCAAATCCAATATCTAAATGTCCTCAGCTCCTCCTTCTCCTACATCTAAATTCATACACTGAGTGGCAAAGCCACGCAATGAGCCAAAGTGGACTTACCCCAGAACGTTTGCTTTTATATACTTATTCATTTTTGTCAGTTGTGAAGCTTGAACTCAGGGCCTGGGCTCTGTCCCTGAGCAATTTTACTCAAGGATCTACCCCTTTGAGCCATAGCTCCACTTCTGGTTTTTTTGGTAGTTAGTTGGAGATGAGAGTCTCACAGATTTTCTTGCCTGGGCTGGCGGCTTCAAATGGTGATCCTCAGATCTCAGCCTCCTGAGTAGCTAGGATAGCAGGCATAAGCCACCAGCATCTGGCTAGAACACCTGCTTTCAAATGCCACACGTTATACCTGGCTTTCTGGCTCAAACCTTAGCACCAGAGCACATAGGAATAGGGCAGTTGGTAGCCATCATCACAAGGCTGATTGGAGGAGGCTGATTATCATGAAATATCTTATTGGATCCTTGAGGGAAACCTAGTCTCATTCTCTTCCCTTCCCCCCCAGTTTTACTCTCCTTCATTACTTGCATTCCTTTGGCTTTGCCATGCTATTCTCTTCCAAGTGTTCTACCCCATGAATTTATTACGTCAGTTTTATTTTGGTTTATTTATTTTTCAACAGGGCAGCATTGCCGAACACTTATAGCAAAACAATGAAAACCTCACGCCGTTTCCCATCTTGAAACGATCACCTTGGGTGTCATTCTCTCTTTGAAGAGGGGCCAAGGTAGTAGAGAAGGCACCGTGTATGCCACTGGCCTCGTTCCCTTTCAGTTGGTGCGTCTTCTTCTTGGCATTCTCAGGGAAAGTTTGTAAAGACCAGGAGAAAACTGGCTTGTCACAACTTCACTCTAAGCCCCGCGTCAGGCTGTGCGCTCCAGCAAGCGACAGATCATGGAGATCTGACATTGCAGGTGATGTTCCAAATTCTTGGCTCCCGCTATAAAAATACTTGATTGTCTAATTCCTTTGCACAGGGATTTCTGGCTCTGAGGCCCGGCTGGCACGGTTTGCACAAAGCACGCTTCCATCTGAACACAGCTGCGTCTCGAAGCCAGATGAGCTCCCGCGAAGTCAGGAGCGTAAGTCAGCAGCAGAAAGCAGAACTCTGTACAGAGGCACTTTCTGTTACTGCTTTTGGTGGATGCTGATTGGGAAATCAGCCTCTCCATAATCAACAGAACTTTCTGTCGTGCATTTTAGAAGTTAAAAAAACCAATCTCAGCTTTGAGAGCCTTCACGATTTACTCCCCTGGACAAAGGCTACAGCTCATAGATTTCTGAAACAAAAATATTAGCATTTTTAAAAAAATACACCAAGTGTCATCAGGACTCCTTTGAAATAGCCTGTTTGAGATCTGCTAACTTCATGATCAGAGGGTCTGGATGGGTGTCTCTTGAATTCATCTTTCTGATTTCAGTGACGTGAGACAGGCCTTCGTGGAGGTCCTGGCTAGAGCAAATAACCAAGGGCCACTGATTGTTCCCGTCTTAAGAAACAGGCAAGTGGCAGTTGTCTGTGCTGATCGACATGCTCTTGGTTCTTTCATGGCAGTTCTTACAGATGGCAAACGTCAGTGTTTTTCACTTCCATTTTCATTTATGTTTGATTTCACATTTGTAAGTGTGGGGTCATGTTAATTTTCTCAACCAAGCTCCAGCCATCTCTGGGAACTGAGCACTGAGTTTGAATTTAGGATCGCATTTGGCTGTGTCATGTCAGCTACGTAGAGGAGTTTGTGCTGTTAGTCAGTGAGGCATACTTCCTAGGTCTTTCTTTTCTCTCTCGTCGTCTCTGACTGTTATTTCCACTGACTTCCCACGCTTCACACATTGATAACCCTGAGTGTGGTGTGCAGAGGACTCAACTTTTAATTATTTTCTTTTTAAGACCTTGTCTTGTGGGCCAGGGTAGCCTAGAACTCACAGTCCTATTGCCTTAACCCCTTGAACGATAGGTTGATGGGTAAAGATGCAATGCTCCAGGCTTCTGTGAGAGCCGGTTCGGGACTCACATCGTACGCCAGCTTCCTGAGGCAGAGTCTCAGGCAACCAGCCAACCATCTCATGGCTAGGTTTCATGCTTAGGGGCAGAGGGACCAAGACACAAGGCAAGCCGTGGCTTCGCTTTGCTCAGTAGATGACAGCGGCCCCGTATTCCTGCTCTGATAAGCATCCCGGGGCTTCACCTTCTGCGCAGATCTTCACCAGCATCCTGCGGCGCAAATCCCAGCCTGTGAACCTCGTGGAATTACTTATGACAAAGATGCAAAAGAAGATGTGGCGAAGTAATTCTAGTCACGAAGGAAGGAGCCAGGGGAGGTGATCGGCTTCTCCATACAAACTGCTACATAGATGCTTTCATGTAGGGGAACGTGTGTGTGTGTGTGTGTGTGTGTGTGTGTGTGTGTGTGTGTGTGTAAGAGATTGTCCACCCAAATGCAGTGCTGGGCACTCTACAATCTGGGTCACTCTTGGGCAGCCCAATGCAGCCCACTGAGGGGCTCTACATCCTGGTCCTTGGTTCAGCTGGTCATGTGACTGAGTACTCTTAATTTCTCTCTCTTTTTTTTTTGTTGGTTGTAGGGTTTGAACTCTGGACCTGGGCGCTGTCCCTCAGCTCTTCAGCTCAAGGCGAGCGCTCTACCACTTGAGCCACAGCGCCATTTCTGGTTTTCTGGTGGTTCGTTGGAGAGAAGAGTCTCATGGACGTTCCTGCCCAGGCTGGTTTTGAACCGCGATCCTCAGATCTCAGTCTCCTGAGTAGCCAGGACGACAGGCGTGAGCCACCGGCACCCGGCTGACCAGTCTTTTAAAGGGGAGGAGGAGCAATAGAGTTTTAAGAAGCTAACATCAGTTAGAATCTCCTTTCTTCCCTCCTTGTTATCTGACCATAGGACACTACAGATGCCTAGGTGTGGACAGAATGACACATAGGGAGGGGACACTGGACACTGAGTTCATACATGAAGTGTATGTTGACGTGCTTGAGACGGTCTTACCGTCCCCAGCAGCGGCCAGAGGACAGGTCGCCTGTGTGTTTTCCCTTTGGAGTTTCAATCGTCACCACGGACGAGGCTCTCTGCAGATGTGATGTCCTTCACCGAGTCCGGCCACACGATGCCACCACTTCCTTTGTGACTTTATTGACTTATGAGTTGGAAATGAAATGCTGCCGTCCCGGACTGGCGTGTCTCTATCCAAGATCGTCATCTCTCAATCGTGATAGAAAAGGCCGCCCACAGAGCTGCCTTCTCTTCAGTCCATTTGTGTGTGTGTGTGTGTGTGTGTGTGTGTGTGCGTGCACACGTGTGTCCTCTTCTCAATGTCACCGGGGACTGGTCCCACACTTTCGCGGTCACCTGCCCTCCCCAGTGCCGTCCTTTGATTTCATTCAGAACAGCCGTTTGTCAGATCTAGGCAGCATATGTGCTAATCATGGCTTAATTTGTCTCTCCTGCTTGCCGGCGGTACAGGTGCAATACCAATGGAACATATATGTGCCGTGGAGATGGCTGGGATGGCGGTCAGCTGACAGGAGGCATCAGCCTTGCCGCGCTGGCATGGCGGGTTTATTGGATGAGACAGGACAATTACCACACATGGCCCGTCAGAATGCTCCGCGCTCCCGCAGGCCCGGAGGCAGGTGTTTGTGCCTTCGTTTAATCTCTTCCTTTCGAGTTGAGTTCCAGGCTGCGTGCAGCCCTGAGCACCAGCTGAAGCATTTCTGCAGAAACCTGGGTCACCCACCTGGATGCCCAAGCCCCGTGGATTCAGACCTGGATGGCTGGGCCAGGCCCGAGCTCCCTGCCAGGCAAGGGGGAAAGGGAAAGCTGACCCGCAGGCCTGCAGGGAGCCCTGGAGAGTCTGATTTGGTACAACTGTGGATATCGGAGATGTTTTTATCTTTCTTTAAATCCCCCCTCCCCTCCACTTCAGGGAACGTTCTAGAAGCCCTGCAGTTCAAATCTCTTGTTTGATGGCTGGCTTGGTGTAAGCCAGCGCCGGTCATTGGCCCCACGGTGCTCTTCAGTTTTTCTCCCAGGTCTGTGCGCTTCCATAAGTCTTTCAAAGAACTCGGACTGCAGCCCCCGGAGAACGGAGTTCACAAGGTGGAGACATTTGTCTCGAAACTCCTCTTTCAGCATCCAGATGGACGTGGGATTTTCTTTTTCATGTGAAACCCTGGCTGGTGAGAAGCTGTTTCCGTGATGGAGTCCGTATCCACAGAAAGGATCCTTCTCAGAGATCCTGAGGTTCTAGAGGTTGGTGAGGGTCGCGTTGCTAACCGTGTCAGACAGCAGCGCATTTTCTCTCTGGGAGGAACTTCTAGTCTTTGTTTTTCTTTTCCTTTGGCTCAAATGGATGGCTAGCTTTTCTGTAGATGTCACTTTCCTTCTAGAAATACAGGCTTGATGGGTTGGGCTATTTCTGTCAAAAATTAAACAATTTCTAGGCTCGTAAAAAAAATTAAGCGTGACTGTTTTATGGATCAATTTATACAACTGCCAGTCTCTAGATGGCATTGGAAAAAAGATGGTTTTTTTCCCCCCTCAGAGATCCCTATGGCTTGAAAAGCTATACTCTCTTTCCCCCTGTTTTTCTTTTATAACTGTTCATTTCACATCTTTTACTCCTCCCCCCCACCATAATATCCCTAGTGGTTGTGTAAAATTCATCCAGTTTTCTCTTATTCTCATTATATAGGACAAAAGGGATAAAGACAGTAGAATGGTGAGTTAAGAAAAGCCAAGTTCTGGGGAGAAATTGGCAAGCACCAGTGAGTTATTGGTTTAGGAAAAGCGCTTCTAAATCCTCGCTTGGATGACAGAACTGAATGTGAAATTTGGGACGCATTGTGAGCCAGATGGTTCTTGTTCCCTTGTAAGTCTCATTTTCTTCTTCTTCCTTTTTTTTTTTCTTTTTGGAGGAAGAAGATAGAAAAAAAAATGAAAGAAAGCAAAACGGAGTAGTTAGTCTCATGTTGAGCAATTAAACCATTCCACCCAGGCTTTGCGTGTACTTGGTTCTGTAATTACTAGTTAGCATATCTGAATAGACAAATGGGCATTACCACCTGGCTAGAAGCATGAGCGACTTCAATGCTTCGGGTTCATGGGCAACGAAATATTGTCCTAGAAAGCCGTGTTCCAGGCTGCAGGTGACCTTCACAATCTTGTCCTTGTTGCTAGGAACTTTTTCAGCACCTACACACACCTTCCCTATGATTTTAAAATCCACGCTATTTATCTTTGTCTTTTTCTTCCCCACCCCTCCCCCCAGCCCTTCTGCTCAAGGTTGGCAATCTACTACTTGAGCCACAGCTCCACTTCCAGCTTTTTTGTTTTGCTGTTTAATTGGAGATTAGAGTCTCTTGAATTTGTCTGCTTGCGCTGGCTTTGAACCTGGGATCCTCAGATCTCAGACACTTAAGTAGCTAGGATTTACAGGAGTGAGCCACTAGCACCCAACTGACATTATTATTATTATTTTATTTTTTGTTGGTCATGGGGCCTGAACTCTGGGCCTGGGCGCTGTCCCTCAGCTCTTCAACACTAGCTCAAGGTTACTGTTCTACCACTTGAGCCACAGCACCACTTCAGGCTTTTTCTGCTCATGCGGTGCTGAGGAATTGAACCCAGGGCTTCCTGTATGCAAGGCAAGCACTCTACCACTGAGCCACCGTCCTGGCCACTTATTATTATTATTTTTTAATTGGTTGTGGGGCTTGAACACTGGGCCTGGGCTCTGTCCTTCAGCTCTTCAGCTCAAGGCTAGCGCTCTACCACTTGAGCCACAGCGCCACTTCCGGCTTTTTCTGCTAATGTGGTCCTGAGGAATCGAACTCCAGGCTTCATGCATGCAAGGCAAGCACTCCATCTTCCCCGCCCCATTATTATTATTTTTTAAATGAGGTCATTGCTAAGCCTGACCCTGAAGGGAGTTGTAATCTTCTTACCCTAGTTAGGAATCAAGTCCACCCCGTGGCTCATAGGAGACACTGTCTTTATCTTCTCAGACGGTTGGTTATTCAAACATCTTTGATGGAAGAGTCTGGAGAAAAGTCTGTCAATGCCTGGCTGACTTGCAGATTTATAAAGAGTCTCTCCCCCAATCTATCCTGAACTCATGTTTCTATAATTACTGCAGATGAGTAGGGCTGTAGCCAGTGGAGTCCTACCAAACATGGCTCAATGGAACGAGGCTTTTTGAAGCTTGCTGGTCTTTGTGTCCTGCCTGAGTTGTTCGAGTTGCTGAGGCTTTTCTGCCTGTGGTCTGTAATTTGAATACATTTCCCCAGGGTTTTGCATCTTTCCTCTCTTTTTAATTAGCCTCATCTGGCATAAAATGCTTAGGCTTGCTCCACAATTCCTTGGGATGCCAAAGGAAAAGACTTCAGACTAAACATTCCAGTGTCAATTAAAGAGTAGTGACAGGGACCAGAAGGTGTCTCCTCATCTCCTGTCACTGTGCAAGAAATGGGATTGCTCCAGCAGATTAATTAGAGAATAATGGAAAAATCTGCATGTGGGTGGCGGGAAGAGAGGGGTGTGGGGGGGAAGAGAGAGAGAGAGAGAGAGAGAGAGAGAGAGAGAGAGAGAGAGGAGGGAGGGAGGGAGGAGATGGTGCAAGCAATCACACAACACAGTACATTTCATTTCAAAGATCATTCAAAGTTCTTAGATTTGCTCTGTCATACCTTGAAAACTTACACATGATAGCCCAAACCTTATGGATGATGATTACCATTCTTCGGTAAACATGCAATTACACCACCTCTCCCCCTCTGGAAACATCTCTTATTAATCCAAAGAGTTTTTTATTTTTTGTCAGTTGTGGGGCTTGAACTCAGGGCCTGGGCACTGTCCCTAAGCCCCATTGGTGCTCAAGGCTAGCGCTCTACCACTTGAGCCACAGCGCCACTTCCAGTTTTTCAGTGATAAACTAGAGATAAGGGCTTCATGGGGACTTTTTTGCCCAGGGCTGGCTTCAAACCACTATCCTCAGATCTCAGCCTCCTGAGTGGCCAGGATGACAGGTGTGAGCCTGGGTCTCGTTGGTGTCATAGGTGCAGTATTAACAAAGATCTTGCAGTTAGGAGGACAAAAAAAAAAAAAAATTAAACCAGTATTTTAAGGAAGTATCCCAAAGCAAAGTATCAAAAGAGGAGAAGCGTGTGTATTTTGCAGGTAGAGGCTCTTCGGGGCTTTCAGAGCTCATCTGTTTGGAATTCTTTGGCTCAGGTGAAATGAATGTATTATGAAAGAGGCTCAATGGAGACCTCTGTGATTGGCAGCTTAATCTGGCGGTTTGGGCCTCTCACACATCACCGTACCCAGTCAATACTCTATTATTGCAAGTTAAGTGGTCTGCAACAGTATTCCACGCACAGGGCATTAGAAGCTGTGTTCTCTAATTTCCTAAGCAATAATGGTGTAAGCAGTATGCATTTTTTATTATAAAAACTAACAATCGTCTCCACAGAGTTAATGGTTTTTTATATACCCATTGGTACCCAGGAGATTTAGTCATAAATCAGAGCAAAATTAAATGTAAAAAAAAAAAAGTGCTAAATTTTGGCAGAATTAGATTTCCTTTGTAATGGATGAAATCTTCAGGGTTTTTTTTTGGGGGGGGGATTTGTTTTGTTTTCTCTCCTCTCTTTTTTTGCTTCTTCTTCTTCTTGGAGTCAAACTTTGGTTTTTCTCTCTGGTGTTTTTATTTTTTATTTTATTTAAATGGGTATGTTGTTTCTTGATTAAAATGGATTTGGAGTCATTATAACACAGCAGTCCACAGCTTGGGGGCTGGTTGCCGTTCTTTATGGCTTCTGGAAGCTGTCTCAGCCGGTCCATTTGTGCTCACTAGTTTCTGGTGTTAACTGTGTCTGAGACCCAGAAAAGGGTCATGAACAACACATACATACACAACCAACAACACAGCCTGTTAGAAAACTGAGTCATGAAGGTATTAGAACAAAGAAAGAAGCCCCGGTCCTGGTGCTCACACCTGTCATCCTAGCTACCCAGGGGGCTGAGATCTGAGGATCATGGTTCAAAGCCAGCCAGGAAAGTCTGCGAGACTCTTTTTTTTGGGGGGGGGGTCCGGTTGTGGGGCCTGAACTCAGGGCCTGGGCGCTGTCCCTCAGCTCTTCAGCTCAAGGCTAGCACTCTACCACTTGAGACACAGCACCACTTCCGGCTTTTTTCTTTTTGCTTATGTGGTGCTGAGGAATCGAGCCCAGGGCCTCATGCATGCAAGGCAAGCGCTCTACCACTGAGCCACCTTCCCAGCCCTCTGTGAGACTCTTATTGCCAATGAACCACCAGAAAACCGGAAGTGGCGCTGTGGCTCAAGTGGTAGAGCGCTAGCCTTGAGCTGAAGAGCTGAGGGACAGCGCCCAGGCCCAGAGTTCAAGCCCATGACAGACAAAAACAAAACAAACAAGCAAAACAATAAAGAAAGAGCCGAAAGTGAACAGGGGTGAGATGAGAGTCAGGAGACACCAGGTGTAATGGCGGCAGGGGTGGAAGGACGTAAGTAGAGTGCTAGGCTGGGCTGGGTGGAGGGTGGCTGGAGAGGTTGCAAGGTGAGGTTGGTGGAGGAACTCGAGGGCCTGACACCTGAGGGGCGGGGGAGTGGGACTTCACATTTGGATTAAGATTCTAGGCTGGAGAATGAATTTCAGCAAAGTCCCGGGGCAGGGCAGGGTGGTGGAGGGGGGGGGGGGGGGCGAGGTGAAGAATAGTCAGCAGGCCAAGCCACGGAGCAACATTGAGTTTCTGAGAACAAAGCAGATTCCCATCAAATAAAGGTGAAGTTGGAGCAGCCGTGGGTGATGGAATAGGAAAGACCAAGGCTGAACAGTCATGCTTCACCTCTCACAGGAGAGGAGGAGAGGGGAGGGATGATGAGGGAGATAGGAAGTAGGAAAAGAGGGGGGAAAGGGGGGAGGGAACCAAAGTCTCTGTTTTCTCTTCATCAGAAGGACCCTGACCCCATCTTGAGGGCCCTGCGCTCGTGATAATTATTTCCCCAAGGCCTCTCTCCCAATGCCATCGCAATGCGGGGAGAGGGGAGAGGACACAACTATTCAGTCCGTCATGACCCCCTGAAACTTAGAAATAGCCAGGTGCCAGTGGCTCATGCCTGCAATCCTCACCACTTGGGAGACTGAGATCATGCCAGCCGGGTTCGAGGCCAGCCCAGGCAGATTGGAGAGCCCCTCTCTACCAAGAGGTGCATGCAGCCGGTGATCTGTGCCTGTCATTTTAGGTGTGAGGAAGCCCAACACAGGTGACTCGTGTCCTGTGTCCAAACAGGAAGTGAGACTGTATCTGAAAAATAATCAGCAAAAAAAAAAAAACTAGGGCTGGAGGCATGGCTCGGTGGTGAGCATCCTGGCATTGGAGGTGCCAGGCCCTGAGTCCAAACCCCAGGACCGCCACCCTCTACACCCCAACAAAGGAAAAAGAAACAAAAACAATGGTTTTGATTCTTATGTCACACTCTTTTTTTTTTTTGTCTCTCATATGTCAAATTTACTTTTCTTGTTACATTTCATTATCTCTTGGCAGTTTTGTCCAAATTTGTTATTTGTTACCTTTTCTCTTTTTAAAAAAAAGACAGTTTTTTCCTTGTGCTTGGGATTGTACTGGGGGTGGGGGGAGGGGTGGGGAGGGCAGGGAGAGGGCCTCATGCTAGGCCATCACTGAGCCACGTCTTAGGAATCTTTTGTTTTCAAACTTGCACACAGTCACTACATTAAACAATACCGAAGGGTGTCAGCATTTTCTTTCTCCAAGCAAGTTACTGCGAGAGCAGCTTTTGGCAAACCTGAGGTGATCACCAGAGGAATGAATGACTTAAGCTACATACGCTGAGGCAGGCCTGGATTCGAAGTCCTGCAGGAGGTGGAGGAAGGCAGATCTCAAGTTCAAGGTCAGCCTGGGCAAATGAGATAAAACCCAAATGTCAAGGAAGTGGTTAGACCACTTGCCTAGCAGGAGGCTCCGGATTCATTCCCTGCCTACCAGGGGTGCAACCGTAAATAACTAAAAGGCTGACACAAACATTTCAACTAGAAAATAAAACTTGAGTACTTAGCCGTATTTCTGAGCCTCCATGGCTGACCAATAATTAATTACTCTACCCATCCGTGAGATGACCAACATTTAGCTTATGATTTTTCTTTCCTGTTGAAAATCAATCAGGAGATGCCACTGTGTAGCTTACCGTGGTCAATGAATGTGTTGTGCCTCGTTCTTCTAAATGTAAATCTCCTTAAGACATTTTCCAGAAAGAACTATCCAATTATTAAATCATAGGGATGTTGGTAGGGAAAATAAACTTGCTCCCTTAGACCTTTTATAGTGGCTAAAAAAAAAAAAGAAAGAAATTAGGGACTATGTGTTCTGTTTGTTAACTTTAAGTAGCTGTACAAAGGAGTTTCAATGCAACAAGTCGGTTTTTCAGTACCATACACTTTGACCAATGTCATACCTTCTATCATTCTCCCTTAACTTTCCCAACCTCATCTATACTCTGAAGTTTCCTGCAGGTTTTCTTTTCTCTTATTTATTTATTCCTCCATATTGCCTTCCAGGGTGATTTTGAGTTTTTCCAACATCACGCTGAAAAACATTTTTAACTGTGCATAGAATTCTGAAAACGCTTCCAGCGTGAACATTACCTGTCCCGGGCAGCCCTAGATCAAGCTGGCAAACAAACCAACAAAAACCAAAATGGAAGTATTTTTTTTTTTTTTTTGTATGTGCGTGTGTTGTTTTGTTTTTCAGACCACTTTGTTTGCAATCCCCTAGAAAGAGCTCAAAAAGATAGATACTCTTTACTGCAAGATTGCTGGCTTAGCACTTCCCAACTTAGAAAGGTTGGGATTTCCCACTGGCTCAGTGGAGAGATTTGTATCAGTTACTTGAGATGCACTGATAGCGCATTTGCGTTGGAGATGCAGCCTGAGTCTCACTAGACAGGTAGGAGTGTTCTTAAAAAAATCAGCCTTGCTCTCTCTCTCTCCCACCATGTTTACTCAGATCCAAAGTAGAGTCTTCTCAGTGTTCTTCCGCCACAAGGCAGGACATCCCAGCTCAGAAGGGGTCAGAGGAGCTCTGCTTTGTCTCTGTAGGAGACACCGTGGTGCTGGTGATTTTCCCAGTGCTTTAAATGACGCCCAGACTCAAATCTGCCCATCTCTCCATTGTGCGGTGGTGCAGGTGTCAGTTTGTAGAGAGGCCCAGGGAGCGTGGAGGAATGTATCGCGAGAGGTTTGTGTAAAACACGAACAAATGACACCGGAAAGGTCACTGGATTTATTCATTGTCATTTCCCATCTACCAGCCCACTCACCCTGCCTGGTCTCTCTAGCTTCTGTGAACCAACCCCGTGGTTCACTCAGGTCCTTGTAAATGTACCAAGTGCTTGGAAAGTATAGCTATTCAAGTAGAAACTCCCACGTCGATGAAGGCCAGATCTTCCCACCTTCCCCCCCCCCCCCCCACCAAACTGGGACAGTTAGTATAGTATCATCAAAGAGAGTTTCCTTGTATTCTTAATTGTGTGTGTGTGTGTGTGTGTGTGTGTGTGCACGCGCACACACACACACACACCCGAGCTGGTACTAAAGCTTATACTCAGGGCCTGGGTACTGTCCCTGAGCTCTTTCACTCAAGGCTAGTACTCTACCACTTGAGTCACAGCTTCACTTCCAGCTTTATTGGTGGTTCATTGGAGATAAGAGTCTCACAGACTTTCCTACCTGGGTTTTCTTTGAATTTCATCCACTGATCTCAGCCTACTAAGTAGTTAGGATGATAAATGGGAATCACCAGCACTCAGCAAAGAATATGAATTTAAGATAGACTAGTAGAGTTTTGTGATCAGGTCAATAAAGGTAATAATAGTTTCTCAATAGTTTTCTCCTGTGCTGTTCAGATGTAACTAGTCTATGTCACATGGTTCTACAATTTCTAGAACTGAGTGGTCATGGCAGGGTGTTATGTCCAGGGGAGAACGGTTTAAAATACAAAGATATACCTGGGGAAGAGAAGCCATGCGGAGTATGATGATTTGTGTGATGGAAGACCAGTCGGATTTGTTCTTTGTGCTTTCTGAGGCTTCCCAAAAGTCAGAAGTTACGGAAGGAAGGTCAGTTTGGTGCCCTTGACATGTCCTTGACATTGCTAGCTAAAGACATCTGCACATGGAAAGATTAACAAGCCTTACAGATAGTTGATGACTTATTGAGATGCGTCAGACACAGAAAGACAGACAGACATGATCTTATCTGTAATAATTAAGATCTCAGAGAAGAGAGCTGCTCTTGGTCTTGGGTAGGATTCACAGTTGCCCGCTGAGTGATGTCAGTGTTGTTTTTTTTTTTTTTGGCATGATAAAATTTCTTTACTTGTTTTCAACCAAACAAAGATGTTACACAATTATAGGAATAACTATGATCACTGGGGTTAGCAAACGTGGACACTGATCTGAGGTAACTGAATGGTCGGGAAGCTATTAAATTAAAATGAAGGGGACTTCCTTTTTGGGGGGAGCATTGGTGAAGATTCTAGCTATTAAAGATAGTCATATTTTTATTAGTTTAGTGATTGATTATATTTAACAACTATTCTTTCTTTCTTTTTTTTAACCTTGAATAATCTTTATTTTTCTCCACTCTTCAGTAGCACCACCATCACCACACACCCTTTTTCCTGTTCTCCACGATCGGTGGTTTTAGAATTATTGTCTTGCTTTTCCTTTCTGCAGTCTGCTTTATATTTATTTACATTCCACTCCATCGATCGATCTATCTAAAAGAATGTGCTAAACTCCAGTGAGCTTATTGCAATCCACGCTTGAATGGTTATTGAGATTTTCCCGTGAATGACCTACCCCATTTAAAATACGGGAAGTATATTAATCAAAAATTGTTTATATTTGTAGGTGTTGGGGCGGGGGAATCACACCGAATGACTTAACCAGTGACCAGGAATTTCCTGGTTTGCATTCACAGAGAAGTCCAGGAATAGATGTGGATCCAGGCATTCCAATGTTGTCTTGATTTCTCTGAGTGCTGCTGCTTTTGCGGTGAATTTCCTCAGCAAGCCAGTGCTCAGATGGCGGTGCAGATTTGCTCCCTTCTTGGAACCTCAGTGGGAAGAGCTCCACGGCCCCATAATTTCTAGAAGTTAACACTCACAGGGCTATGGCCAAGCTCACAAACCCATCTCCGCGTCCAAACCATTCCGTTCAGAGTGCAGGAACTAAGAAGAGAGGAATGATCGCTTCCTTTTAGAGGAAAAGAAAAATCAAAACCCACTGTGGGAAGCAAGGGAAGTCCTTGCTGGTGAGGAACAGATGTGAACGGCAAAGCCTTCCACGCGTAATCTACAAAACATCACATATGCTGTACGTAATCCCAGTTTCAACGCGTAGGGTTTTGCCCGAGGCTTATGGAATCAATCCCAGGGCTCTGGGTACATTTCTGTTTGCTTCTGTTGTAGATAAAATTCACCAGATTTTGGGGGGGGGGTCAAAAAAACAAAGCAAACAAACAAAAAACCCCAAACCCATTGGCACTGCCCAGCCAGTAAGCTAGCCTGGTAGGAGTGATCAGAAGATGTGGGTCAAGGATCTTTGAACAAATGAATTAACTACACCCAGCAAATGGTTTGATGCACAGCGGGAGCATCCTGCCTAATCGTTGGGGAGGAAAGCTGAGCCAGCCGCCAGAGCTTGAAGGGCGGGGAGGGGGCCGGGGGTGTCAGTCCTCAGACTGGGTGTGAGAGGTGAGTGTAGCCAGGAGGCTAGCAGCTTTGTGGCACAGAGCTCGCCCAACAATGCAGTATGTTAACTACAGCTGGGGCTGGCATCATCATCTCTGGCTAATGGGAGCAGCGAGTTGGGGTTCAAGTGCTGAATAAATAAATTACTTAATTACATATTATCGGAGAGCAGAACAGATGGCCAGCTTCAGCCCATCTCCTGATGCCTTGGCTTATAAATGGAGAGGGGCTCCATAGAGACTGGAAGCAGGTTGGGCGAGGGACGCTGTGCTGTCTACTGGTCCAACCCAAGGCCCATGCTGTTGGGAAAGAAACAATCCTCTTTTCCCCAAGGCCGCTAGGCTCCGGGTGTTTTCCTGTCCACTCTTAAGCTGGAGTTGGGCAGGCCTGAACTGGTGGGCATTTTCCACTTTGTTAATTTTGGCACCAGATGGAAGTGGAAATGGATTTTTGTTTCCTGTAAAACGGCTGAAAAGTGATTTTCAATCGTGGCTCTCATCGAATGTGGAAGGGGGTAGTTGAGCACTGACTTCATTCGTCCAGAGCATCTGGCCGGACCGTGTGCTGATTTTCCTGGGCTGTGTAGGTCTCCCTGCAGGAGCCTCTTTTTCCCTCCCCCCTTGAGTGTTGTGTGTTCTGCTTGAGGGGGACCAGGAGCTGGGGGAGGGGCAGTTGCAATGCTTCGGTGTGGCATGATGAGATTTGCAGAGCTGTGGTTCCCGAACGCTGGCTGGATTGCCGGATGAGCTGCCCCTCAAGCTCCCTGGGTTGTTGGTGAAGGTAACTGGATTCCTCAGTCCTTAGCACAGAGGTGCAGATTCACTGGAGCCCGGAAAACGTTTCCCAGGGACCAAAGCGTGGTCCTCACCCCTTATCTGTTCATGAACGGGAAAGAGATGTCAAACTGGAAAGGGTGTAAGATCAACACTTGAGGATGCTGAAGGAGCCAGGGCCAGTAGCCAGGGAGAAAGGGGTACAAAGGGAGAGAGGGAGAGGGGGAGGCGGGAGGGAGAAAGAGGAAGAGAGAGAGAGAGAGAGACAGAGAGACAGGGAAAGAGAGAGAGGGAGAGAGAGGGAGAGAGAGACAGGGAAAGAGAGAAAGAGGGAGAGAGGGAGAAAGGAGAGAGAGGGAAGAGGGAAAGAGGGAGAGAGAAAGAGGGAGAGAGAAAGGGAGAGAGAAAGAGGGAGAGAGGAAGGTAGAAGAGATGGGCACCCTCTCTGAACTTGTGGTCCAGCAATGAGGAAAACAAGAGAGAAACGCTATGCCCCAACCTTTGTCGCCTTTGACCTTTGCTCTCTCATCTCTGCTTTTCACCCAGGGTCAAGGAGCCTGGTGGAGGCCATGTAGACAGTTTGGACATCTCTGGCCAGGAATAGGATGGAGAAGGACTGAAAGGGAAATGGAGACTACCTAGCCTCCACTGGCCGGCTTGATGCCCACTGGCTTCTCCCTTCATGGTAAAATCGCCTCTGGTTTCCCACGGAGACAGAAAACTCTCCAGGAGCAATGGTGATCAATAATCGCTTTGTATGTTGTAGCCACGGTTCAGCCAGGTCCCATTCTGTCTTTGGAAAGTGCTAGAAGAAGATTATTTGGGAAGATGGTAATTGTCTGGCTGGCTTTCAACGTGAAATTTAGCCTATCCATAGGACGGACTATTCTTTCTAAGTAATTATGTTTCTATCATTCTACATCTATGAATATATTTATACTTTCTAGGACACTATTTATATTTGTAGCCAATATGGTCTTCAGGCTGCCTATTCTCAACATCTCTTTTTAAGGAAACCACAGTGGTTGGATATCTTAACGCCTGTATGGAGCCATTTTGCTTGGCTTTGCCGTTGTTATCTGCATTTTGTTCAGTGTTATTTAAAACATGCTTTTTATGGCCATCTGTAATGATTATCCTATATCAGAAGGGTTGGGTTAGTTTTTTGATTTTGGTGTATTATGTACGAAAATTTGAGACTGTCTTAAAATAGATCAGTAATTGAAGCTTTATGGAAATTATCTATGGAATCTTTGGAGACTTAGCTTCTGTTTTCTTATTAAGAATTCTGCTCCCTTCTTTATTGGCCTTTAGAGAGTCCTTCATGGAAGAGACTTTCCTTCTCCCTGACAGAGTATCCCATATCCACATTAGCTATTTAAATACTTTATGGAGCATAGGGAACTTGGATAGGATTGTGTGAGCTAAGGAAATCACACAAGCATACACACACACACACACACACACACACACACACACACACACACACACACACACACACACCTGTTCCTTCAGTCAGGTAGAGATAGTCTAGGAGAATATGATTAGATTTGCCTTTATGTAATGTTTAAGAAATGTATTCAAGTACAGGAAAGACTCACAGACACACAGATACACACACACACACACACTCACAGAAATACAAGAATAATTTTATGACAATCAAAAGGTTTTATGGTCATGTCCTACAGGTCTTTACTAAAATACAGCCCTATAAAGGAAGCCTTTCATGAACACCATATATATATATAGCATCCACCATTAATTTCTTCCATACCTTATCATTTGTTATAGTGTGTATTTATGGCAACTATCTGATCTATTTATCTGTGTGACTCTTACCCACTAAGGGCTGGGACTGTTCTTTGCTGTTTAGCTTTGACATATATTTGAGTAACAGATGCACAGTGTTCACCACACGTTTGTTGATTGAATAAATAAATGACTGGATGAATAGGAGTCCACTGTTCTTCACAACATACAGTTTCATGTTCAGCAAAAATGAATGGAATTTTTCATTTTTTAAGGTTATTTTTTAAAATTTTGGTGCTGGGTTTTGAACCCAGGGCCTCATACATGCTATCGGCAAGTGCTTTGTCAGTGAATTACACCTCCCATCCATCCCAGAATATTTCCATTTTAAGTAACTTTATTTTTATTTTTTGGTGTACTGGTCCTTCAGCTTGAACTTAGGGCCTGGGCACTATCCTTAAGCTTTTTTTGCTCGAGCCCAGTGCTCTACTACTTTGAGTCACAGCTCCACTTCTGACTTTTTTTTTTGATGCTTAATTGATCAAAGTCTCATGGATTTTCTGCCTTGGGCTGGCTTCAAACTGTGACCCTCAGCTCTCAGCCTCCTAAGAAGCTGGGATTACAGATGTGAACCACCAGCCGCCTGGCTTAGATAATAGTTTTATTGTGTATTTATTTGGTACTCTAACTATTTCACGATTTCATTCATTGATGCTTCAACTAATAATAGCCATGGGGGAGACATACTTATTTCCTACACATACACAGATGTATGTATATGGGCATCTACGTATAAGAGGTCATGGATATGGGGTTGTATGCAAGCAGATAGGAATGTGTGTTGTGTGTATACATTCATGAGTGAGTGTATGTGTGTGCCTTAGCTTTCTTTTTCCCCTAGGATGGAGGTGGCTTTCTACTCAATGTATTACTTGGGCGATCGCTATCTTCTGCCTTAGGAGATGACCCTGAGGTAAGAGAGGGAAGTCCCACATAGCTCACCGCAGTGTTAATACAAACGACAGAGCGCTACAAGTGCTCCTCATGTGCTAGTGAAGGATTCGAGTTGCTGGAGGGTTGGCAGGGAGGGAGAGGGGAGCACATTACCCCTTTAGTGGGGGGGGTCCAGTCCTCTCTTTCCACTTGGGACAGAAGCAAGTTGCAGTCACCCCAGTGGCCGGCATTTATGGTTATCTTGTGCCTTTTCCAGAAACTTCTGGGGAAAATAAAACATATATACATATATATGTACACACACACACACACACACATACACACACACATATTTGAATTTCGTTTTGCCTGAAAAATCTGCATCCAATTTGAATGAAATTGAATATGTTTCAGGGCTCAAGCAGCATGTCTTCGTCTGAAGCAAAATGGAGATGAATTTCAATGAGTTGTTCCCATTATAATCTGTCTCCACCTGTAGTTTTCATCAAAAATTGCCAGGACGTGTGAGCTAATGGACGGCCAGCATTTGTCCGCTGGCAGCGGGGGTCTCGTTCTCTTAGTAAGAAAGCACAAAATAATTAGTGTGATGCGTGGGCATGGCGGCTTGGTACGCCAGTGGGTTTAAGTGCGTGAGTCACATATATGGGGGTTTGAAACCTTACAGCTCTTCCCTCCAAGAAGACACCCATGACTCATGCAGTTGACAAAGTAACAATGTGTCAGAAGATTTAATGCAACCCCATGAGTGTGGTCAGTAGCCACTGTAGAATGTCCATTTTAGGGCCCCCCCCCCCCCGCCACACCACACACACACACGAGCTTAATTTATGATAATCCGTAGTTTCACGTAGCTTGGAAGCATGCTATTGGCCTGAGAGGGAATAGTGGCGTGTTGCGTGGATCTCAGCTGAGGGGCTGCTGTCAGCCGTGACAGAGCTCTTCCCTTTCTCATCCTTATCCCAGGTCTCAGTCCCGTTTGCACGTCACAGGGCTGGGAGGGTTCCAGGTGCTGGAGATCGCACCTGTCTCCCCACACAGGGGCTTGCAAATGCCAGGGAGACTTTCCCTGGGGTTTCAGAACTGGGGGAAAATCCGGTGAGTTACGCCTGTGCAGTGGAGATGGCTGGCTGGGTTCATGGGGCAGAGAGTTTAGGTGCATTCTGGGGAATGCTGTCCGCTGCCCTTATTCCCTTCCCCCTGTCCCCCAATCCATGCTAAGATAAAAGGCGGATTTAGAAGTGTGTCAGCTAGCTGGGTGCTGATGGCTCACACCTGTAATCCCCAAGAAGCTGAGATCTGAGGATCACGGGTCAAAGTCAGCTCAGGCAGGTACATTCATGAGACGCTCATATCCAATTAGCCAGCAAAAAGCCCAAAGTGGCGGTATGGCTCAAGTGATAGAGTGCTAGCTGTGAGAGAAAAAGCTGAAGGAGCCCGGCGCCGGCGGCTCACGCCTGTCATCCTAGCTACTCAAGAGGCTGAGACCTGAGGATCACGGTTCAAAGCCAGCCCAGGCAGGAAGGTCCATGAGACTCTTATCGCCAATGAACCACCAGAAGACCAGAAGTGGTGCTGTGGCTCAAGTGGTAGAGTGCTCGCCTTGAGCTGAGACGCTCAGGGACAGCGTCCAGGCCCAGAGTTCAAAGTCCATGACCAACCAAAAAGGAAAAAAAAAAGAAAAAAAAAGTGCTCACTGACCTCTTGCGGTCAGAGGCAGTTTCTATTAGTTATATTCGGACTAATTTGAAAAGTAGGGCAAGTTATACTGCATGTTCTGGCCCATGGAGAATATCTCTGCAGAGGAATCAACTAACCACACTGTAGGATTCAGGGTAGATGACTGGTCTTCAAAGAATTCTAGCAGACACACTAGCAATCGTGAAGAAATGGCTCACCTACCATGGCTGAGCCATTATTTCCCAGGGCTTTCATATTTCAACAGCAATGAATGCTTTTCAGAAGTGATAACACTTTGAAGATGAATAAACATTATTTGTCTGATTGTGGAAGGCTTTTTAAAAAAATAGTGTAGGAAAACATTTTCTTTTCAATTTAGGCTTGGTGCCATGTGATGGTGGCTCACACCTGTCATCCTAGCTACTCAGGAGGCTGAGATCTGAGGATCATGGTTTCAAACCAGCCTGGGTACGATAGAAATCCTCGAGACTCCCCTTTCCAATGAACCCTCAAAAAGCCAGGAAAGGAACTATTGCTCAAGAGGTAGAGCTTCAGCTGTGAACAAAACAATGGAGTTAGAATGAGAGACCCTGAGTTCAAGCCTTTCTACTGGCCTAGATGAACAAACAAATGAACAAGAAGGCTCGTAGTAATTAATAGCCGCCCCAATCACAATGCACAATTTTCAGTTATGTGTTGCTATCGCACAATGCTATATTTTAAAATTTTAATTATGCACATTTCCTTTGCTGATCTTTAGAATAGCTGACAAAAGTCAATAGTATAATCCCTTTTCGTTCATTCTGTTGAATTACTGTACTTTGAATCCACGGGTCAGTCTTACATTGCAGGCACTTTAATGCATCCTTTCAATGGTAGACATCGATTTAAGAATACGATGGTATTACGTTTTTATTATATTTTCTAATTGCAAAAAAATGCTAAATGCTTCTTGCAAAAAGTCTGGAAAGGTTGGTAAGGCTGAGAAAAAAAATGGACTAAAAAGAGGAAGGGTACTTACCAACACCAGCATGGATAAATGGAGATTATTCCAAAGCTCACAGGACAGGAAAGAAATTCTACAAATAGAATTCTGCAAATCCTACTCTGTGCCCCTCACTTCAACAGCAGATAAAAGGGACAAAATCTTTGAGAAACACAAATTGCCAAAATTTACTTAGGATGGAGTGGTAGAGCTGAAATAGCCCCATTTCTATTTAAAAAAAAAATTGAGTCCATAGTTAAAAACATTTCAGAAAAGAAACCCACAAGCCTAGGTGTTCCATTGGTGCCTTTTAGCACAAGATTTAAAGAATAAACATAATTCTGTATGATTCTTTTTCTAGAAAATAGAGCAGGAAAGAATACTTTGCAGCTCATTTTCTGAAAGCAGTGTTCTCTGGATAGAAAAGTCAGATACCACAAGAGAAGAGAAAGACGAAACATTAAACGATACTGATCATGAAGATCAAGGCGGAAGTCCTCTGTAAAATATTTGCGATTGCATTGGTAATATACAGAAAGAAAAGTCCCGGATGATCATATAATTTCAACCTAGGAATACATGACAGACTTAATATCTAAAAACAAATTAAGGGAGTCTTCTAAGTGAAATAACATCCACTCATGATAATAACTCCAAACAGAAATAAAAGAGACATTTCTTTAGTAAAATGAATTAGTCACACACAAAATTCCATACTATATTATTATTATTAGTTATTATTATTTTGTGCTGGTCTGAGGGCTTAAATTCAGGGCCTGGGCACTATCTCTGAGCTTCTTTTGCTAAGGGCTAGTGCTCTCTTACTTGAGCCCCAGCTCTACTTCTGCTTTTTAGTGCTTCGTTGGAGATAAGAATCTCATGGACTTTCCTGCTGGCTTCTAACCATGATCCTCAGGTCTCAGCCTCCTGAGTAGCTAGGATTCTGCAATCCTAGCGTGAATCATTGGTGCCTGTCATATTGTATTATTTTTATATTCATGAAACTTTGTTCTTCTTAAAGAGCAGAAACAAAGAAAGGAGTGAATACAAAAAATAAAAATTATACATATTAGCGGGGCACCATTAATGCTGTTTAAAAACGTTCTTTTTAAATCACCTTGAATATATCTGTCTTCTAGAACTTTTCTGGTGGAAACTTTCAAAACCCTATATTTCTAGGTTTTCAAAATGTGCCTCTAAGAGAATGAGGTATTACGTACCCACTCCTTAATGGTAGATCATGTGAATAGATTATCTGTGATTTTTTTTTATTGTTTTGAAACATAGGCTCACTGTGTAGTCCAGGCTAGCCTTAATATTGAGATTCACTTGCTCCTCCATCCCAAATACTGGGATTACATCCATGTGCTACGATACCCTGCTGGAGTTTTTAATATGTAGAAGAATTGTAGATTTATTCTGTTCTCCGTGTGCTTATCTATGTGGTAATTTTACTGCCGCAGTCATGGGTCCTTGGATATTAACTTGAAGCTTTGGTTTGTGATCCAGTCCTACTTTGTTTATTTTTTGCATCGTTTCAGTCTTGAACATTGCTAGCTTTTTTTGGGGGGGGGGTGGCGTCGGTCATGGGGCTTGAACTCTGGGCCTGGGCGTTGTCCCTCAGCTCTTCCATTGCTAGCTGCTTTAAGGGGCTCCAATTTCTCATTCATTTACACAGGTCTCATTCCCCACCCACTCTGGCACTTTTCTACTTTTCTTTCTGCTCTGGTTCTACAATTACTAAGCTCTCTCCCACCTCTGCTGAGGAGCGAACACCAGGCCCTGCTCTTGCGGTGTAGACCCTCTCAGCTGATAGATAAGGAACTACGTGTGTGTGTGTGTGTGTGTGTGTGTGTGTGTGTGTGTGTGTCCATTAATATTTCCACACACAGTGTACCAAGCGAAATGCACACGGATGCTGAACTTTCCAAGTCTCCTCCGTTTAGCACAGAAATGAGCCCTGCCCTCTCCCTGAGTTATCTATAAGCTTGCACTCTAGCAGTGAGGAGCTCATCTCCACCTGCTCACCAGTACCCAGGGATGGCTGGACGGTCGGTCTGTCCTCCTACAGCACAGTGCTGGCTCAAGGGAAGTTTATCTTGCCTTTAATCTCACAGACCCAGTGATTTCCAAAGCACTGGGAGTCTTCAACTATTCTCCTCCCTCCTTTGGGTCCAGTTGTTTCCCGCGTGTCTGGTGTAGGTAGATGGTCTGCCATGTTCTTCATTCCGTGCTAGACTCTTCCATGTGGACCCAGCGATCGGGAAAACGGTGGCTACATTCATTCCGCTGAACAGTGCTGGGAAGGTCATCGTGTGTGACGGATGTGTACCTGTCAGCGGTTATGCTTCAATGGAATGGTTGGCCACCCGCAACTCGTACTCTGTTCTTTCGTTGGGTGATTTGTCATCTCTGGCCATTGGACTGTCTCTGTGGCTTTTCTGGAATTTCACAGTCGTTCCTACTGGCTTTTTTATTTAAGATTCATCCATGATTTTTCATAACTGTATTGCTTGTTTCTATCATTATCATTATTATTATTATTATTGCCAGTCCTGGGGCTTGAATTCAGAGCCTAGGCATTGTTCCTGAACCTCTTTAAGGACTCTACCACTTGAGCCACAGCGCCACTTCCAGCTTTTTTCTGAGTGGTTTATTGAAGAGTCTCATGGACTTTCCTGACCGGGCTGGCTTTGAAGCATGCTCCTCAGATCTCAGCCTCCGGAGTAGCTAGGATGAAAGACGTGAACCACTGGTGCCCCAGCTTTCTGAACTTTTTTTGTCTCAAGGCTAGCATTCTACCACTTGAGTCCCAGCGCTGCTTCTGTCTTTTTGGCTGTAAATTAAAGATAAGATTCTCACTAGCCTTGTTTCCCAGCCCAGCTTCTCACTGTGACCCTTAGCTCTGTCTCCTGAGCATCGAGGATGACAGACCTGAGCCACAGGCTCCAAGGCTTACTTGTCTCACAAAGACTTCTGTGTACAGATACTATCTGATTTTTTTTTTTTACGTCAACACCCATGAGCAATTGAATGGATAAAATGTAGTGACTTCAACAAAAACTACTGGAACTGTGGGGTGGCCATGTTTAAGGAGTGACCCTCGGTACAGCCTTCTATCTCCGGTGAAACTTAATGCAAAAATCAATCACCAATCTGATCATAAAATCCTACAGCTTTTTCAAGGAAACCTTTCATGATCTGTGGTTAGACACAGTGATCTGAGATGGATTGGAGAGGAACTCTAGAAGCATGATTCATAAATTGTATTTTGCCAAGGTTAAAAGCCTTGGCCTCATAAAAGAGAATGAAAGGATTGGAAAGAAGTGTTTCCTTCCTTCCTTCCCTCCCTCCTTCCCTGCTTCCCTCCCTCCTTCCTTCCTCTCTTCCTTCCCCCCTTCCTTCCTTCCTTCCTTCCTTCCTCCCTCTCTCTCTCTCTCTCTTTCTTTCTTTCTCTCTCACACTCTTACTTTTTCCCTCCCTCCCTCCCTCCCTTCCTCCCTCCCTCCCTCCCTCTCTCTTTCTTTCTTTCTCTCTCACACTCTTACTTTTTCCCTCCCTCCCTCCCTCCCTTCCTCCCTCCCTCCCTCCCTCCCTCCCTCCCTCCCTCCCTTCCTTCCTTCCTTCCTTCCTTCCTTCCTTCCTTCCTTCCTTCCTTCCTTCCTCCCTCTCTTCCTCCCTCCCTCCCTCTCTCTCTCTTTCTTTCTTTTTCTCTCACGCTCTTACTTTTTCCCTCCCTTCCTCCCTTCCCCCTCCCTCCCTCCCTCCCTCCCTTCCTTCCTTCCTCCTTCCTTCCTTCCTTCCTTCCTTCCTTCCTTCCTTCCTTCCTTCCTTGCTTCTCTCCTTCTCTCCTTCTTTCTTTTGTCAGTTATGAAGCTTGAATTCAAGGCCTGGGCCCTGTCCTTGAGCTCTTTTTGCTCAAGGCTAGTGCTTTAACACGTTGAACACTTCCACTGTTTGAGTGGTGAACTGGTTAATTCTAGAACGTCAAGCAGTCTTAGTTCTACCTAAAGCCACCTCCTCCAAAGAGTCACATCGCTGGCTCTCTGATCTATTTCAGTTTGCTCAAATAATTACTTCCCACAGGGCGCCGGTGGCTCACACCTGTAATCCTAGCTACTCAGGAGGCTGAGATCAGTAGAGGTTCCAATCCAGCCCAGGGTAGAAAAGTCCACAAGAGACTCTTATTTCCAATTAACCACTCAAAAAAGGCAGAAGTGGAGCTGTGGCTCAAACTGGCTGAGCACTAGCCTTGAGCAAAAGAGCTCAGGGACAGCGCCCAGGCCACGAGTTCAAACCCCACACTTACAAAAAACAAATTACTTCCTCGTACATGTTCCACTTCCTCCCTGTTTCAATGACACGTCCCTATCCTTGTACTTAAAGTTCTCCTTCCGTTTTCTTTTTTCTTAGCATTATCTCAATTGAGCAAATTATAAAATGTATTGGATATATATGTACATTCATTTTTATTTTACATTTACTATACGTTATTTACATGCTATTAAGAGTTAAGTTTTGTGGAGGCAGACATCTTGTATTTTCCAAGGACAGATCCCAGTGCCTGGCATAGTGTAGCTGATCAATAAATACCTGCTTGAAAGAAATTAGGTTGACAGATATTATGGTGTTTGAATAGCAAATTCCAATCATTTTTATGTGCTTTATATCCTTAATAATTTAATGCAGAGTTAGTGAATCCACATTAGATACCATTATCTTTATATTAGGATCCTTAATTATAAGACTTAAACTACTTATTTCTGGTTTTACGACATTGCTTGTATGTCTCTGTCTTTCTGTCTTTCTTATTAGTTTTTGTGGGAATTTATCACTGAGGAAATTAACGATGTTCTTCTATTTTTGTAGAGCTTTTGTGAAAGGTCTGAAGTGCAAGCCAGAATGATCAAGGACCTGGATGAAAATAGTTTGGTTTTGAGAGGGAGAAATTCCATTGTAATAGTCCAGTCTTTGTTCTAGGCCTCATGCATGTAAAATATGGAAGGGGAGACCCAGGGATGTATGTAAAATATGGAAGGGAGACCCAGGGATGTAGGTAGGGACTCCAAGAAGGAAGGAATCATTTCACAGTTTTCATGAAACACATGGTGTTAAGATCCCAGAAGCAGAAGGAAGTCCACTTCCATGTTTTCCCTTGCTACTTCCGTTCAAACAGAGGTTTTTCTAGATACCTACCCTGAGAAGGAGAGGGTACAAGAAAAAGCACTTGGGTTTACCGAGTGTTATTTCCAGCCGGCATTATGGCTGCCTGTGCGCTCAGCTCAGGCTTAGCTCAAGCTTCAAGTTTGAAAATAGACGTGCTGCTCTTTCTCCTCGATGAAAAGACTCACAAGGGGACAGGGATTTTTAAAAAGCAGTTTATGTAATGAGAGCTGTTTAGATTTAAATGTCCGCTGCTTCTCTGGCAAGCCCTTTGCAGAAAGCAGTGAAGTGAGCACTCTGGCTGCTGTGGGATTCCAGGGGGAGGCCAGGCAGCCCTCCGCTTCCTGGTGAAGGTGGCATTGTGGGTGGAGACAGTGACATCAAACTCTACCAATGCTAAGGGCTTCTTTGCAGTCAGTTAGCAGGTGCAGCGGGGGATGGGGGGTTGTGGACTAACCCTCCCTCCCCAAGGGGAGGGGTTGAGGGGAAGCATTACAAAATGAATAAATACAAAAGCAAAACTTCAGTGTTGCAGGAGGGACCGAGTGCCCTGGGATGGAAGTATGGAGAGGCTGTAGTAAGAGGGCTGTGTGAGATGGAAGAGGGAAAAGCACTTTCACAGGGCAGGAGGAGGGGGCTGGGAAGGTGGCTCAGTGGTAGAGCGCTCGCCTCGCATGCACGAGGCCCTGGGTTCGATTCCTCAGCACCACATAAACAGAAAAAGCCAGAAGTGGCACTGTGGCTCAAGTGGTAGAGCGCTAGCCTTGAGCTGAGGGACAGTGCCCAGACCCAGAGTTCAGGCCTCACGACTGACAAAAAGAGAAAAAAAAAAAAGAGGAATGGAGGAAACTCCATCTCTATCCGATAGAGTCCCTCTCATAGCTTGGAGAAACCAGAAGCACAAATCTCAGTTGTTGAGAATGTTTGCTTTCTTCATCTGCCCCAGGATGAATGAAAGGAAGCTGGGATGTCAAGGTTTTTCGGATCATCATTGTGATCTGTTAGCTTCCTTGGGGTCTGGTCTGGTCATGTCATTTGCAGACATGACTGAGTGATTTATCGGCTCTCCTTTGGAGAGCAAGTAATAACGCTTTATTTAATTGTGTGTGTGTGTGTGTGTGTGTGTGTGTGTGTGTGTGTGTGCCAGCACTGGGGCTTGCTCTCAGGGCCTGGGTACTGTCCCTTAGCTTTTTCATTCAAGGCTGGTGCTGTATCACTTGAGCTCCTGTTTGACTTCTAGCTTTTCTGCTGATTCTTGGGAGATAAGAGTCTCATGGACTTGGCTGTCCTGGCTGGCTTCAAACTGTGATCCTCAGATCTCAGCCTCCTGAGTAGCTTGGATGACAGGTGTGAGCCCCCCTCCCCCCTGCCACGGGCTCATAACAAAGTTCTTTAAAGACCTGAGATTTCCAACAGGATTTCTGATGGTTTTAGGAAAGACAGCATGATGCCGCTGGGCATGACAGTGCAGATAATTAGTCAAAGCTCCAAGGAGACACCAGGAGAGGCAGAACCCTGGACTTGGGAGCTGCTGGGGGGTGTCTGGCAGCCCTCACGGCAGCAGGAGGTAGGGAGGTGACAGACAGGCAAGGCAGATGTTCTGCGGAGCTTCCCATCTGGACGGAAACTTGGGGTTGCGTCTGTGTTTCGCAGCCATGCAGCAAGCGAGCACTGCGGCGATGCATCTTCATTAGACGAAGAGGAAAAGTCATCAGCACTCACCTGGGGAAGAGGAAAAGTCATCAGCACTCACCGAGATCCCAGGGTCGAGGAGATCCAGAATCATACCCTGGCAGTGGTGGTGGTGGAGGAGGAAGGAGAGAGTCAGGGGACCGAAACAGGCCCGAGAAGTGCGTGTGCGTGTGTGTGTGTGTGTGTGTGTGTGTGTGTGAAAGAAGACTTGTGGAAGAGTGGCGAGGGAAATAATCCAGACCGGAGCAGCTGTGGAGTGGCCGCTCCCTTGGCCTTTCCCACTCTGCACATCCTGCTTTTCTTCTCTTTGCATTCACTGCTCACATCGGCCCACACCACGCACTTTTCTCCTTCGCTCTTGAAGAGCTGGCCTCCTCTCCGCGCTGACAGCACCAAGGATTTCCCCATCAGCCTGGATTCCCCTTCCCCAGAGGTTGGGCACACCTGTTCCTTCTGTCATTTGCTCAACTCCCCTCCCCAGGGAGCCTGAGCCCCAGTTCCCCTGCTCTGTGCTCAGGTGCCTTGGCAGGCCTTCCAGACTCTGTGCTCAGCGGTGCTGCACGCACGTGTGGGCTGGTGCGTCCCTCCCCTTCGATCGCCTCACACCCCACGATGAGAACAAGGCACTGTGGTGACCCAACCTGACAGAGGAGGAAACGAGCCTAAGGATTTTATGAAAAATCAAACCGCTATCGATCTCAGAGTCTAATCTTTTTACTTAAGCTATTCAGTCCCATCGTAAGCTTTGATTTTTTTTTTCCTTCTTCTTTTTCTCTTTCTTTCTTGGCAGCCCTATAGACCCAAAGAGAAGGATTTGAACATATGATTTAGCTGGTTAATAAAGCTGTCTTTATAAACATGTGAGGTGGTGGAGGGGGGGGAGGAGGGAAGGAGGGGTGGTTGTGTTTTGTCATGGTGACAAAATGCTTGGGTCTAGAACAGGCGGAATGGAAGAGAGCATTGGCTTTGCTCATGGTTGTTTTCTTCATTCCTCCCCTCTTTTATTCCAGCATGGGGATTGGTGCCATTCAGGGCCGGTCTGACCCTCTTAACAAATCCTCTCTGAGATCACCTTCACCTCACCCCCCAGCAGGGCGTGTTTACCAAGCTCCTCAATGCTTCTGGGCCCAGTGAAGTTGATCCTCAAGTTTAACCCTCTCCATGGCTCTTGCCTGGGTAGCAGAAGCTTTTCTGAAGCCGAAGGCAGCACCCGCCCAGGAGACTATTACTCCCCAAGCACTGGCGAAGTTTCCTCTACTTGAATCACCAAAGAGTCTACACGTCGGTGTGTTAGGCAGAGGCCTGGGCCTAGGGTTTCCCATGAAGAGTAGGTGGGGACCATGTTGGACAAAAGGAAAGGAGAGCTACTGAAGATTCAGATCTAGAACTTTCTCAGTGGCTGTCCAGCCCCTTGTGGAACTCTCAAAGTGTCTCACTTTCTTCCTGGGCGTCTAGAAGCAGGAAGGGCAGGCAGGTGGCGCTGCCGTGGATGGGATGTGGTGAGCGGGTATGTCTGGAAGCATCTGCCGTCTTGCTCCTCACAGCGCAAGCTGCCTGGTCTGTTCCGCGTGGAACTTAGGCTGCCCTGTACTAACTTGGGTTGATGGGTGGCCCTTGCAGTAAACTGACATGAAGGATGCCGTGGTGTTATCCTGTACAGGAAACTAGATAATCTCGCACACAAAAAAGATCTAAGCGACGGATCCTTGGAGAATTTTCTTTTTTTTCCTGGTGAGGGTATCTGGAGCGGTTGGCTTCTTTGTTGTTTGCTTGGGTTTACTTATTTTTGCATTACAAAGTCTTCCTTGTTGACAAGGAATCATACACACTGGAAGTGAAATGAAGAGTTGGTAGAGGGGTATAAACCCAAAAATGAATGAAAAAAAACAAAACAGAATGGAGTGTAGTAGGTAACTCATTCATTATTAGGCTACTGGTTTTGCTAAATCTGAAAAGAAAACTGGTTTTTGAGAGCGGGGCTTGCGCTTCAACCCAGACAGACCTCACGCTCACGCTCCTCCAACCCCGGCCTTCCCGCTTCCGAGACCACAGGCCGGCATCCCGTCTGACTCTGAAAATCTGTCTGTCATGTTTGAATGCATCCTCTTGCCACTAAAAATACCATACCAGCCTAATAAGATTGAGTTTTCATGAAAGTTTAGAATTCATCAGGCAAATAATACCTGTGGATCAGTCTTCATGGGCAGGTTTGAAGTTGCGGGGATGCTGTCAATGTGATCCTTTTTTTTTTTTTTTTTTATTCTTCTGTTTCTTCCCAGGCCTAGAAAAGTCTCCTTCTCTTCCTCCCCTCTCCCCCCTCTTTTCCTCTTCCCTTCCCCTTCCCCTTCCCCTTCCCCCTCCTCTTCCCTCTCCCCTTCCTCCTCCTCCTCCTCCCTTACCTCCTTCTCTTCCTTCTCCTCCTCTCCTTTTTCCCTCCGCTTCCCTTTCCCTTCTCCTTCCCCTTCTCTTCCTTCTTCTTCTCTGGCAAGATTCCCCCCCCCCCCCCCTTTTAAATTGTAGCTTGTTCTTTGTTGCTATTTCTTATTATGCCATAGATTAAATTCAAGAAAGGATGCAAGGAATCAGATGTAGTGCTTTTGGTAATTTCAAGAATACTTTCAGGAGACAATCCTGCAACTGTTGCTTTAGCAAGCCTTTCCTTGTAGCTTCACCTGCGTGGCTGGGGCTTGGGGAGCTTGCCTTGGTTATGGCTGGAGCCCTTGGTGCATTCCGACGTGGATCCGGTGTCTGTCTTTGTGGCTACAGATCACCTGTTTTCGCTTTTATTCTTTCTTTTAACAAATCTCGATCTTTTTTTTTTCTCTCGCCCGGGTTAGAGAAGTATTAAGACAACCCCATTTCAGTTCTTTTTTTCACTCACTCTAATAAGTTGTTGGTACAAGAAAAAAAAAAAAAAAGCCAGCCAGTGGATTCCAAAGCACAGCTAAATGACAATAATTATGTAGGCGGTATTCTTCTTCCAGATTATGGATAACACCATAGGCATCAATATTCAATCAAAGTGATTTCCAGTCACTTCAGTCTTTTGTTTCAAATGGGAGTAGAATGTTCGCCCCCCTCCTCCCGCGGGCGTGGGTGTGGGTAGAACTGTTTTCAGCAAAGATTTTAATTGTGTAATTTGACTTTTTCTTTTGGTAGCTAGCGTGCTGGATGTAATGGGTATATATTATATATATATATGCCTTTTTCATCAAGCATTCTTTTTCAATCAAATCGATTTAAAGATTCTTCAGATTTGTCAGCTCTTCAATCTGTTTGTAGTACATTGTAGAGGAATGTACTCACAACAGAGCTCAGCTGTCAAGCGGTGACAACTTTGAATGAGGACGATTTTCAAAAAATTATGAGTGAGATATTTTAAATGTCTCCTTGACATCCCCGAGCACTGTTCAAAATACTTCATCAGAGGCAGGGTGCTTTAAAAATGTACTTGAAAATTAATGTAAGGAGTGTCATTTGCCTGCAGGCTTCGCCTTAGCGAGCGAGGCTGTGGCAGTCTAGGAGGGACTGCCGTGAATCCATCCACCTGGGCTGGGAGATCTCATCAAGGGGCGTGGGAAGGGCCTGGAGCTAAGTCAAAACAGATGAAGCTTGATTCCAAGTCCTGTTGGTACCTGTTCGAGCCGGGGGGTGGATGGCAAACTCCATTTATCCTTTGCCAGGAGGATTGTGTGATGTAGTGATTTCTCTGAGGAGCCATTTCCACCTTCTTTGTGCGTGGGAGACATAAACTATTTGTCCTAACCCCAGCTCTTAACAGAGCCGGTGATGGCGGAAAGACAAAACCTCGGCTACTTATTTTAAATAAGTCTCTTAAGGAGTGAAGAACGATCTCAGGCCTGAGGCTGTCCTAAGTTAGCTCCTTCTAAATCCAAGGGACCCCTTTTCCTTCTAGCACCTGGATGGATTTTCCAGGGGATACTTAATTGGTGAAGGTGGCTCCAAATGGATTCTATGGAGCTGTGAACTTTGGTAGTAAATGTTCACCGTTGGTGTCTGGTAAATCTGTGTGCTGTGTGTGCCCCTTGAGATTTAAGAACTCCCAGGGGCCAGGAGAGTGCAAGGTAGTGGGTCATGAGGAGAGATGTCATCGATCTTCAGGTAGTTCTGTCTTGTCTTTGCATAGAGTCTCTGATCTTCGAAGATGACTCAAAGAGAAATCAGAGTCCCCAAACTCAAGGAGAGACCAAAAACAAACAAGCAAACAAACATAAAACCCCAGGTTGTAAGAGCCAAAAGAAATGCTGGCAGCTCCTGTCCCTTGAACCACGGTGACATCTCTTCTGTCAGTGTGTCTGCTTTTCTCTCCGGACAGAAGGGCAGAGGTCGTTCAGGGGCATGGAAGACGGCTGACCTTCAGTGAAGTTGGCAGATGTCCTGTTAGAACATGGCTATGAGTGGAGTCGTAGGGTTTGGTGATGAGGGTGAATTTCAGGCGGGGTGGGTGGGCTGGGTGGCGTTGGGGTGGCTGCAAGCTATTGGAAGAGGCCAGACAAGAAGCAAGAGAGGGATTATGGCGGCAAGAGAACTTGATATTTTATGTATTTTTTGGGGGGAAAAAATCCCTGGCTAAAGCAGGTTTTAGAAAGGGCTTTGGAAAGGGTTTAACAACAAGGGAAGGCATTTTTAATTCTTTATGTAGAGATGTAGTGACTGGGCTGGCGGCAGACATGATGATTTCATTTGTGCCAGCATTGTCAGGGCTCTTGAAGTAAATATTCTATTCTGGCACGCTCCCCCCCCCCCCCCCCCACACACACCCCGTCCCTCATCGGAGAATGTCTAGTGGTACAGTATGTTGCTATGTGACTTATATATTCTATGGGTAGCTTCTGGAACAGAAGAGACAATTAGGTTGGCTAAATGCATCTCACACAGATGCCTGTGTGAGCTTATCTATGGATTTTCTCCTGAGGTGTTTAAATATTCCCCCGGTGATTTAGGTTTCATCAAACAAAGAAGATCTGATTTAAGATGATTCTCCTGGTCAGAAAGCCATGGCTGCCACAATCTACCAGTCACCCAGAGCTATTGATCCCGGGATAAACACTCATTTATCAGAGAATTCAAAATAAAACACAACGTATGCTCCTGGCTAGCAAATGGGTGGGTAGGGTTCCATCTTCCCCAGTCCCACCTGTCTCAGCATCATCTCGATTATCTGGGTGAAAAATGACCATCAAATATTCGTTTTTTTTTGTCTTGCTATTTTATTTTTTTCCCCATTATTCTTAATTCAAACTCCAAGATGGTTAAGATTTCAGAAAGTCCATCCATCGCCTTCACGGCCTTAGATTTCAGAAAGTCCATCCATCGCCTTCACGGCCTTGTCCTGTCGCGTGTACTTACAATTGTCCTTTCAGACAAAGCACTAATGGATGTTTGGAAACGTTCTCCTCCATAAGCGACGCCAGCGTTCTGAGCCCTGCATTCTGTAGGAGGTTAGCACAGGGCCTCGGAGAAAGTCAGGCATCTGCGTGCAACTTTGGCCTGGCACAGCGACCTTCTTGTAGAAACCATATCATCACATCCTGCTGTCCAGGTGTAACGGGGTGGAGGCCGCGGAGGACTGCTTTTCATTAGCGTTGTTGTTGGATTCTGTAATCTGCACGGAGTAGCAAGCAGAATGACCATGAGAAGATAATTAAGTGGCCTCTTTATTATCCTAGAGAGGGGGTTAGAATAAAAGTATTCACCGTTCTGGTGATTGCAAAGCCTGTGAAAGAGAGGAATCTGTACTTCATGCAGTTCTTTTACATTGTGTGTGTGTATATATATATATATATATATATATATATATATATATATATATATATGAATTGCATGAAGTACAGATTCCTCTCTTTCATTTTTTACATGTAGATGTTATATATATATATCTTCCCCCCTCTGGAATATTGTGTATTTTGTAGGACAAGAGGCTCTTGACTACAGGTTGGCATTAACATACTTGCAATGTAGCAGCAGTCGAAGCAGATTGTACAAAAGCACCCGGTGTTTAATCAGTGAAGTTCAAAACCAAGGTTTCTCTTGACTAGGGCTGTTTAGAGCCTCCAAATATTGCAACAGATGGGTTCCTTAAATTGAAATTCTTTTGATAATGATTAAGGATTTTTCTTTTACTTTTTTTCCTTTCTTTCTTTCTTTCTTTCTTCCTTTCTTTTTGCTTAAAAATGATGAAAATAAAACTTTCACCGGCAGTCTTTGAAGATGACAGGAGCTCTATCAGGAAATTATAATTTTTTGTGAGATTCATTATTAAGCAAGTGGATGTTTTTGCTCCTCTGGACCGGATGATGTGATTTTTCTGCATTTGAATAAAAGTGTTCACTTGAGTTTACAAAAAACAAAAGACAACAACAAATAACTTGGAAGCAATCTTATAATTGTAAAAACAGGCCCGTGCTTCATTTCTTCTACTTACCCGAAATTGAAGGCCCCTCAAAACTGTAGATTTCTAGTGCAAAAAGAAGAGAGGGAGATGATTCCAACAAAATTATTAAATGAAATAAAAACGAATCAATGGCTTCTATGGCCCAATGGTGGTACTCACATGTCTGCCCCCTAATTCTCTCTGGGTGACATTATATAACATTACATCAATACCTGTAATGAAGAAATATTGTTAATTCTTAACGAATTCTTGCTTTCTTGTAGTTGCAGAGATACTTAAAACGTTTCCAGAGATTTACCTATCATACTCTCAATCGCTTTCCCAAACACATCACATTTGATTATGTTGACTAATATGAAGTGTATTAGGTCTTCTAGAAAATGTGTTGTGTTGGCTATATACCAGCACATTATTAATTTAGTAACCATGTACCTAACGAATTAATTCTATATATTTATTGAATCTCAGCAAAGCATGTTCCTTGTATGGTATGCTTGGTTAATCTCTGAAGAATAATCTGTTTTATTAAAAAGTATCAATAATTATTGATTGGACTGGAGAAAAGGGGTGGAATTCTGCAGTGGGAAATTTGTGCTAAGTACAAATGGAACATTATATAGAATCAGAGAATTTTTTTTTTGTCTCTGAAAGAGACATTTTTATTATCGACATGTTTTGTGCCTTGGATGGCAGACTGAATATGGATGGAAAAAAATCAATATTAAATGCATTTTATTTAAATTAAAAAATATACATCACATCCAAATGCAACAGCTCAATAGTTGTACCAGGACAATCTGAAAGTTGTTAATACACCACCAGGAGGCCCTGTCTATGCAAAATAAGATGAAATTTACTATGTGCCAGAGTTCCAGATTGCCGGCTGCATTTTGCCTTCTGATATACGGGAAAGCTCAATACAATGTGCTATGTAAGAAAAGAAATCAGTGGGTTTATGTTATTATTTCTAGTAGAACAAGCTGCATTGACTCTGTGTGTGAAACACTCAAGTGGTCTCTTCTTTATTCTGTATTTTCCATTTGTATATTATGAATTCTTCTGGAGGTCTTCTTTTTTTTTTCCCTTGAAATTCATTACCTTTAAAGGAACGAGTCATAACGCTCCATATATTTAAATCTGTATTTGCATAACTGATTTGAAAGTGTCATTTGTTAGAAGCTTGAATTTTCTGATGCGATTATCCTGTGGCAGTTCATTCTCGCCACCATGAAATGTCAAGGGTGATGTGTTGCTAGAGATTCTTGTTATTATTATTATTATTATTTTCTTTGCCAAAGTAGGCAAACAATGCAGGAAGCCAAGGGGGTGGGGGCTGGTTAATCTACCCAGCTCCCACCTGGAAGAGACGCATCTCCGCCCTTGGCACCTCCTCTTCTCCGACAGACACTTCCTGTTGGTTCTCGAATTACCTAGAAGTGAACATCTGCTCGTGAACCTGCATGCTCACCTTCCTGGTGAGATCAGCATCCCGATCCTTTGTCTTGCACCTCAGATCCTACTACCCAGCCTGAAATGATTCCTTTATATTTTCACAACACTTCACCAGTCTATCATATTAAAACAAAACAAAACAAAAACCCAAACTCCTTGCGTTTATAGTTCATTATGCACGTATTGTTCTTCTGAACGGATGTTTATTTGTGACGACTTCCCTAGCGTTTAATAGCCGGAGTAATCAAGCAGCTTGCTCCTTATTATCGCCCTGGATTCTGCACAGTGGTGCACACCTAACAGGTGCTCTGGATAAATATTTGTGGTATGATTGAATGTATGCAATAGGCTTTCCATTGTGGTTTGGATTTTTTTTGCAGTAATCTCTTGGGAATGTTCTCTGGTCTCCACCATTTTGCCAGGAAGGAGCATGGTGCTCACCAGGCCGTATACCACAGCTTTGTCAACTACTCAGGACGTGAATGGTCAGCCGGGACACTGGGTAGAACTCTGTTTTCTCCCATGTTCTAGTTGCTTCTGAAGGGCAGTTGATCTTTCATAGACACAAACCTGAATAGATTCATAACAGATGCTTTAGACAAATCGAGTGGATGATTATTATTAGACCAGCCCAAACCCAAACCAAACATTGCAGAATTTCAAATGTTGCGAGTTTTCGGATGACACCTGAGGGCCCGTGGTTCAGCTTTTGTTCAGCTGTTTGTGACACATCGCATGCTGTGGGTTAATAGAGAAAAGGTATCTTTGGCGAACAGCTTCTTCGTTTGGGCTATGATGACCAACTGGGAGCTGGGAGGCCTTGAAAAAGGAACGCATTTTGCGTGGTTATCAGGGAGAGGAAAAGGAACGTTCAGGGGTTAAACTATGGCAGATCAGTTGGCTAACAACAGTCCTTGTAGGAAAAACATTATGACTCAATGCAGCGGAGATTGGCAGCTACAGGTTGAATGATATAAAACCAGCAATGATCTAAATCCTGTCTCAGGATGAGTAACCCATCAAACCAGTGAAAGATGATTCATTTCTCCTCCTCAACTACGATGGGGGAAAGTTCCCCTTCTCCTCTACCTCCTACCTTCTCATTATTCCAATTTGATGTCTTACCTGCTAGGATTTTGTGGTCCTGGCACCATCTGGATGGGGTGGAAGTTCAAGGAATCCTGTAGTGATCTGACGTTAGAACAACTTGCCCACAGACCAGGCCTTGCACTCATGGCTTTATATTTACTTGGCCTGCTTGCTCACTGCTGGCACTCTACCGCTTGACCCATGTTTCCACCTCAGCGTTTTGCTACTTAGATGGAGATGGAAGTCTCAGACTTTTTTTTTCCTTTTGGCCCGGGCTGTCCTTGAACCTGGATCCTTGGGGTCTCCATTTCCTGAGTATCTAGGATTGCAGATGTGAGCCGCTGACTTAGAATAGCTTTTACAGCTCCCAGAAAACTTGGGTATGGTTGTTTTGTTTTTGTTTTTGTCTCTTGACTGCTCTGCCTTTGTATGCAATAAATTCTGCAGTAGGTGTTTGGGATAAGACCTCCTGCTGATGAAAATCTGACTTCTTCCTTCTCCCTCCACTACGATTAGCCTACTCATCTCTTTCTCTTTCTCCCAGGGATAGCATTAACATCCCTTCCCTTTCTTACTGCCCACGTCTTTAATCAGGTCTTCCAAGGGCAGCCATCTTTAAAACAGTTGGTCACCTGACGTGCCTTTCTCTCATGGTCCCCTTCCACCCCACAGTGTCTTCCCATTACATTGGGAATATCTATCTATCTATCTATCTATCTATCTATCTATCTATCTATCTATCTATCTATCTATCCATCCATCCATAATGTGTGTGTGTGTGTGTGTGTGTGTGTGTGTGTATTTCTCCCTTACTTCAGGAGGTTTTGGAGCCTTCAATATGCTAAAGATACTTTGGGTTTTCAAAAGGTTATTAGTCTTCCACATTTCCCAAGCTTTCTTGACCATGAAGCTCTTTGTTCATCTTCATCATCATCACGCATTCGTTGGAAAAGGGGAGGGTTCCTTGTGTCATCTCTATACACAGAGATCATGTATCGGATCAACTTCACACCCTCAGTCACTTTTCCCCAACCTTTCCCCCTTGTGAAAACAATTCCAATAGGTCTCACTGCTTTATTTTCATGCAAGGAATCTATGTTTGTCTTCTTCTTTTTTTGGATGTACTGGAGTTCGAACTTGATGCCTCATGTTTGCTAGGCAGAGACTCAATTACCAAGCCATGTTTCCAGCTTATTTTCAGCACTTGTCTGTCTGTCTCTATCTATCTACCTATCTATCCTGGTTTATTATCTTTACTGACAAAGGCGTTTGGTCGCAACATGTCAGCTTGTAAGTAAAATGCATCTTGATCCGCATCACGTTCTTTCTCATCTCCCCCAGCCTCATTCTTCCCCCGCAGGTTGGCAGGGGCTAGCATATCATAACTGGTTGACAAGGGAGCTTGTGTTGAAGTCTGAGGTGACCTTGAACTATGGTCTTCCCGATTTCAGCATCCCAAGTAGCTAGGATGATAGGTCTGAGCCACTGAAGCCTAACTCCCAAAATTATTATTATTATTATTGTTGTTGTTGTTGTTTTGAAAACCAGTGTCCTCACCTCCTCTGGCTCACCGTGTGCCTCAGTTAACTTGCTAACTCTCTCCAGCCACCCTGACCTGCTGCGGACATCTGTCCTGCAGAGAGAGCACATTTCTTTCTACCACAGGACCTTGATGCTCAGAGCTTCCTGAGTTATTCTCACGCCTCTGTTCTTTATTTCCTTCATCCTTCTCACCCTGTCTACTCCCATTCCTGCTTCGCAATGCCATTCTTTAACCATTTCATTTTACTTTGGAATACTTACTCTTTTCTCATCGAAGGTGGCGTCCATCCCTACGGTTCTACTAGAATATATCTTGCATTGTTGTACGGTGAGGAAACTGAGAAGCCGCATTTTGAGAGGTGGAATTGGGAGTCTTTATAAAAAGGCAGGGGACTGCGTAGAAGAGCAGCAGCCCAGAACAGAGCTAGCACGGAGCTTTTACAGACAAACGCATCCTGTGTCAGGGTGGAGACCAAGCCTTCACAGCCCTAACAAAAGTGTTAGCCATAAAAGGACGCCATGATGACCGGAGACGGAGACAGGACACGGGACATGACCAAGGAGATGTGTGGTATGGCCTAATGAGGCCTGTTCTGGTCCAGACCTAATTAGGGTCAGCGCAGGGGGCAGGTCCACAGGAATTCCCAGTACCAGGCACTGGACTGACAGATTCAGTAACCTATCAGCAAGTGCCCACTGCTGCTTCCAGGGATCCAGACACACCCATTACCTGGGAGGCGGAGGTGGGGGGGGCATTTCCTTCCCCCAGCAAGAACAAGATGCCAGCCCCTACCACCCACCAGGTGGCCAATATGGCGCCTGCCAGACCTGACCTCCTTACTTCAGTGTTGACTTATTTGTTTAATGAGCATTCGCTAGTGATGCCAAGGTAGCTTTAACGGTGACATTTCCACACGTGTCCCACAAATTCCAATCCTCCCTGGGTCACTGCCCCTTAGTGAGCTTTGTGTTTCAAGGGTTTGAGATTCCATTGTCTGGCCATATCAGGGTGTGCTATTCTTTCTTACTTATGCTGTTCATTTGACAGCTAACATCATCATCATCATCATCATTATTATTATTCTTTTGGTCTTTGGACACTGTATGGAAATACATTTATGTCTGGAGATTGCCTTGGTGAAAGGTGTTTTTATGAGAAATGATCAATACAAATGATGACATTTACATGAAGCTCCCCCTTTCCCCCTATGAAATGATTTCTTTAGAAAATTTTACTCCCTTTAATCTTTCCAATCTGCCATAAGATTATCTGCGCAATTGGTCGGAGACTGGCTGGTGGTCTCCTAGTAGAGGGACCGCAGCATGGAAACGGCGCTTAGAGTATTTGAGCAAAGTACATCAGGATTAATGTGCTGTTGTTTTCGTTTTGATCTCTAAGCAGTTTAAATTCATATGGGCCTCTGCTGCGGGTGGGAGAGAGCCGCAGATAACTTGTGCTTTTAATGATAGAGGTTCTTCCAGATCTCTCCATGACAAAATTACCTTTTACTTATTTAGTTATGTTCTTGCCACTTACAAATGCAAGACAAAGCAGCTGATGAACATCATCTGGAATGTTCTTTCCCACCAATAGATTCCCATACAGGGCAGGCCTATACGACTTGATCAGCTTCCTTCCACTTTCTGTAGGAATAATGGGTTCACTCACTAAATACAGTCAGGAGATTATTGATATAATCACCAACTGAAATGGGACCCTGAGCTTCTCTGTTCACAGAAAAGCTTTGCCTGGCTCTCTGTGCAGTTGAAGTGATTAACGATGCTGCAGCATTGTGGGAAAATGATCTGCTTATGATTCTAGGAGGCCACGGGAGGGGGAAAAACAACCCTTTCTGATCTTGGTCTCTGAAGCTACCCAAGTTATTCAAGTCTGAATTATTAGGGTGAAGGAGATAAATAAGAAAACATTGTTAAAAGGGACAAGTGAGAATAGGTTGTAATATCAGTCTAAAGGGGAAATTGTATATGGAGAGAGAGAGAGAGACAGACAGACAGACAGACAAAGACAGAGAAACAGAGATAGGCAGAGACAGAGAGAGAACATACTTGAAGATCTGAAAATCTAATAGAATTAAGAGATGTTGGCTCAAGAGACAATAAAAATGAATAGAGCTGTGGCTCATACTTGTAACCATAGCTACTCAGGAGGCTGAGACCTTGAGATTCAAAACCAGCCCAAAACACCCATGAGACTCTAATCACCAAAAAAGAAAAGCCAGAACTAGAGCTGTGGCTCCACTTCTCTGCTAACCTTGAGCAAAAGAAGTTCAGGGACAGCGCCTAGGCCCTGAGTTCAAGCCCCAGGACTGGTACACACCCCTACCCCACACCCAAACCCCAAACCAAAGCAAAACAAAACATAGCAAGAAAACCTCATAGAGCCTGTACTCCATTTCCAGAACGACCATCTCCCTAGAATTCTTATGTTTCCCCTCTTTTATAATTTTTAATACATAGAAAACATGTTTGTCATCATGATTTTCTTTTGTGTGTGTGGCACAAGACAGACTTTGCTAAAATAGGAAACATGGAATACAAGGTCCTTATTCTCTCTCTCCCTCCCTACTCTATCATCTCTCTCTCTCTCTCTCTCTCTCTCTCTCTCTCTA